>NW_028225179.1:121442708-121696483 GCF_052327205.1 Somniosus microcephalus
ACTTTAAACAGCTCAGTGCGCACATGGACACAATAACCACGGCTGCCGTTCTCTCCGTGCAATATCTGAGTTTCAACTTCTGACAGCAAATGCTGACAAAGCGGTCAAAGGTAAACGACACTGTTAACCAGACGGAGTAATCCAGAGTAACGACTTTCAGGTACATATATGAAGGGCAGATTGCAGTTTGGGACAGGAATGAATTGGGGAAATAATTAGTAGAGATTTGTTGGACCAATACATGAAAGGTCAGCACCAGTAGGTCTGATATTGCCATCACCACCATGTAACGAGTGATTCCTTTGGAGAGACCGCACTTTCCCCGGGACAGGATCACCACCGTCATCAGGTTCGCTGTAGGGCACAAAATACCAGGAACAAGATCAATTCAACGGAGCAATTTAATGAGCTGGGAAAGTAACTGACCGCTTTGTTAGCGGTGGATTTGATGGATATAAATCACTGAAGGGAATGAGAAGAATGATCTGGTAAAGCGAGGAACCATGTGACCTTCAAGACATTAATTATTCTACTAACTGTATTAGTGCAGTCACACTGACCATCAACTTAGATGTTGTCCGAAAATGCATTACTGAGGAAAGATTAAAAGAAACATAGAACCATAGAAAAATAGGAGCAGGAGTAGGCAATTCGGCCCTTTTGAGCCTGCTCTGCCATTCAATATGATCATGGCTGATCCTTTATCTCAATACCATATTCCCCCTCTCTCCCCATACCCCTTGATGCCATTTGTGTCTAGAAATCTATCAATCTCCTTCTTAAATATATTCAGTGATGTGGCCTTCACAGCCTTCTGTGGCGGAGAATTCCACAGGTTCACCACACTCTGAGTGAATAAATCTCTCCTTATCTCAGTCCTAAATGTCCTACCTCGTATCCTGAGACTGTTAAACCTCACTCCAGAACCCCCAGCCAGGGGAAACATCCTCCCTGCATCCAGTCTGTCTCGCCCTTTCAGAACTTTCTACGTTTCAATGAGATCCCCTCTCATTCTTCTAAACGCTAGTGAATACAGGCCTTGTCGACCCAATCTCTCCTCATATGACAGTCCTGTCATCCCAGGAATCAGTCTGGTGAACCTTCACTGCACTCCCTCTATGGCAAGTATATCCTTTCTTAGGTAAGGAGACAAAAACTGTACACAATACTCCAGGTGTGGTCTCACCAAGGCCCGGTACAAATTTATTAAGACATCCTTGCTCCTGTACACAAATCCTCTTACAATAAAGGCCTACGTACCATTTGCCACCCTAACTGCTTGCTGCAAGTGCATGTTTGTTTGCAGCGACTGGTGTACAATGACACCCAGGTCCCTTTGTACATCAGCATTTCCCAATCTAGCACCATTTAAATAATATTCTACCTTTCTGTTTTTCCTACCGAAGTGGATAACTTCACATTTATCCACGTTGTACTGCATCTGCCATTCACTCAACTTGTCAAATCGCCTTGAAGCCACTTTGCATCCACAGCACAACTCACAATCCCACCTAGTTCCGTGTCATCAGCAAACTTGGAAATATTACATTTGTTTCCCTCATCCAAATCATTGATATATGTTGTGAATAGCTGGAGCCAAGCACTGATCCCTGCATTACCCCACTAGTCACCATCTGCCACCCCGAAAAAGACCCATTTATTCCTACTCTCTGCTTCCTGTCTGTTACCCAATTTTCAATCCATGCCACCATATTACCCCCAATCCACGTGCTTTAATTTTGCACAATATCCTCTTATGTGGGACCTTATCAAAGGCTTTCTGAAAATCCAAATACACCACATCCACATGTTCTCCTTTATCTATTCTACCAGTTACATCCTCAAAAACATCAAATAGGTTTGTAAACACGATTTCCCTTTCATAAATCCATGTTGACTTTGTCTAATCCCGTTGATATTTTCTATGTGTCCTGTTATCACATCCTTTGTAATAGACTTTAGCATTTTCCCCACTACTGATGTTAGGCTAACTGGTCTGAAGTTCCCTGTTTTCTCTCTCCCTCCATTTTTAAATAGTGGGTTTACATTTGCCACCCTCCAATCTGCAGGAACTGTTCCATAATCTAGAATTTTGAAAGATGACAAAAGAATGAATTAAATTAAAAAAGGAATAAAGAAATAAAGAAAGACAGAGTAAAAAAGCTTGCATTTATATAGCGCTCTTCACGAGATTAGGATGTTCCAGAACGGTTTACAGCCAATGAAGTACTTCTTCAATGGAGTTACTGTTCCAATGTTCAAAATGCGGGTGCATATCCTGTGCACAGCAAGCTCCCACAAACAGCAATGAAATGATGACCAAATAATCTATTTCTTCAGATGTTGGTTGAGGGATAACGATTGCGGGAGAATACAGCTGCTCTTCTTCGAATATTTCAATGGGATCTTTTATGTCCACCCAAGGGGGCAGATAGCGCCTCGATTTAACATCTCTTTCGAGGGTCTAACACCTGACAGTGCAGCGCTCTCTCAGTACTGCACTGAAGTGTCAGTCTAGATCAGGCGCTCATAGCATTTGGAGTCGGTTTTGAACCCATGCTCCTCTGAGTTAGCGGCGTGTGTGTCACCACTGAGGCGAGGCATTTGAGCCACTTGCAAGAATATGGGACGTGCTTTGCCGTTACATTCCTCAGGGTGTTTATCTTCAGAATACCTGCTAGATGGACAAAAGCCAAGAATAAAGAGCCTCACATACCATTTACAATGGGGTACGGAGTCACCCACACCCATCTGGGTCAAATACCCCCACTGGAGGTCAATCCTGTAGTCAGATCCGACACTGTTCATCTCGTGGCCCGAGCTGTCTGGAGTGGGAACTGAACCCAACTCTTCCATCTCATGAGACGGACAGCCCACCACTCCATGCGGAGGCGAGTAACCCGCTGGATGCCAGCCCATTAACTGGAGACCATATTCTCGTCTCCACCTACCTGGGCGATCCAGAATGCAATCCAACCATTCACCTACTGGCTCAGAGGCGGGTATGCTTCCGATACACTGATGACTCGCTCCTTAATAAAGGTAAGAGAACACAAAACAATATAAAGCGATTAAAAGATAGTCCAATACAAATAGCACAGAGATCGATGAAGCAGTTAATGAAAGTGATAGCAGCGTACAGACAACTCGGCAGCGAAGTTCTCAGATAAATAGGCACTTTGGGCAAGATCAATAAAACACAGAATTAAAAGTAAGAATTACAGCTTACCAGGGACGCCAAACGCTGCCAGAATCGGATAGCTGATTCTTTTTACGTACAGAATTGGAGCCGGTCCCATTTTCGTAGAGAAGCAATGCTGGTATGGAGAGCAAGCCCAGGCGTCCGATTGGCACACACTGAGGCTGCGAGCGGGATTCAGATCCTTATTAATACCTGCGGCAATCCTCCAGTGGGACAGTGGGAGTTACATAACAACTGATATTAGTTACAGGTATTTTAACAAACACATTACAACATTTAATTCTGCATAAATAAAGTGACCCCACGGCTCTCTCAGCTGATGAATGAATTGTGCCGCTTATACAGGAAATTTCAGGCTCATTGATCTCCCACCCTTTCAATCCGTTGCTCGGGTACAGCGTCCTGACCACATGCAATGTGATGAGATTTACTTGGGAAATAATCAGTATAGGAAGGATCAGAGGGACATAGGAACAGGAGTAGGTCACTTAGCCCCTCGAGCCTGTTCCTCGATTTAATGTGAACATGGCTATCTGTGACCCGCCCCTTAACCTTCTCAATTCCAGGGAATAAAACGTTAGTTTGTGTAATCCCTCCTCGTACTTGACGCCTTGGAATCCGGGTATCATTATCATAAATCTACACTGGAGTCCCGCCAAGGCCAAGATATCCTTCCTAAGGCGTGTTACCCAGAACTGCTCACAGTACTCCAGGTGTGGTCTATCCATGGTGTTGTGCAGCTGCAGCATAACTTCTACCCCTTGTATTCTAGTCCACTTGATAACGAGGGCCAGCATTCGCTTGGCCTTTTTGATTACTTTCTGTACCTGTCCATGACATTTTAATGATCCATGTACATGAACCCCAAGTATTTTTGGAACTCCACTGTTTCTAGCTATTCACAATTTAGAAAATACTGTTTGATCCTTTTTAGGTCCAAAGTGAATTACCTTACATTTGCCTGCATTGTCGCAATATTGCCCATGCACTTAATCTGTCAATATCGCTTTCAAATTTCATACTTCCATCTACACTGCCTATATTTTTGTCAATGGCAAACGTGGTAAGGTGGCTTGTTGTCTATTCATCTAAGTCGTTAATAAATACGGTGAATAGTTGAGGCCCAACACAGATCCCTGTGGTACACAACTAGTCACATCCTGCCAATTTGAGTGCCTGCCCATTATCCCTACTCCAATTTTCCAATTCCAATTCAATTCAAATGCTTTATTGGCATGAAAGTTTACAGAGAACTATATTGCCAAAGCTTACATAGCAAAAAGGTACAGTTTTCCAACATTCTGTAGGTGTCAATCGGCTGTCTCCTGCCGCTCAGCAAATTTCCTAACCAGGTCAATAATTTGCCTTCAATTCCATGAGCATGAGTCATGACCCGGGTGTGAATTTCATCCAAACGAGGCATTGAGCCACCCTGTGAGTGCAATATGGTGGGTGTCACCCTGACCAATACTAAGGTTCTCACAGTTATTGCTGACGTTATTGAAATGCCGTTTCAATCTGCTCACAGGAAACCGTTAAATGTCTTGTTTTACGACAGATAGCTGTACCTTATAAAGGTACCACATTTATCCCATTTATTTTCTTCAATATTAACTTATCACGAGTTCCAAGATAAACGAACAAACAGTCCTAAAATGACATTCCCAGGAACCTATTAGTTGGATTATGATTACTCGCTTCTTCATCTCCTCTGTCCATGCACTGGCGTCCGGGGCTTCATTATCATGACCGATAACATGACATCAGATGAGGCAGACTCACCCCTCCCCGGAAATAGGACGCCTGATGAGGCATTGCTGCCCCCGTACATTAACAGGGCAACAGATGAACCATTGTAACCCCTCCCCTCAGCTTCTCCTGGATTCAGTTTAAGCGGCTGCCGCACTCAGCTGCAGAACTGCGCTTGCTACTTGACCCTGACTTTTTGACAATTGGTGGAGCCTTTCACTACAGGACGATAATGGGCGACTGATGAGGGAACCTATCAATTCTGAGATTATTGTCATGTGTTCCTCATGCGTCATATGCTATTACACCAGTAGGTTGCAATATATCCGACACAGTCACGATGGGCCGAATGGCCTCCTTCTGTCCTGTTAATTTCTATGAGTCTCTGATTACGCCACATACACTTGATTCTCAGTGGAATGTGGAGGGCTTCATCTCTCAGTAGAAAATAAGACAGCTTTACACGGCTATGAACATTCCTACTTTATCCTGAATCTCAGTGACCTTAACCAGACATGTCGTCTCCTAACTAGGTCATAATTCTGTACACCGAGCCTTTAATGAAATCAGATTTGCTTAACTTGCTATCAAGTTTACCAGACCTCCTTCCTTTGCTGGGAAAGGATCCGAAAGGAACGTAACGAATTAAAATAAATCACGTTTTATCCTGTATCGCACATAATAAATTCATAACACGGTTATTAGTACTGACCTGCATTGTTTGCCATTTTCCCAATTTTACAGCGGATATTCTAAACCTTCTGCCGAATCACGCCCAAAGTCCACGTGCGATTTCGACACTTCATCCTTTAATGTTGCCCACTATGTTACCTATCCAATGATGCCCTTTCCAGATGCCAAGCTTGTAACCCATGAGATTATATAACACCCTGCACAGGGTAGGGTAAGGAGGTGCAATAGAAGTGCACGGTTTTGAATTCAAGACATTGCGAAATGCACCCAGTGGATATTGGTAAGGCTCTGACTGATGGTAATGGAACAGGCCATAGTGACAGCAGCAGAGTTTTGAATGAGTTGGAGCTTTGGTAGGAGAGGTAGGCCAATAAGTTGAAACGATTTGAAGTCACGTCTTAAGGTGAGGAAAGAGTGGAGAAGTATTTTAATGGTAGACCGGACGAGGTAGGGCGAAAGAGAGCATTATTGGTTTGATGGAAGTAGGCTAGTTTTGTACAGCATGTGTAGTTTCAAAGTCAGCCATTGCCAACAAGGGCCACTTTTGTTGCACAGGATGAGGTTCAACCTGGGGTGGGTAGTTCTGTCACTATTGAGTGAACATACTTCGCACTCATCCATGACTTGATTTCAGATAGGCAGTTTAAAAAACAGACGTACTTTTGGAATCAAAAGAATGGCGGTCTAGAGTTTTATCAACATAAAGCTGCAAACTGGTCATAAGGCGGGAGATGATGGCTGTGAGGATTAGAATGCAAATGAGGAAAAGATGGAGGCTTTAGTGGTCTTAAGATGGGATTCACAATATCCTGCTAAACTCTGGGAAAAACAGAAAGTGTTAATGTTAAATACAATTAGCGTTGTTCTTTAGGGCAGCCTAGACCTTTGTATTCAATTTACTGGGGTGGAACCTGAACTCTCAGTTTCTGACATCACAGGAAGGAGCGGTACTCATTGAGTCATCAGCTGACAGGATTTTCTTGGGAGCTCAGTGAGGAGGATTTGGTTCTGTCAGCATTGAGTCAACATACTTCTGGCTCATGCTTGACTTGATTTCCAATAGGTAGTGTAAAAAACGGAAGTGATTTCAAAATGAAAAGAATGGCGGTGCAGATTTTTATTAGCATAGAGGTGGAAATGGTCTGATAGTGGGAGATAACAACAGAAAATGCTGGAAAAACTCAGCAGGTCAGGCAACATCCGTGGAGAGAAATTTGAGTTGACGTTTCGGGTCGAACCCTTCTTCAAAACTGGAAAGGAAAGAAAATAGATCGAAGGCAGGGCTGCGATCAGCCAGAAGAATAAAAGAAACAAAAGAAGTAAAAGAGACAGAAAAGGTATTCGAAGCTAGACGAGATGGTAATAGGCTGAGATTAGATGTGAACTGTACTGGCAGGGCAAGAGATAGCTGCCAGGTGCAGTCTCCTCTACATTGGGGAGACCAAATGCAGATTGGGTGACTGCTTTGAGGAACACCTCCGTTCAGACGGTAAGGGTGACCCCTAGCTTCCGGTTGCCTGTCATTTTAATTCACCACTCCATTCCCACTCGGACCTCACTGTCCTTGGCCTCTTGTATTGTTCCAAGAACGCTCAACGTAAACTCGAGGAACAGCACCTCATCTTCCGATGAGGCAGTTGGCAGCCTTCTGGACTCAATATCGAGTTCAACAATTTCAGATCATAACCTCGGCCCCTGTTACATTTTTACTTGTAATTTTTCCACTCCTTTCCCCCCCCTTTCCTTTTCTTTCTCTCTCACACCTGGCAGCTATCCTCCCCAACAGCACTAGCAAACACTCTCCCTAGGACATCGGTCCCGGCCCTGCCCAGGTGCAAACCGTCCCGTTTGTACTGGTCCCACCTCTCCCAGAACCGGTTCCAATGTCCAAGGAATTTGAATCCCTCCTCCTTGCACCATTCCTCTAGCCTCCTATTTCTACTCTGATTAGCATGTGGCACTGGTAGCGATCCTGAGATTACTACTTATGAGGTCCTATTTTTTAATTTACCTCCTAACTCCCTATATTCTGCTTTTAGGACCTCATCCCATTTTATTACCTATATCTTTGGTGCCTATGTGCAGCACGGCAACTGGCTGTTCGCACTCCCCCTCCAAAATGTTCTGCAGCTGCTCCGAGACATCCTTGACCCTTGCACCAGGGAGGCAACACACCATCCTGGAGTCTCGATTGCAGCCGCAAAAATGCCTATCTATTCCACTTACAATTGAGTCCCCTATCACTATAGCTCTTCCATTCTTTTTCCTCCTAGGTTGTGCAGCAGAGCCACCCATGGTACCAGGAAGTTGGCTGCTGCTGCCTTCCCCTGATGAGTCATCCGCCCAACATTATTCAAAGTGGTATATTTGTTGGAGAGGGGGATGGCCGCAGGGGATTCCTGCACTACCTGCCTGCGCCTCTTACTCTGCCTGCTGGTCACCCATTCCCTTCCTGCCTGTACACCCTTTACCTGCGGTGTGACCAACTCGCTAAATGTGATATTCACCATGCCCTCAGCATCGTGAATGCTCCAAAATGAATCCATCCGCAGCTCCAGTGCCGCAATGCGGTCCATCAGTAGCTGCAGCTGGACACACGTCCCACACACATGGTCCAGCGTCCCTGATTTCCCACATAGAGCAGGAGGAGCACGCTATGGGGCTGGGCTGTCCTGCCATGACTTACTGTTGAATCAATTAATTAAAATTAAATGAATCCCACCAATTTCACTTCAATTAAATGATATACTCAAAGGCCCTTACTTAATAGTAGTCCCCGCTCCACAACAGAGACCTCAGAAACCACAAACTTTAAGTTTAGAAAACTTTAGAAAGAAAATACTCACCAACCAATCACTTACCTGTTTCTTGGTGACGTCACACTTCGATTACTTTTTGCTTCCCTCTCCTGGATCCTGGATTGGTAAGGAAGTGTATGGGAAGTTAAGGAAGTGTATGGGATACATGGCTTTGTAAATAAGGGCATTGAAATCAAAACAAGGAAGTCAGGTTAAACCTTTACAGATCAATGGTTAGACCTCAGAAGGAGTGTTGTCTACAATTCTGGCACCACACTTTAGGAAGAATGTCAAGACCTTGGAGAGGGTACAATGGGGGTTTACCACGATGATACCAGGGATGAGGGACTTCAGTTATGTGGAGACGTTGGAAAAGCTGGGATTGTTCTCCATAGTGCACAGAAGGTTATGACGAGAACTAATAGAGGTATTTTAAATTATGAGGGCTTTTGATAGAGCAAGTAGGGAGAAACTGTTTCATCTGGCAAGTGGGTCGGCACCTGAGGTTAATAATTTAAAATAATTGGCGAAAGAACTATAGGGGATATTAAGAGAAATGTTTTCACACAGAGGGCTGCTGTGATCTGGAACGCACTACCTGCAGGGATGGTAGAATAGGATTCCATAGGAACTGTCAGGAGGTAATTGGACATGTATTTGAAGAGAACTGGTCTGCAGGGCTATGATGGAAAGCTGGGTTGTGGACTAAATTGGACATCTCTTTCAAAGAGCTGGCACAGGCACGCAGGGCCACAAGACCCCTTCTGACAACCTTCCAAATTAAAGGATTGATGCCAGTGGCGTAGTTGTACTGGGACAGCTTGACTGGGGTAGCTTCTCTCTCTAATGCACAAGTTTCCAGCATCACAGACGGTATGTGGTCAGGGCCAATTGTCTTTGCTATGTCCAGTGCACTTACCCGCTTCTTAAATTTACATCGAGTCAACTAAATTTGCTGGACACTGGTATGCATGATGTTAGGGACCTCAGGAGAAGGCGGAGTGGGATGATTGAATCGGCACTTTTGGCTTAAGACTTGCATATACTGCAGCCTTGTCACTTGCTAGGGTCCACCATGGTTTGAGGATGGGGCGCTCACGGAACCTCCTCCTCTTGTTAGTTGCATGTCTATCCAACACCATTCTGCACTGATGTTACTGCACTTGATGTTTGGTATGCTGGTACCCCTCTGCAGATGCTTCACTAGGTGTTTACCGTATTCTAAGCTATGCCTGGCTCTGCTACTGGAATGCCTGTCTACACTTTTCATTGAACCAAGGCTGGTCATGTGTAGCCTATCAATCCATTCTGTGAGGTGCTCATAGAAGATCCCACATAGAGTACATTCAGTGCCCTTACTTCCCTCGGAGCTTCTTCCAAGTGATGCTCAATATGGGGAAATGCAGATCCCTCAGTTGGGAATAGGTTGTGATCAGCAGAGGATTTCCTGCTCCTTAAACCATCTGAAGTCACGACATTCACCGTTGAATGAAATAGAATTTACAGCACAGACCATTCGGCCCAACTGATTGATGATGTTGTTTATGCTCCACACGAGCCTCCTCCCAGCCCTATTTGTCTTGGCCTATCAACATAACCTTCTATTCCTTTCCCCCTCGTGTGTTTATCTAGCTTCCCCTTAAAGGCATATTTGTTTTTCGCCTGAACTACTCCATGTGGTAGCAAGATCCACATTCTAACCATTGTCTGGGTAACGAAGTTCCTCCTGTTTTCCCTATTGGATTTATTGATGAATATCTTGTATTTGTGGTTCTTAGATTTGGACTGCCCCATAAGTAGAGACATTTTCTGTACATCAACTCTATCAAACCCTTTCATAATCTTAAAGAGCTATATCAGCTCCCCCATCATTCTTCCCATTCTAGAGAACGGATCCTCCGCCTGTTTTGTCTTTCCTGATCAGGATAATCACTGTTCAGGTATCGTCCAATACATCTTGTTTGTCCCTTCACCAGTGTCACATATTCTTTTCATAAAATGGAGTCCAGAACTTTGCACAGTACTCTAAGAGAGGTCTAACCAAGGTTCTGTTTAAGTTTAACTTAACTGCTTTTCAATTCAATCCCCCTACAATCAAACCCCAGTGCTTTTTTTTACTTTTCATGGGCTTATTATCCTGCATCGCTTCTTTTAATGATTTCTGTATCTATGCCCCTAGATCACTTTTCTACTCTACCCTAATTACACCCTTATTTTCCAAGTAGTATGTGGCCTCTTTATTCTTTCAACAAAATCACTACCTCACACTTATCTATATTGAAATTAGTTCACCAATTATACATCAACCAAAAATCAACAGATGTTACCTTTAATATGAAAGCATTACTTTAAATGTTTTAGCAGCAATAAATTGGAAATTTCTCATTAGTGAGCCTTCAACGGCCTTGCTGACAGAGGACTGAATAACAGGTGTCACAGTAATACCTATTAAAGGGTCTGGACATAAGAACATAAGAAATAAGAGCTGGAGTAGGCCTTTCGCCACTTCGAGCCTGCTCCGCCATTCAATGAGATCATGGCTGATGCCCTGCGCAACCACCAAATCCCGAAGTTGCGGTCAGTTTCAAAAGTGGAATGAGGGCACCCACTGCCATTTCACCGTTATCCGGACCGCAAATCCCAGGCCATTATGTTTCTGCCTGTAATTGTGTGTGCGTGTGTGTATGTATGTGTGTGTGGATATATGCATGTGTTTGCCTTTGTTTGCCTGTGTGTGTGTAGAAAGATTGATGTAAGACTTGAGATCAAATATATTACAGTGAATCTGTCATGTTACCAATTGTTGTAAGAGTTTCGGTTTGACTGATGTGCACACTTATTTACAAATTTCGAATACCAAATATTTTAGAGCTCACGTTGATCGCCATACTTTACATGTAATATTATTCAAAGAAGATGCTTGACTGAATTATATTTTTCCAGTTACCTTGTGTTCCCACTGATCTATCCCCCTTTGCTTCAGCCATTGATTCATGCAGGTGCAGCATCCCACAAGACCAGTAAAGATTCTGGTACTTCACCAAGGGTTCGATCTTTCTCTAGGGAGCTATCACAATCTTATGTGGGCTTAGTTGACATTCAACATCCGACCTACCCGCACTTTGCAGCAGGGATGACTGCATAATAATCAGGATGATGATGTTATCCGATTATCCCCTGATGTTATCCAGTTAACCACTGCCTAACCAACGGGCTTTGAGTTTAACTGAAGAGGACAACAGCTTCATGGGAGAGATTGGAAAAATCAGCAGTCCAGGTACAGAATCAAATGTTTTATTGCCTAGTTGGATAAGATGCTCGATTTACCAGTTGTGGGGAGGGGTGGTACTCATTATGTGAGAGATTTATTATATTGGCCTATTATATAAACGGATTCAACGTCGCCCGACAGCCGTGGCTCAGTGATAACATTCTCCCCTCTGAGTCAGAAGGCTCTTGGTTCAAGCTCCTTGCAAGAGCACATAATCTCTATGTGAAGTACTTAGGGGTTATTGCACTGTCAGAGGTGAGCTCTTTCAGATGAGACGCTGAACTGATGCCCCATCTGCCCTCTCGGATGAATGTAAAAGATTCCAGGGCACAGCTATAGGGGTGTGCTTTCTTGACTTACTCTTTCTGTCCACCCTTAATTTATTTATTCCATTCTCTCTTTCTTTCTTTCTTACTTTCTTTCTTTCTTTCTATCTTTCTCTCTTTCTTTCTCTATTACTATTTTTTACTTCATTTCTTTCATTCTTTCTCACTTTTTCTCTCTCTTTCTTTCTTTGTTTCACTCTTTGTTTCTCTTTTTTTTCTTTCTTCCTTTCTTCATTTCTTTCTTCCTCTCTTTCTTTCTTTCTCTCTTGCTCTCTTTCTCTCTTTCTTTCTCTTGGTCTTGCTCTCTTTCTTTATTTCGCTCCTTCTTTCTCACGTTGTTTCTTTTGTTCTTTCTTTCTTCCTTTCTTTCTATCTTTTGTTCTATTTTACTTTAATTCTTACTTTCTTTCTTTCTTTCTTCCTTTCTTTCTATCTTTCGTTCTATTTTTCTTTAATTCTTCCTTTCTTTCTTTCTTCCTTTCCTTCGCTCTTTCTTCCTTACTCTCTTTGTTTCTTTCTTTTTATCTTTCTTTCTCAATTTTGTTCTTTCTATCTTTCTTTCTATCTATCTTTCTCTCTTTGTTTTTTCTTCCTTCATTTCTTTCTTTCTCTCTTTCCTTATTTCTCTCTTTCTTTCTCTTTTCTTTATTTCCCTCTTTCTTTCTCTCTTCCTTTCTCTCTTTGCTTCTTTCTTTCTGTCTTTCTTCCTTTCTTCCTTTCTTTCTTCCTCTCTTTCTTTCTTTCTACCTTTCTTTCTCTCTTTCTCTCGTTCTTTTTCTCTCACTTTCTTTCTTTCTCTTTCTTTCTTTCTTTCTCTCTTACATTCTTTCTTTCTTTCTTTCTCTCTTTCTTTCTCTCTTTCCTTCTTTCTTTCTCTCGTTCTAAATTTGTTTCTCTCTTTCTGTCTTTCTTTCTCTCGTTCTTTCTTTCTATCTATATTTCTCTCCTTCTTTCTCTTTGTTTCTTTCTTTCTTTCCTTCTTTCTTCCTAGCTCTCTTTCCATCTCCCTTTCTCTTTCTTTCTTTCCTTTTTCTTTCTTTCTCTCTTTCTTTCTTTCCCTCTGTCTTTCTCTCTTTATTTCTCTCTTTCTTTCTCTCTTTGCTTCTTTTTTTCTGTCTTTCTTCCTTTCTTCCTCTCTATCTTGCTTTCTATCTTTCTTTATCTCTTTTTCTCTCTTTCTCTCTCTCTTTCTTTCGTTTCTTTCTTCCTCTCTGTCTTTCATTCGCTCGTTCTCTCTTTCTTGCTCTCTTTCTTTCATTCTTCCTTTCTTTCTTTCCTACTTAATTTCTTTCTTTCTTACCTTTGCTCCTTCTTCCTTTCTTTCTATCTTTCTGTCTCTCGTTCTTTCTCTCTTTGTTTATTTCTCTCTTTCTTTCTCACTTTCTATCTTTCTTTCTCTCTTTGTTTATTTCTCTCTTTCTTTCTCACTTTCTATCTTACTTTCTCACCTTTCTTTCTAAGTTTCTTTCTTTCATTCATTCTTTCTTTCTCACTTTCTGTCTTTCTGTCTTTCTATCTTTCTTTCTTTCTTGGTTTCATCATTTCTTCATTTCGTCCTCTCTTTCTTTCTTTCTCTCTTTCTTTCCCTCTGTCTTTCTCTCTTTATTTCTCTCTATCTTTCACTCTTTGCTTCTTTCTTTCTGTCTTTCTTCCTTTCTTCCTCTCTATCTTGCTTTCTATCTTTCTTTATCTCTTCCTCTATTTCTTTCTTTCTCTATTATTTCTTTCTTTCTCTCTTTCTTTCTTTGTTTCGTTGTTTGCGTCTTTCTTTCTTTCTCTCTCTCTTTCATTCTTTTCTTTCTTCCTCTCTTTCTCTCTTTCTTTCTTTCTCTCTTTCTTGCTCTCTATCTTTTATTCTCTCTTTCTCTCTTTCTTGCTCTCTTTCTTTCTGTCTTTCTTTCATTCTTCCTTTCTTTCTTTCCTACTTAATTTCTTTTTCTCTCTCTCTCTTTCTTTCTCTCTTTGTTTATTTCTCTCTTTCTTTCTGTTTGACTTGCTTTCTATCTTTCGTTCTCACTTTGTTTCTTTCTTTCATTCACTCTTTCTTTCTTTCTATCTTTCTTTCTCTCGTTCTTTCTCTCTTTGTTTACTTCTTTCCTTCTCACTTTCTTTCTTTCTATCTTTCTTTCTCTCTTTGTTTGTTTCTCTCTTTCTTTCTCACTTTCTATCTTTCTTTCTATCTTTCTTTCTCTCTTTCTTTCTATCTTTCTTTTACTCTTTCTTTCTTTCTCACCTTTCTTTCTAAGTTTCTTTCTTTCTTTCATTCATTATTTCTTTCTCACTTTCTGTCTTTCTATCTTTCTTTCTTGCTTGCTTTCTTCCTTTCTTCATTTCTTTCTTTCTTTCTCTCCTTCTTTCTCTCTTTCTTTCTTTCTCTCTTTCTTTCTGTTGTGTCCATGTGTTAATGGAGACACGGAATGCAGGAGTTGGTTTAACAGTTGTTTACTGAACAAAGTCTGGAGGTGAACTAACAGATACAAGACACTATACAGGCTTATATAGCGCGAGTGGCCACTACCGGCATTACAGCACACAGGGGCTCTTAAAGGCACGTACACCACAATTCCTCCCCTTTTAGACAACCAGTACATAATATTTTAAGTAATTGTTATTAACATGTGTATAAGGACAATAATCTACACATTTGCTGCAGTTAATCAATTATAAGTCAGTCTCTCTGGAGGCTTCCTGACTCGGTCCGGATAACGCCTCGGTGGTGTAGTCGTTTTCGTTGGTGTAGTTGGTTCTTTTGGCAAGGTCGATTCGGCTTGAATGCCAGTGTCGGGTTCATCTGGTTCCAGAATTACCGGATCAGAGGTAGATACTATGGGTATCTCTGCTTCATCATTAGGCGTATAGAGTGGTGGTGTAGGTTGTCCCTTTTCGGATGACTCTATGATCTGGTCAGCATGGCGCCTTATTATGCTTTCTCCAATGTCCACGGTATACATCAGCGGTCCTAGTCATGTGCAAATAGTTCCAGGCTGCCATTTCTTGGTATGGTAGTCCCGGGCCAAGACTTGTTGACCTATCTGGAAGGTTCTAGTTGGCCTTTCATTCATGCCTTGACATTGACGGTTCTCTACGTCCCTTCTGATGTTTGGCTTGATCAAATCCAGCCGGCATCTTAGTCTTCTACTGAAAAACATCATGGCGGGAATTTGGTTTGTAACCACATGTGTTGCATTCCTGTATGCAAACAAGAAGTTATCTACCTTATGCTGTAGATTTATGTCTTCATTACCCATGGCCTTTATGGCCTTCTTGAAGGTCTGGACAAACCTTTCAGCCAATCCATTGGTGGCGGGATGGTATGGGGTGGACGTGTAGTGCTTAACCCCATTGTTTTTTAAGAACTTCCTGAATTCTTCGGACAGAAATTGTGGTCCATTATCAGAACGGATCTGTTCAGGCAGCCCATTCCTGGCAAATATGGTCCTTAATACTGTGATGGTTTTTTTCCTTGGTGGTGGAGGACATCTTTATTACCTTTGGCAAGTTGGAGTGTGCATCAACCGCGATTAAGAACATTGAGTCCATGAATGGACCAGCAAAGTCGATGTGTACCCTTTGCCATGGAGATGAGGGCCACTCCCATGGATGTAGAGGGGCTTGTGGTGGGGCGTTTTGGACCTTCTGGCATCCTAGACAGCCCTTGGTCATTTCTTCGATGTCCCCATCGATACCTGGCCACCACACAAATGCTCTGGCTAGGTTCTTCATTTTCACTGCACCCAGATGCCCCTCGTGAAGCTCCTTTAGCACTTTATCCTGGAGTTTGGGTGGAATCACCACTCTGGATCCACACATCAAGGTTCCTCGGCACACTGACAATTGTTCTCCTCTTTGTGAGAATGCTGGCAACAGTGGTTCGCCTTGTGCTGGCCATCCCTTCACCGTTAAATCGTAGACTCGTGAGAGAGTCGGGTCATTTCTCGTTTCCTTTTCAATGGTAGAATTTGTTACTGGTAGACATTCCACTGTGGTTGAGTGGAACATTTCCACTGGGTCCACTGTAGGTGCCTCTTCTACCGTTGGCAACGGTAGATGCGATAAACCGTCAGCATTTCCATGCTGTTTTGATCCTTTGTATTCTATGTCATATTGGTGTGCCCCTAGGAAATGGGACCACCTCTGTAGCCTTTGCGCTGTCATAATGGGAATGCCCTTTTTAGGGTTGAATATGGAGACGAGGGGTTGATGGTCAGTCAACAAGGTAATTTTTTGTCCGTGTAGTTAATGTTTGAATTTCTTCACTCCCCATACCAGGCTGAGTGCTTCCCTGTCGAGCTGAGTTCAATGAGCATGACGCAAAAGCTATCGGCCGCTCTGAGCTATCAGGGAATCTGTGCGATAATACCGCTCCTACGCCATAAGGGGATGCATCGCACGCCAGTCTGATTGGCAGTGATGGGTTGTAATGAGCCAAAACTTCTTTGGACGTGATCAAGACTTTACATTTATGGAAGGCACGTTTACAGTCTTCGCTCCATTTCCAAATAACTCCCATTTGTAGCAGTTCGTTAAGAGGGTGCAGAACAGTTGAGAAGTTCGGTAAAAATTTATGATAGTAATTTATCAATCCCAGGAACGACCTTAATTGTGAGACATTTTCAGGTGCTGGGGCTTTTATGACCACTTCGATTTTTTCAGGTGACTTATGCAACCCTTCTTCGTTAATTATGTGGCCACAATATGATATTTGTATCTGGAAAAACTCGCACTTGGGGCGATTTGCTCGTAGGCCCCGTTCTCTCAGCCTAGTGAGCACCTGCTCCAAATTGGCAAGGTGCTCGTTGTCGTTCTCTCCTGTTACAAGGACGTCGTCTAGGTAGCATTGAGTCCCCGGAATCCCTTGCAGGACTTGCTCCATAGCTCTTTGCCAGATAGCTGGAGCTAATGCTACTCTGAAAACCAATCGATTGTACTGGTACAGGCCTTTGTGTGTGTTTATCGTGAGGTACTTTTTAGAGGCCTCCTCAACCTCCATCTGTAGATATGCCTGTGCCAATTCAATTTTGGTGAAACATTTCCCTCCGGATAGTGAGGTGAAAATATCTTCTATCCACGGAAGAGGATACTGTACCATGTGAAGGATTGGGTTTACAGTCACCTTGAAGTCCCCACAGATGCGAATTTTACTCTGTTCTTCAGGTTTATCATTATTCAACGTTTTCTTCATGACCGGGACAATGGGTGTTGCCCACTCGCTCCAATCTATCTTGAATAACACGCCTGCCTTTTCCAAATTCTCCAGCTATTCCTCGACTGCTGGACGAATTGCGTATGGCACGGGCCTTGCCTTAAAAAACTTGGGAATTGCCGCATCTTCCACTTTTATTGAGGCGGCGATGCCTTTCAAGGTCCCTAGTTCCTGTTGAAACACTTCTTTGGCGTTGGCCAAGATGTCTTTTAATCGTTCAGGTTTGATGTCATCGTCATTTTTTTTTTCACTGGTCACCGTCAGTGCCTGAATGGAGTGCCAATCTAAACGCATCTTCCTGATCCATTCACGTCCCAACAGCGGTGGACCACCATCTTACAGAACATATAAATACAACTTCTGCATTTCCTTGCCGTTGTATACAACAGGCACCCTCATTTTCCCTCTGGGGCATACTTTCTGCCCCGTATATGTCTTCAAGATAATGGATGTGTCTTTCAAAGGTATATGCGGAAATAGCCGCTCGTAATCCCGTCGATTTATGATGGTCAGAGCTGATCCTGTATCTAGCTCCATTATAACTGGGGACCCCGCTATCGTGAGGGTAACCCAAATGGTCTGGTAATCTTCTTTGGCAATTACAGTATGTAATTTGAGAGAGCTTAGTCTCTTGTTTCCGGAGTCGCTATCGCTCCTCTGGTCTTCGGAGCTACTGTCGGTCATCATTTGTACCTTTCTGTACTTTTCCTTACTGATTTTTTTTCTGTCAGTGGATTTTTTTGTTTCCAGATCGGCATACATGTGTAATGTGTCCCATCTTTCCGCATTGCCTGCATGCTTTATCCTTGAACCAGCAGTCCCTCTGGTAATGGGTGGATCTGCCACAGTGATAACATCTCTCGAAACCCCGTGTCATTTCATGGGTGCCGAAGTCTTGTGGCTTTTGCTGTATCTCTGCAGCTCCTCTTGCTGCTGCTTCGTATGATACAGCCACACTGAAAGCCTTGTCCAGTGTCAAATCTTTCTCAGAAAGTAGCTTTTTTTGTGTTCCTTCACTTAGGAGACCGCAGACGAATTTGTCTCGCAGAGAATCTGCCAGTCCTGCCCCGAATTGGCAGTGTAGGGTATCAACAATCTCCTTATAATTCTTGTCCATCTGTTTGGCTGAAGTGATTAAGCTTTGTAACAGCCTGTATGTCTTTGTGCCCATTAGATTTAGAAGTACCGATGCCTTTTTATCATCCTCTATTTCATTCGCTGTGCAATATACCTCCACTCTTTCCACATATGTGGTCCAATCCTGTACATCACTGTCGAAAGCAGTAATATTGCCAGACTTAGGCATCCTGAAAAAAAAATGGCACCTCCCGCGCTTTCCTGTCTTCCCTGCCGAGGAAAAAAATGGCGCCTCCCGCGCTTTCCCGCCGCTGCCGCTGCTGACAACGCTGTTCTCTGTGGTTTTTATTTATACAGATATTTTTAATAGTCAGAGACTCGTTCCCGCCGAACTCTCTGGGACTCCTCCCTCCCTCTGCTTGGTCCGAACGCCGACCCGCTTTGCAGCGCCGGCCGTCTCCTGAGTGCTCCACCCTCCATCTCTGTTTGCCTCCACATTTGCTGCTCGGCCCCACTGCAGAGCCAGCCGATCGAGCCCCAGCCCGCCACCCAGGAAGGATTATTGCAGTACCTGCCACCAGCCCAGCTAGCTGGTGAAACCATAGTTTTCTTTCCTTCTTTTTTCTTCGACCTTCGTCTGAGGAATCGATCTCCTTGAGGTGCTGCCGAATTGCAGGTAAGTCCATTTCCAATTCGTCGCCACTGTTGTGTCCGTGTGTTAATGGAGACACGGAATGCAGGAGTTGGTTTAACAGGTGTTTACTGAACAAAGTCTGGAGGTGAACTAACAGATACAAGACACTATACAGGCTTATATAGCCCGAGTGGCCATTACCGGCATTACAGTACATAGGGGCTCTTAAAGGCACATACACCACACTTTCTCTCTTTCTTTCTTTCCCTCTTTCTTTCTCTCTTTCTTTCTTTCTCTGTCTTTCTTTCTTTATTTCTCTCTTTCTTTCTCTCTTTGCTTCTTTCTTCCTGTCTTTCTTCCTTTCTTCCTCTCTATCTTGTTTCTATCTTTCTTTATCTCTTTCTTTCTTTATTTCTCCCTTTCTTTCTCCCTTTCTTTCTTTCTATCGTTCTTTCTTTCTCTCTTTCCTTCTTTCTTTCTCTCATTCTATCTTTCTTTCACTATTTCTGTTTTTCTTTCTCTCTTTCTTTCACACTTTTTTTCTATCTTTCCTTCTTTCTTTCTATCTCTCTCTTTCCATCGTCCTTTTTCTTTTTTCTTTCCTTCATCTCTCTTTCTTTCTCTCTTTCTTTCATTCTTTCTTTCTTTCCCTCTTTCTTTCACTCTGTCTTTCTCTTTTTATTTCTCTCTTTCTTTCTCTCTTTGCTTCTTTCTTTCTGTCTTTCTTCCTTTCTTCCTATCTATCTTGCTTTCTATCTTTCTTTATCTCCTTCTCTCTTTCATTCTTTCTCACTTATTTCTTTCTATCTTTCTTTCTCTCTTTCTTTCTTTCTCTCTTACTTTTTCTCTTTCTTTCTTTCTTTGTCCCTTTCTATCTCCCTTTCTTTCTTTCTTGCTTTCTATCTTTCTTTCTCTCTTTCCTTCTTTCATTCTCTCGTTCTTTCTTTCTTTCTCTCTTTCTCTCTTTCCTTCTTTCATTCTCTCGTTCTATCCTTTTTCTCTCTTCCTTTCTTTCTTTCTTTCTCTCTTTCTTTGTTTGTTTGTTTGTTTGCATCTTTCTTTCTTTCTCTCTCTTTCTTTCTTTTCTTTCTTCCTTTCATTCTCTCTTTCTCTCTTTCTTGCTCTCTTTCTTTCTCTCTTTCTTGCTCTCTTTCTTTCATTCTCTCTTTCTCTCTTTCTTGCTCTCTTTCTTTCTCTCTTTCTTTGTTTCTTTGTTTGCGTCTTTCTTTCCTTCTCTCGCTCTTTCTTTCTTTTCTTTCTTCCTCTCTTTCTTTCTCTCTTTCTTTCTCTCTTTATTTCTTTCCCTCTTTCTTTCTCTCTCTCTTTCTTTCTTTTCTTTATCCTCTCTTTCTCTCTTTCTTTCTTTCTCTCTTTCATTCTCTCTTTGTCTCTTTCTTTGTCTCTTTCTTTGTCTCTTTCTTTCTCTCTTTCTTTCTTTCCCTCTTTCTTTCTCTGTTTCTTTCTTTAACTCTTTCTTTCTCTCTTTCTTTCTCTCTTTGCTTCTTTCATTCTCTTTCTTCCTTTCTTCCTCTCTATCTTGCTTTCTATCTTTCTTTATCTCTTTCTCTCTTTCTTTCTCACTTTTTTCTTTCTATCTTTCTTTCTCTCTTTCTTTCTTTCTCTCTTTCCTTCTTTCTATCTTTCTTTCTTTCTTTCTATCTTTCTTTCTTTCTTTCTCCCTTTCTTTCTTTCTCCCTTTCTTTCTTTCTATCTTTCTTTCTTTCTTTCTCCCTTTCTTTCTTTCTATCTTTCTTTCTTTCTTTCTCTATTTCTTTCTCTCTTTCCTTCTTTCTTTCTCTCGTTCTATCTTTCTTTCTCTCTTTCTGTTTTTCTTTCTCTCTTTCTTTCACACTTTGTTTCTTTCTTTCCTTCTTTCTTTCTATCTCTCTCTTTCCATCTTCCTTTTTCTTTTTTCTTTCCTTCATCTCTCTATCTTTCTCTCTTTATTTCACTCTCTTTCTGTTTCACTTTGTTTCTTTCTTTCTTTCACTCTTTCTTTCTTTCTATCTTTCTTTCTCTCTTTCTTTCTTTCTCTTGTTCTTTCTCTCTTTGTTTATTTCTTTCCTTCGCACTTTCTTTCTAGCTTTCTTTCTCTCTTTCTCTCTTTCTTTCTCTCTTACTTTCTTTCTTTCTTTTTTCTTTCTTTCTCAATTTCTTTTGTTCTATCTTTCTTTCCTTCGCTCTCTTTCTTTCATTTTTTTTCTTCCTTTCTTTCTCTCTTTCATTCTTCCTTTCTTCATTTCTTTCATCCTGTCTTTCTTTCTTTCTTCCTTTCAATCTCTTTCTTTCTTTCTTTCGTTCTTTCTTTCTCTCTTTCTGTCTTTCTGTCTTCCTTTCTTTCCTTCCTTTTTAATTTCTTTCTTTCGTTCCTTCACCCGTTCTTTCTTTCTTTCTTTCTTTTTTTCTTTCTTTCTTTCATTCTTTCTTTCTCACTTTCTGTCTTTCTATCTTTCCATCAATCTATCTTTCAATCTTTCTTTCTTTCTTTCTTCCTTTCTTCATTTCATTTTCCTCCCTTTCTTTATTTCTCTCTTTCTTTCTCTTTTTCTTTCTCTCTTTGCTTCTTGCTTTCCGTCTTTCTTCCTTTCTTCATTTCTTTCTTCCTCTCTATCTTTCTGTCTATCTTTCATTCTGTCTTTCTCTCTCACTTTCTTTCTTTCTAACTTTCTTTCTATCTTTCTTTCTCTCTTTCTTTCCTTCTCTCTTACTTTCTCACCTTCTTTCTTTCTATCTTTCTTTCTAACTTTCTTTCTCTTCTTCTGTCTTTCTTTCTCCCTTTCTTTCTAACTTTATTTCTCTCTTTCTTTCTCTCTTTGTTTCTATCTTTACTTCATTCTATCTATCTCTCTCTTTCCATCTTCCTTTCTCTTTTTCTTTATTTCCTTCATCTTTCTTTCTTTCTCTCTTTCTTTCTCTCTTTCTGTTAGATCCGTGATTCTGAGAGTATGATGTTTTTCAATAACTACACGGATGCTGTAACTTAACAATCAACAGGTGTTTACTGGAGTAGGGTAGTCTCAAGACTGAAGTACAGAAGCCTGCTCCGGCTTTATATACAGGTGTGGTCACTGCTGGTACTACAGTATACAGGAGCTGTAAAACAGTTCTCTCATAGGTACATACACAACAAATCCTCCCCTTTTAGATTAACAGTACCATAACATTCATTTAACAATTAACATTTTTAACATGCAACATTAACTGAAAATAGTCCATTTATAAATTCAGTCTTTGGGGCGGCTTCCTGATCCTTTCTGGATAGCGCCTTCCCTGAGGTTCTTGTTCTTGGTGCGGAGGCGATTCTGGCCCCCCTTTCATCGGTTAGTTCATCAGTTTCCACTGCTACTGTTTCTGAGGTAGATGTCGGGTTCATCCCCAGGTACGCGAGACATGGGGTTGACTCGTTCCTGTGACGCTAAGATCCAGTCGACGTTGCATCTCACAATGTTCTCCCCGACATCCACTGTGTTCAGTAATGGCCCCTGCCATGTGCATATCGTTCCGCCATTTCTCTGTTCGGTAGTCACGGGCCAAGACTGGTTGTCCTCCATTGAAGCGCCTTGTCGGCTTCTCATTGATGTGCTGGAATTGTTTATCCTCAACATTTCTTCGCACATTTGGTCTGAGCAAATCCAGACGGGATCTGAACCTTTGGTTAAAGAACATCATGGCCAGGGTCTGGTTGGTAACTGCATGTGTTGCATTTCTGTAGGCTAACAGGAAATTGTCCACCTTATGCTGTAGTGGAATTTCATCATCGCACATGGCCTTTATCACCTTTTTAAAGGTATGTACGAACCTCTCAGCCAATCTATTTGTGGCTGGATGATACGGGGTGGATGTGTTATGCCTGACCCCATTTCTTCTCATAAATTTCCGAAACTCTTCGGACACAAACTGTGGTCCATTATCAGAGCAAATCTGCTCTGGCAAGCCGTTCCTGGCAAATATGGTCCGTAGGACTGCAATCGTTTTCTCTGCAGTGGTTGAGGACATTTTTTCACCTCAGGCCATTTCGAGTGCGCATCCACTGCTATTAAGGACATTGAGTCCATGAATGGACCAGCAAAATCGATATGCACCCGTTGCCATGGAGAGGAGGGCCACTCCCATGGGTGTAGAGGGGCATGTGGTCCTGCATTTTGGACCTTCTGGCATCCTGAGCAGCTCTTGGTTAGGTCCTCGATTTGTTCATCAATCCCTGGCCCCCACAAATAAGCCCTAGCAAGGCTTTTCGTTTTTACCCCTGCCAGATGACCTTCATGAAGCTCATTTAGCAGTCTCTCCCTTACTTGGGTAGAATCACCACTCTGGATCCACACATCACTGTCCCCTGGCATACTGACAGCTGTTCTCTTCTGGATGAGAATGCTGGCAACAGTGAGTCACCATGTGTTGGCCATTGCCTCACCGTCAAATCATATACCGAGACAGCGTCGGATCATTGTGGGTCTCCTTTTCTATATCCGCGTTCGTTACTGGCAATCGTTCAATTATTGACGAATAAAGTATCTCGATAGGGTCCACTGCTGGTGCTTCCTCCACAGTAGGCAGTGGCAGGCGTGATAGCCCATCAGCGTTTCCATGCTGTTTCGTGCCTTTATATTCTATTTCATATTGATTCGCCCCTAGAAACAGGGGCCATCTTTGTAACCATTGTGCAGTCATCACTGGAACGCCCTTCTTAGGATTAAAGATGGAGACAAGTGGTTGGTGGTCAGTCAGCAAGGTGAACTTCTGCCCATGCAGATAGCGGTTGAATTTTTCTACTCCCCATACTAGGCTGAGGGCCTCCCTGTCAATCTGGGCATAGTTGCGCTCGGCTGAGGTTAGTGACCGAGACGCAAAGGCTACTGGCCTGTCCAACCCGTCTGGGAATTTGTGCGACAGCACCGCTCCAATACCATAGGGTGATGCATCACATGCCAAACGAATTGGTAGTGTTGGGTTGAAATGGGCCAAAACCTCTTTTGATGTGATCAATTTTTGCACTTCTGGAAAGCTCGTTTCCGTTCGTCATTCCACTTCCATGGTACCCCTGTTTGCAGTAGGGTGTTCAGTGGGTGTAATACCGTAGACAAATGTGGTAAGAACTTAAGCTAGTAGTTTACCAGCCCGAGGAACGACCTCAGTTGTGACAAATTTTCCGGTGCTGGAGCCTTGACTACTGCCTCAATATTTTCAGGGGACTTATGTAA
Organism: Somniosus microcephalus; assembly: GCF_052327205.1. Classification (NCBI taxonomy): domain Eukaryota; kingdom Metazoa; phylum Chordata; class Chondrichthyes; order Squaliformes; family Somniosidae; genus Somniosus; species Somniosus microcephalus. Next base: position 121,466,860 of record NW_028225179.1, read on the forward strand.
CCCCTCTTCATCGATAACGTGGCCACAATACGAGATCTGCTTCTGGAAAAACTCGCACTTGTGGCGATTAGCTCGTAGCCCATATTCCTTTAATCTGGTGAGCAGCTTCTCCAAGTTGGCGAGGTGATCACTTTCACGTTCGCCCGTGACCAGGATGTCGTCCAAATAACACTGGGTCCCTGGAATGCCTTGCAGGACTTGATCCATTGCCCTTTGCCAAATAGCCAGAGCCAATACTACCCCGAACACCAGCCGGTTGCATTGGTAGAGACCTTTATGTGTGTTGATCATGAGGTATTGTTTCGAGGCTTCTTCTACCTCCATTTGCAAGTACGCCTGGGCAAGATCAATTTTGGTGAAGCGTTTACCTCCAGATAGCGAGGCGAAAATATCCTCAATTCGTGGAAGCGGATATTGTACCGTGTGAAGGACTGGGTTCACTGTCACCTTAAAATCCCCACAGATGCGGTCCTTCTTTGTTTCCCCAGGCGTATTGCTCAACGACCTCTTCATTACAGGAACGATGGGTGTAGCCCGCTTGCTCCAGTCTACTTTGGACAGTACTCCTGAATGTTCCAACCATTCCAGCTCTGCTTCGACGGCTGGTCTGATCGCATAAGGCACTGGTCTGGCCTTAAGAAACTTTGGGCTTGCATTTTCCTCTATTTTAATCATTGCTGTTATGCCTTTTAGTGTTCCGAGTTGCTCCTGGAACACTTCCTTTGCGTCAGTTAGCATTTATGACAGTCGTCCAGGTGTGACGTCGTCATCCTTTTTGGTCTCAACCTTCAGTGCCTGTATGGAATGCCAATCTAATTGTATCTACCAGATCCATTCACATCCTAGCAGTGGTGGTCCTCCATCTGGCAATACATAAAAGTCCATTTTAGGTATTTCCTGGCCTTTGTATATCACTTTATCCGTTATTTTTCCTTTGGGGTAGACTTTTTGCCTCATGTACGTCTTCAAGACAATCTCTGTAGCTTTCAAGGGTATATGTGGAAATATCCGCTTGTAGTCCCTTTGCTTTATGACAGTTAGGGCTGATCCTGTGTCCAATTTCATTTTCACTTGGACTCCGTCTATCTTGAGTGTAACCCAGATAGTCTGGTGGTCCTCCATTTTGGTTACCTTATGTAGTTTCAGACAACCCAGCTCCGTGCTTCCGGAGTCTGTATCACTTTTCTGTTCGTCTGAACTACTGTCCATCACCTTATGTACCTTTTTGTGCTTCTCCTGTGGAGATTTCTTACTGTTGGTTTTCTTCCCAGACCTGCAGACACTTGCTATGTGTCCTGCTTTTCCACACTGTCTGCACACTTGGTCCTTGAACAAACAATCCTTCTGGTCGTGTGTTGTTCTGCCGCAACGATAACACCTCCCTGTTCCATAGGACATTTCATTGGTGCCATATTCTTTCGGCCTCCATTGTATCTCTGCAGCGCCCCTTGCAGCTGCTTCGTGTGATACTGCCATACTGAAAGCCTTGTCCAGCGTAAGATCCTTTTCTGATAGAAGCCGTTTCTGTGTTCCTCACTTTGCAGCCCACACACAAACTTGTCCCTTAACGTATCTGCTAGTCCCACTCCAAACTTTCAGTGTTTCGATAGCTTGCGCAGTTCCGTTAAGTACTCAGCATTGCTTTCATCTTTGTGTTGGTTTCTTTTATGGAACTTAAATCATTCTGCTATCAGCAGCGGTGTGGGGTTTAAGTGGTCCTGTAGGATTTCAACTATGCTTTCGAAATTTTTATTCACGGGCTTTTCTGGGGTTATTAGGTTTCGCAGTAACCCATAAGTTTTTGCACCCATGGAATTTAACAAAACCAGTGCTTTCCAAGCATCTGGCACTCCATTCGCCCTGCTGTACACCTCAATACGTTCCACATATGTCGCCCAATCTTCGACTTCATTGTCGAACGTAGAGATACTGCCACTCTTCGGCATCCCTGGGTGTGATTGAACTGTCAAAAATGGCATCTCCCGCGCTCTCCGTTCTTCTCTGCTGGCACAAAATGGCGTCTCCTGCAATTTCCTGTCTTCCCGCGCTCGCCCTTCTTCTCCGCAGCGGATTCTAAAAATGGCGTCTCCCATGCTATTCCTTCTTCTCCGCGGCTCAATGGCGTCTCCCGCACTCTCCCTTCTTCTCCCCATGGACACTGTTCAGCCCTTGAGCCCTGGCTGTGCTCTGCGCATTTTTTCTTTTTCTGTGCACCTTTCCCGGTTCCGCCGCTCGGTCCTGAACCCGGCTGCTGCTTTACCCTCTCTCTCTCTGTTTTGTTTTTCCTCGACACCGCTCGGTTTTCAACACCCGGCTGCAACCTGTGCGCTTCACCCTCTATCTTACCCCGTCGACGCTGCTCAGCGTTTTCTCTGCTGTCAGTCAGCTTCAGCCGTCACTGTCCGGGAAGGGTCTGCGCTGTACCTGTCGTCAGTCTGTTGCTGATTGTCGTGGCTGGGGAACCAAGCCCGGCTCTCCACAGCCTCCCCTGCGATGTTCACTCTCTGCCGGACGACTGGGCGGTTGCTCGTGGTCGACGCCCATGCTTCTGGCTTCGACTTTCTTCCACCGCCCTCCCGGAGTGAATCCTCGAAGGGAAATGCAGAGTTGCAGGTAGATTCGAATCGACACTCGTCGCCACTGTTAGATCCGTGATTCTGAGAGTGTGATGTTTTTCAATAACTACACGGACGCTGTAACATAACAATCAACAGGTGTTTACTGGAGTGGGGTAGTCTCAAGACTGAAGTACAGAAGCCTGCTCCGGCTTTATATACAGGTGTGGTCACTGCCGGTAATACAGTATACAGGAGCTGTAAAAGTAGTTCTCTCTTAAAGGTTCATACACAACACTTTCCTTCTTTCTTTGTTTGCTTCTTTCTTTCTTTCTGTGTTTCTTTATTTCTTCATTTCTTTCTTCCTCTCCTTCTGTCTTTCTTTCATTCTCTCTTCCTTGCTCTCTTTCTTTCATTGTCTCTTTCTCTCTTTCTTGCTCTCTTTCTTACTTTCATTCTCACTTTCTTTCTTTCTTTCATTCTTCCTTTCTTTCTTTCCTTCTTAATTTCTTTCTCACTCTCTTTCTCTCTTTCTTTCCTTTGCACTTTCTTTCTCTCTTTCTTTCTTTCTTTTTTGTTTGTTTCTTTCTTTCTTTCTATCATTCTTTCTTTCTTTCTTTCTTTGCTCTTTACTTCTTTCTCACCTTCTTTCTTTCTTTCATTCTGTCTTCTTTCTTTCTCACTTTCTTTCTTTCTTTCATTCTTTCTTTCGTTATTTCACTCTTTCTTGCTTTCTCTCTTTCTTTCTTTTTTTCTTTCTCACTTTCTTTCTTTCTTTTGCTATTTCTTTCTCTCCTTCTTTCTTTCTTTCTCACTTTCTTTCTTTCTACCTTTCTTTCTTTCTGGCTCTCTTTCTATCTTTCTCTTTCTTTCTCTCCTTTTCTCTTTCTTGCTTTCTTTCTTTCTATCTTTCTATCTCTCTTTCTTTCTCTCTGTCTGTCTTTATTTCATTCTTCCTTTCTTTCTTTCCTTCTTAATTTATTTCTTTCCTTCGCTTTTTCTTTCTTTCACTTTTTTCTTTCTTTCTTGCTCTCTTTCTATCTTTCTCTCTTTCTTTCACTCCTTTTCTCTTTCTTGCTTTCTCTCTTTCTTTTTCTCTTTCTTTCTTGCTTTCTTTCTTTCTATCTTTCTTTCTATCTTTCTATCTCTCTTTCTTTCTCTCTGTCTGTCTTTATTTCATTCTTCCTTTCTTTCTTTCTTTCCTTCTTAATTTCTTTCTTTCCTTCGCTTTTTCTTTCTTTCATTTTTTTCTTTCTTTCTTGCTCTCTTTCTATCGTTCTCTCTTTCTTTCGCTCCTTAACTCTTTCTTGCTTTCTCTCTTTCTTTCTCTCTTTCTTTCTTTCTTTCTAGCTTTCTTTCTATCTTTCTATCTCTCTTTCTTTCTCTCTGTCTGTCTTTATTTCATTCTTCCTCTCTTTCTCTCTTTCCTTCTTACTTTCTTCCTTTCTTCCTTTCTTTCTTCCTTTCTCTCTTTCTTTCTTACTTTCTTTCATTCTTTCTTTCTTTCTTTCTCTCTATCTTTCTTTCAATCTTTCTTTCTCTCTTTCCTTCTCTCTTTGTTTATTTCTCTCTTTCTTTCTTTCTTTCTCACTTTCTTTCTTTCTATATTTCTTTCTCTCTCTCTTTCTTTCTTTCTTTCTCACTTTCTCTCTCTCTTGCTTTCCCTCTTTCCTTTGATCTTTCTTTCTCTCTTTCTTTCTTTCTCTCTTTCTTTCTTTCGCTCTTTCTTTCTTTGTCTTCTTTCTTTTTCTCTTTCTTTCTAGCATTCTTTCTATCTTTCTATCTCTCTTTCTCTCTTTCTGTCTTTATTTCATTCTTCCTTTCTTTCTTTCTATCCTTCTTAATTTCTTTATTTCTTTCTTTCCTTCGCTCTTTCATTTATTATACCTTTCTTCCTTTCTTTATGTATTTTTTCTTTCTCTCTCTTTTCTTTCTTTATTTCCTTCTCTCTCTTGCTTTCTTTCTTCCTTTCCCTCTTTCTTTCTTTCTCTCTTTCTTGATCTTTCTCACTTTTTTCCTCTTTCTCCCTTTCTTGCTCTCTTTCTTTCTTTCTTCCTTTCATTCTCTCTTTCTTTCTATCTTTTTTCTCTCTGTCTTTCTCACTTTCGTTCTTTACTTCTATCTCCCTTTATTTCTTTCTATCTTTCTTTCCTTTGCTCGTTAGTTCTTTCTCATATTCTTTCTTTCTTTTTTCTTTCTATCTCAATTTCTCTCATTCTCTCTTTCTTTCTCTCTTTCTTTCTTTCCAGCTTTCTTTCTATCTTTCTATCTCTCTCTCTCTTTCTGTCTTTATTTCATTCTTCCTTTCTTTCTTTCTATCCTTCTTAATTTCTTTCTTTCTTTCTTTCTCTCTTTCTGTCTCACTTTCTTTCTTTCTAAGTTTCTTTCTTTCTTCTTTCTCACTTTCTTTCTGTCTTTCTATCTTTCTTTCTTTCCTTTGCTCTTTCTTTCTTTCTCACTTTCTTTTTTTATTTCTTTTACTCTTTCTTTCTCTCATTCTTTCTTTCTTGCTCTCTTTCTTTCTTTCTCTCTTTCTTTCTCTCCTTCGCTCTTTCTTTCTTTCTTTCTCACTTTCTTTCTCTCTTTCGCTCTCTTTCTTTCTTTCCTTTGCTCTTTCTTTTTTTTCTTCCTTTCTTTCTCTCTTTCTTTCTTCCTTTCTTCATTTCTTTCTTTCTCTCTTTCTTTCTATCTTTCCTTCTCTCTTTCTTTCTTTCTTCATTTCCTTCTCTCTATCTTTCTTCCTTTCTTTGTTTGTTTTTTGTTTGTTTCTTTCTTTCTTGCTCTTTCTTTCTTCCTTTCATTCACTCTTTCTTTTTTTCTTTCTCTCTTTCTGTCTTTATTTCATTCTTCCTTTCTTTCTTTCTATCCTTCTTAATTTCTTTCTTTCTTTCTTTCTCTCTTTCTTTCTTTCTAAATTTCTTTCTTTCTTTCTTCTTTCTCACTTGCTTTCTGTCTTTCTATCTTTCTTTCTTTCCTTTGCTCTTTCTTTCTTTCTCACTTTCTTTCTTTATTTCTTTTACTCTTTCTTTCTATCTTTCTTTCATTCTTTCTTTCTTGCTCTCTTTCTTTCTTTCTCTCTTTCTTTCTTTCCTTTGCTCTTTCTTTTTTTCTTCCTTTCTTTCTCTCTTTCTTTCTTCCTTTCTTCATTTCTTTCTTCCTCTCTTTCTTTCTATCTTTCCTTCTCTCTTTCTTTCTTTCTTTATTTCCTTCTCTCTATCTTTCTTCCTTTCTTTGTTTGTTTTTTGTTTGTTTGTTTCTTTCTTGCTCTTTCTTTCTTCCTTTCATTCGCTCTTTCTTTCTTTCTTTCTGTCTCTCTTTCTGTCTTTCTTTCATTCTTCCTTTCTTTCTTCCCTTTTGAATTTCTTTCTTTCTTTCTTTCTCTATCTATCTTTCTCTTTCTTTCTTCATTTCTTTCTTCCAATCTTTCTTTCTTTCTATCTTCTTTCTATCTTTCTATCTCTCTTTCTTTCTCTCTGTCTGTCTTTATTTCATTATTCCTTTTGTTTTTCTTTCATTCTTAATTTCTTTCTTTCTTTCTTTCCTTCGCTCTTTCTTTCTTTCATTTTTTTCTTCCTTTCTTTCATATATTTCTTCTTCCTTTCTCTCTTTCCTTCATTCTTTCTTTCTTTCTTTCTCTCTATCTTTCTTTCATTCTCTTACCTTCTATCTTTGTTTATTTCTCTATTTCTCTCTTTCTATCTTTCTATCTCTCTTTCTTTTTCTCTTTCTGTCTGTATTTCATTCTTCCTTTCTTTCTTTCCTTCTTAATTTCTTTCTTTCTTTCTTCGATCTTTCTTTCTTTTTTGTCTTCCTTTCTTTCTCTCTTTCTTTCTTCCTTTCTTTCTTCCTTTCTTCATTTCATTCTTCCTCTTTATCTTTCTTTCTATCTTTCCTTCTCTCTATCTTTCTTTCTTTATGTCTGTCTTTGTCTTTATTTCTCTCTTTCTCTCTTTCGTCCTTCAATGGAGAGTAAACTCTGGCGGGGTGTAAATCGTGCCTTGTTACTGAACCCTTCAGGCTCATGATGGAAGAATTAGGTTAACATTGCCCCAATATGTTTCCACTCTATTTTTATTGACCAATGATTGTGGGGTCGGTTGTTACAAAATGTGTCGGTTATGATGCAAGCAACCTTTAAATAAAGTGACACCTGTCGGTTTCACCATTCCTTTAGAGCAGCGTGTCCTCAGCATTAACATCACTCATTGTATACAGGCAGGGTATTATCTCAACACTACGCACAGTCAGAACCCTATTCGAAGAGCACGCTATGGTCAGTATTGAAGGGAGCGGATGGTGAAGTGATGAGAAGGAACAGAGAGAAAATTATCCAGTTATATTCAGATGTGAGCGCTCGCCGACTTTAATTTCACTAATTTAACAACTCGAGTGAGCGGATATTTAACCGCATTCTTCACCTCCTCTCTGAACTCGCTCTGGGTCATTCCATAAATACACGTGTTTGCACAGGTGCTCATGTGCATGAGAAGCATTCCAACCTCATTAGCGATGAACGCGGGGCTTGTGTGATTCTGGTCGATGTAACTGACTGAGAGTCGGGTGCACATGAATATCACGGTTTCCATCAACCACAATAGTATATAACTGCCGGACACAGCGAAGGGTAGGACGATGGATTTCTGCCGACTCTCCGTCTCTCTGTCGCCCTGTTTCTGCCCGCCGACCAATCCCTTCAGAACCTTGCGGACCCGACTGGCCACCAGGATGTGCCTGACCGTGAGACAGTTCAGTAGCAAGATGAGAAAGAAGGGGAGAAGTGAGATAGAGATACTGCACATCCAGGAGAATGCCAGCCACCCAGCAGAAGTAAAGAAGACCGCTTTGGCCCGGCAGCCCCAGCGCACGTTGTCAATAATTAACTGGGGCTCATACAGGAAGTGAATGGGAATGTACTTTAAACAGCTCAGTGCGCAAATGGACACAATAACCACGGCTGCCGTTCTCTCCGTGCAATATCTGAGTTTCAACTTCTGACAGCAAATGCTGACAAAGCGGTCAAAGGTAAACGACACTGTTAACCAGACGGAGTAATCCAGAGTAACGATTTTCAGGTAGGTAAATGAAGGGCAGATTGCAGTTTGGGACAGGAATGAATTGGGGAAATGATAAGTAAAGATTTCTTGGACCAATACATGAAAGTTCAGCACCAATAGGTCTGATATTGCCATCACCACCATGTAACGAGTGATTCCTTTGGAGAGACCGCACTTTCCCCGGGACAGGATCACCACCGTCATCAGGTTTGCTGTAGGGCACAAAACACCAGGAACAAGATCAATTCAACGGAGCAATCTAATGAGCTGGGAAAGTAACTGACCGCTTTGTTTGCGGTGGATTTGATGGATATAAATCACTGAAAGGAATGAGAAGAATTATCTGGTAAAGCGAGGAACCATGTGACCTTCAAGACATTAATTATTCTACTAACTGTATCAGTACAGTCACACTGACCATCAACTTAGATGTTGTCCGAAAATGCATTACTGAGGAAAGAATAAAAGAAACATAGAACCATAGAAAAATAGGAGCAGGAGTAGGCAATTCGGCCCTTTTGAGCCTGCTCTGCCATTCAATATGATCATGGTTGATCCATTATCTCAATACCATATTCCCCCTCTCTCCCCATACCCCTTGATGCCATTTGTGTGTGGAAATCTATCAATCTCCTTCTTAAATATATTCAGTGATGTGGCCTTCACAGCCTTCTGTGGCGGAGAATTCCACAGGTTCACCACACTCTGAGTGAATAAATCTCTCCTTATCTCAGTCCTAAATGTCCTACCTCGTATCCTGAGACTGTGACGCCTCACTCCAGAACTCCCAGCCAGGGGAAACATCCTCCCTGCATCCAGTCTGTCTCGCCCTGTCAGAACCTTCTACGTTTCAATGAGATCCCCTCTCATTCTTCTAAATGCTAGTGAATGCAGGCCTTGTCGACCCAATCTCTCCTCATATGACAGTCCTGTCATCCCAGGAATCAGTCTGGTGAACCTTCACTGCACTCCCTCTATGGCAAGTATATCCTTTCTTAGGTAAGGAGACCAAAACTGTACACAGTACTCCAGGTGTGGTCTCACCAAGGCCCGGTACAAATTTATTAAGACATCCTTACTCCTGTACACAAATCCTCTTACAATGAAGGCCTACGTACCATTTGCCACCCTAACTGCTTGCTGCAAGTGCATGTTTGTTTGCAGCGACTGGTGTACAAGGACACCCAGGTCCCTTTGTACATCAGCATTTCCCAATCTAGCACCATTTAAATAATATTCTACCTTTCTGTTTTTCCAACCGAAGAGGATAACTTCACATTTATCCACGTTGTACTGCATCTGCCATTCACTCAACTTGTCAAATCGCCTTGAAGCCACTTTGCATCCACAGCACAACTCACAATCCCACCTAGTTTCGTGTCATCAGCAAACTTGGAAATATTACATTTGGTTCCCTCATCCAAATCATTGATATAGGTTGTGAATAGCTGGAGCCAAGCACTGATCCTTGCATTACCCCACTAGTCACCATCTGCCACCCCGAAAAAGACCCATTTATTCCTACTCTCTGCTTCCTGTCTGTTAACCAATTTTCAATCCATGCCATCATATTACCCCCAATCCACGTGCTTTAATTTTTCACACTATCCTCTTATTTGGGACTTTATCAAAGGCTTTCTGAAAATCCAAATACACCACATCCACATGTTCTCCTTTATCTATTCTACCAGTTACATCCTCAAAAACCTCAAATAGGTTTGTAAACACGATTTCCCTTTCATAAATCCATGTTGACTTTGTCTAATCCCGTTGATATTTTCTATGTGTCCTGTTATCACATCCTTTGTAATAGACTTTAGCATTTTCCCTACTACTGATGTTAGGCTAACCGGTCTGTAGTTCCCTGTTTTCTTTCTCCCTCCATTTTTAAATAGTGGGTTTACATTTGCCACCCTCCAATCTGCAGGAACTGTTCCATAATCTAGAATTTTGGAAGATGACAAAAGAATGAATTAAATTAAAAAAGGAATAAAGAAATAAAGAAAGACAGCGTGAAAAAACTTGCATTTATATAGCGCTCTTCACGAGATTAGGATGTTCCAGAACGGTTTACAGCCAATGAAGTACTTCTTCAATGGAGTTACTGTTCCAATCTTCAAAATGCGGGTGCCTATCCTGTGCACAGCAAGCTCCCACAAACAGCAATGAAATGATGACCAAATTAGCTATTTCTTCAGATGTTGGTTGAGGGATAATGATTGCGGGAGAATACAGCTGCTCTTCTTTGAATATTGCAATGGGATCTTTAATGTCCACCCAAGAGGGCAGATAGCGCCTCGATTTAACATCTCTTTCGAAGGTCTAACACCTGACAGTGCAGCGCTCTCTCAGTACTGCACTGAAGTGTCAGTCTAGATCAGACGCTCATAGCATTTGGAGTCGGTTTTGAACCCATGCTCTTCTGAGTTAGCGGCGTGTGTGTCACCACTGAGGCGAGGCATTTGAGCCACTTGCAAGAATATGGGACGTGCTTTGCCGTTACTTTCCTCGGGGTGTTTATCTTCAGAATACCTGCTAGATGGACTAAAGCCAAGAATAAAGAGCCTCACATACCATTTACAATGGGGTACGGAGTCACCCACACCCATCTGGGTCATATACCCCCACTGGAGGTCAATCCTGTAGTCAGATCCGACACTGTTCATCTCGTGGCCCGAGCTGTCTGGAGTGGGAACCGAACCCAACCCTTCCGTCTCGTGAGACGGACATCCCACCACTCCATGCGGAGGCGAGTAACCCACTGGACGCCAGCCCGTTAACTGGAGACCATATTCTCGTCTCCACCTACCTGGGCCATCCAGAGTGCAATCCAACCATTCCCCTACTGGCTCAGAGGCGGGTATGCTTCCGATACACTGATGACTTACTCCTTAATAAAGGTAAGAGAACACAAAACAATATAAAGCGATTAAAAGATAGTCCAATACAAATAGCACAGAGATCGATGAAGCAGTTAATGAAAGTGATAGCAGCGTACAGACAACTCGGCAGCGAAGGTTTCAGATAAATAGGCGGCATTTTAAACACTTTGGGCAAGATCAATAAAACACAGAATTAAAAGTAAGAATTACAGCTTACCAGGGACGCCAAACACTGCCAGAATCGGAAAGCCGATTATTTTTACGTACAGAATTGAAGCCGGTTCCATTTTCGGAGAGAAGCAATGCTGGTATGGAGAACAAGCCCATGGGTCCGACTGGCACACACTGAGGCTGCGAGCGGTATTCAGATCCTTATTAATACCTGCGGCAATCCTCCAGTGGGACAGTGGGAGTTACATAACAACTGATATTAGTTACAGGTATTTTAACAAACACATTACAACATTTCTTTCTGCATAAATAAAGTGACCCCACGGCTCTCTCAGCTGAGGAATGCATTGTGCCGCTTATACAGGAACTTTCAGGCTCATTGATCTCCCACCCTTTCAATCCGTTGCTCGGGTACAGCGTCCTGACCACATGCAATGTGATGAGATTTACTTGGGAAATAATCAGTATAGGAATGATCAGAGGAACATAGGAACAGGAGTAGGTCACTTAGCCCCTCGAGCCTGTTCCTCCATTTAATGTGAACATGGCAATCTGTGACCCGCCCCTTAACATTCTAAATTCCAGGGAATAAAACGCTAGTTTGTGTAATCTCTCCTCGTACTTGACGCCTTGGAATCCGGGTATCATTATCATAAATCTACACTGGAGTCCCGCCAAGGCCAAGATATCCTTCCTAAGGTGTGTTACCCAGAACTGCTCACAGTACTCCAGGTGTGGTCTATCCACGGCTTTGTGTAGCTGCAGCATAACTTCTACCCCTTGTATTCTAGTCCACTTGATAACGAGGGCCAGCATTTGCTTGGCCTTTTTGATTACTTTCTGTACCTGTCCATGACATTTTAATGATCCATGTACATGAACCCCAATTATTTTTGGAACTCCACTGTTTCTAGCTATTCACAATTTAGAAAATACTGTTTGATCCTTTTTAGGTCCAAAGTGAATTACCTTACATTTGCCTTCATTGTCGCAATATTGCCCATGCACTTAATCTGTCAATATCTCTTTGAAATTTCATACTTCCATCTACACTGCTTACAAAGCTGCCTATATTCTTGTCAATGGCAAACGTGGCAAGGTGGCTTGTTGTCTATTCATCTAAGTCCTTAATAAATACAGTGAATAGTTGAGGCCCAACACAGATCCCTGTGGAACACAACTAGTCACATCCTGCCAATTTGAGTGCCCACCCATTATCCCTACTCTCTGTCTCCAGCCGCTCAGCCAATTTCCTAACCAGGTGAATAATTTGCCATCAATTCCATGAGCAAGAGTCATGACCCGGGTGTGAATTTCATCCAAACGAGGCATTGAGCCACCCTGTGAGTGCAATAAAGTGTTAATGTTAAATAGAATTAGCGTTGTTCTTTAGGGCAGCCTAGACTTTTGTATTCAATTTACTGGGGTGGAACCTGAACTCTCAGTTTCTGACATCACAGGAAGGAGCGGGACTCGCTGAGCCATCAGCTGACAGAATTTTTCTTGGTAGCTCAGTGAGGAGGATTTGGTTCTGTCAGCATTGTGTCAGCATACTTCTGGCTCATGCTTGACTTGATTTCTAATAGGTAGTGTAAAAAACGGAAGTGATTTCAAAATGAAAAGAATGGCGGTGCAGATTTTTATTAGCATAGAGGTGGAAATGGTCTGATAGTGGGAGATAACAACAGAAAATGCTGGAAAAACTCAGCAGGTCAGGCAACATCCGTGGAGAGAAATTTGAGTTGACGTTTCGGGTCGAAACCTTCTTCAAAACTAGAAAGAAAAGAAAATAGATCGAAGGCAGGGCTGCGATCAGACAAAAGAATAAAAGAAACAAAAGAAGCAAAAGAGGCAATAAAAGGTATTCGAAGCTAGACGAGATGGTAATAGGCTGAGATTAGGTGTGAAGTGTACTGGCAGGGCAAGAGATAGCTGCCAGGTGCAGTCTCCTCTACATTGGGGAGACCAAACGCAGATTGGGTGACCGCTTTGCGGAACACCTCTGTTCAGTCCGTAAGGGTGACCCCGAGCTTCCGGTCGCCTGTCATTTTAATTCACCGCTCCATTCCCACTCGGACCTCACCGTCATTGGCCTCTTGTATTGTTCCAAGGACGCTCATCGTAAACTCGAGGAACAGCACCTCATCTTCCGATGAGGCACTTTGCAGCCTTCTGGACTCAATATCGAGTTCAACAATTTCAGATCATAACCTCGGCCCCTGTTACATTTTTACTTGTAATTTTTCCACTCCTTTCCCCCCCGCTTTCCTTTTGTTTCTCTCTCACACCTGGCAGCTATCCTCTCCAACAGCACCACCAATCACTCTCCCTAGGACATCGGTCCCGGCCCTGCCCAGGTGCAAACCGTCCCGTTTGTACTGGTCCCGCCTCTCCCAGAACCGGTTCCAATGTCCAAGGAATTTGAATCCCTCCTCCTTGCACCATTCCTCTAGCCTCCTATTTCTACTCTGACTAGCATGTGGCACTGGTAGCGATCCTGAGATTACTACCTTTGAGGTCCTATTTTTTAAATTTACCTCCTAACTCCCTATATTCTGCTTTTAGGACCTCATCCCGTTTTTTTTACATATATCGTTGGTGCCTATGTGCACCACGACAACTGGCTGTTCGCCCTCCCCCTCCAAAATGTTCTGCAGCTGCTCCGAGACATCCTTGACCCTTGCACCAGGGAGGCAACACACCATCCTTGAGTCTCGATTGCGGCCGCAAAAATGCCTATCTATTCCCCTTACAATTGAGTCCCCTATCACTATAGCTCTTCCACTCTTTTTCCTCCTAGCCTGTGCAGCAGAGCCACCCATGGTGCCAGGAAGTTGGCTGCTGCTGCCTTCCCCTGATGAGTCATCCCCCCCAACATTATTCAAAGTGGTATATCTGTTGGAGAGGGGGATGGCCGCAGGGGATTCCTGCACTACCTGCCTGCGCCTCTTACCCTGCCTGCTGGTCACCCATTCCCTTACTGCCTGTACACCCTTTACCTGCGGTGTGACCAACTCGCTAAATGTGATATTCACAATGTCCTCAGCATCGTGAATGCTCCAAAATTAATCCATCCGCAGCTCCAGTGCCGCAATGCAGTCCGTCATTAGCTGCAGCTGGACACACTTCCCGCACACATGGCCCAGCGTCCCTGATTTCCCACATAGAGCAGGAGGAGCACGCTATGGGGCTGGGCTGTCCTGCCATTGTAAGGATCGGAACTCGGTGCACCCAACTGCAGTAAGGCAAACTGAGGCAGAGGTAAGGTTGCAAAATAAAGGTAGACTTTACTTGACATAAACAAAATAACAATAGTACAGAATACAGGCAAGCAGACCAGCACAAGGTATCTCCAGGCAGTGTAACTCAAGACTGAGCAAAGAACATAAAGTGAACACCACTTAAATAGTAGGCATCTAATAATGCACAGGTGAATACAATAATGAATAAAGAAGGACACAATTAAGAGAGTTCATGGAGCCCTCTGGTGGCGAGGTGAGGCAGAGTCTGGGTCATTCCTTACAGGACCCCCCCCATAGGATCTGCCCCTGACGTTCCCCCAGAAGGTACATGGTGACGACGAAAAAAATTCCGTACTAAATCGCGATCCAGGATGTCTCAGTCCGGGACTCAAGAGCGTTCCTCCGGACCATAGCCCTCCCTGTCCACCAGGAACTGGAGGCCCCCGCGAACCCGGCGAGAGTCCAACAGGCGACGGACTGTGTAAGCAGGCTGGCCGTCGATGATGCGGGGAGCAGGAGGAGGTCTCGTGGCGGGCGCCAGGGAACTGCTGGCCACTGGCCGAAGCTGAGAGACATGGAAGGTAGGATGATTCCGCATGGAGCGGGGTAGCTGGGGATGGTAGGACACATGGTTGACCTTTCTCAACACCATGAAGGGGCCGATGAAACAAGGCGCCAGCTTGCGGGACTCCACTCACAGCGGGAGATCCTGCATAGATAGCCAGACCCTCTGACCAGGACGGAATGAAGGAGCCGGTCTGCGCCGCCTGTTGGCCTGGATCTGCCGTTGTCGAGAAGCTCGTTGCAAGGCCAGCCGTGCTCTCTTCCAGGTCCGCTGACAACGCTGGACAAACCTCTCTGCGGACGGAACCCCCACCTCGAGCTCCTGCTCCTGGAACAGTGGGGGTTAAAAACCGAACTGGCACTCGAACGGCAACAGTCCTGTGGGGGAGCAGTGCAACGTGTTGTGCGCGTACTCAGCCCAGACAATGTGACGACTCCAGGTTGCAGGGTTAGCGGACACGAGACACCTCAGGGTCGTCTCCAGGTCTTGGTTGATTCGTTCTGTTTGACCGTTCGACTGAGGGTGGAAACCCGAGGAAAGACTGACAGTAGCTCCAATGAGCTTGTAGAAGGCTTTCCAAAACCGGGAGGCGATTTGTGGACCACGGTCAGAAACGATGTCAAGGGGAAACCGAATAACCTGAAAACCTGCTGGACCCTGAGCTCGGCTGTCTCTTGGGCTGAGGGAAGCTTGGGCAAGGGCAGAAAACGACAGGCTTTGGAGAAGCGATCTAGGATGACCAGAATGACCGTGTTGCCTTGAGATGGTGGAAGGCCTGTGATGAAATCCACCGAGAGGTGTGACCAGGGACGAGTGGGAATGGGGAGAGGATGCAGCAAACCCTGGGGGCGAGATCGAGGGTTCTTGTTTCGTGCACAAATGGCAGAAGCTGCCACGAACGCCTTTATGTCCTTCTCCATGGTGGGCCACCAGAAACTTCTACGAAGAAACTGCAGCGTCCTGGATGCGCCTGGATGACCGGTGAGTCGCGACGAATGCCCCCACTGCAGGACTTGTGAGCGAGTCATGTTGGGGACAAAAAGGCGACCTGGTGGGCCGTTGCCAGGGTCTGCCTTCCTCTGTTGCACCTTTCTGACCAGCGTCTCGATTCCCCAGCAAACCGGTGCTACAATTCGGGAAGTAGAAATAATAGGTTCTGGTTGTCTCTCCCGCTCGGGTGGATCAAATTGCCTGGAGAGAGCATCAGGCTTGAGATTCCTGGAACCTGGATGATATGATAGGACAAAGTCAAAACGATTAAAAAACAGTGCCCAGCGAGCTTGACGAGAGTTAAGTCGTTTGGCCTCCTGGACATAGGCCAGATTCTTATGGTCAGTCCAGACAATGAACGGGTGTTTAGACCCCTCCAACCAATGTCTCCACTCCTCCAGTGCCAACTTAACTGCCAGTAATTCCCTGTTCCCAATATCGTAGTTTCGTTCAGCGGGAGTGAGTCGGCGAGAGAAAAAGGCGCAAGGGTGCAGTTTGTTGTCGTTAGACCGTTGGGATAAAATGGCGCCCACTCCTATATCCGAGGCATCCACCTCGACAATGAAGGGGAGTGAGGGATCCGGAATAACGAGGACAGGAGCAGACGTGAAGCGCCGCTTGAGATCCTCGAAAGCCTGCGCAGCCTCAGCGGACCAACTGAACCGGGTAGAGGCGATCCTGGTGAGGGCATTAAGAGGGGCAGCAATGGTGCCGAAGTTTCTGATGAACGTCCGATAGAAGTTAGCAAATCCCAAGAAACGTTGCACCTGTTTGAGAGAGGTGGGTGGTGGCCAATCTCGGACAGCTTGGGTCTTGCCAGGGTCCATTTAGATGTTACCGCTGGAGATGATGAAGCCCAGAAATGAAACTGTGGAAACGTGAAATTCACACTTTTCCGCCTTGACAAACGAGTGGTTGTTAAACAAAAGTTGCAGGACTTGTCTTACATGCTGGACATGATCGTGAAGAGTTTTGGAGAAAATGAGAATGTCATCCAGGTAGACAAAAACAAAGCGATTCAGCATGTCACGGAGAATGTCGTTGATGAGCGCCTGGAACACAGCAGGGGCGTTGGTCAATCCAAAGGGCATAACCAGGTACTCATAGTGCCCAGTGGGTGTATTGAATGCCGTCTTCCACTCGTCCCCTTCGCGGACGCGGATGAGGTTGTAGGCGTTGCGGAGGTCCAATTTAGTGAAGACCGTGGCTCCCTGAAGTAGCTCGAAGGCCGTCGACATGAGTGGAAGAGGATAACGGTTCTTTATAGTAATCCGGTTAAGGCCACTGTAGTCAATGCAGGGACGGAGACCTCCATCTTTCTTACTCACGAAGAAAAAAACCGGCACCAGCAGGAGAGGTGGACGGACGGATGAAGCCAGCGGCGAGGGCGTCACGGATGTACTCCTCCATGGTGGCGGTCTCAGGAGCAGAAAGGGAAAAGAGCCTACCCCTAGGTGTGCATGCCCCAGGCAGGAGGTCAACGGCACAGTCATATGGCCTATGAGGGGGAAGTGATGTGGCTCGAACCTTACTGAAGACCTCTTTTAGGTCCTCATACTCGGGTGGCACTCGGGACAATTCAGAGCGTGATGGGAACTCCTGGGGCTGGGAAGGAGACTTGGCACGAAGACAGGTAGTATGGCAGGCGGAGCCCCATTCCGTATGCCGGCCGGTGGCCCAATCTAAGCGAGGATTATGGCAGGCCAACCAAGGGTAATCCAGAATTAATGGAAACTGGGAAGAGTGGATAAGGGAGAATTGGATGGTCTCAAAATGTTGTCCTTCCACGACCAAACACAGAGGGGCAGTATAATGGTGAACGGTTCCAGAACCCAGGGGTCTTCCATCCAGGGCAACAACAGTGAGGGGGTGATCAGGATGGGTCAGGGGAATCTTGAGCTGTTTAGCTAACCCCAGATCTATGAAGTTACCATCAGACCCCGAATCCACCATGGCCTTAAGATCATATTGTTGATTGTCCCAGAAAAGGGAGGATGCCAGCAAAACCCTAGAAACAGTGGGGTCGGAAGGGATGGTTATGCTCATCTCAGGTCCCTCCGTCCTGGATGAGCCCTGGCTTTTCCCACCAAATCAGGACAGGAAGAGCGGAAGTGGCCAGCTTTCCCACAACAGAGACAAGATCCCTCTCTCATTCGGCGATCATGTTCGGGCTGCGAGAGGCGGGTTACTCCCACCTGCATGGGCTCCTCTGGATCGGTCAAAGATGGACTCGGGATTGCTCGGAGGTTCTCAGATGGCTTCGAAGCAGGAAAAGCTCTGGTCTCTGGAAACGGAGTGAAAAAGGAGTGGCGTTCTCTTCGCCTCTCACGGAGCCGATTATCCACACGAACGGAGATATCAAAAAGAGACTCCAAAGCACTCACCGGATCCCTAGAAGCCAGTTCATCCTTGATCTCATCCGTGAGACCGTGGCAAAAAGTGGCGATGAGCGCCTCCGAATTCCATTGGCTTTCAGCAGCGAGAGTGCGAAACTCAATAGCGTAGTCCGCAACACTACGAACCCCCTGGTGAAGCCGAAGTAGTCTGTTAGATGCTTCTCTCCCACTGACAGGGTGATCAAAAACCCTTTTCATTTCTTCCGAGAAAAGTTGGTAGTTTGAACATACCGGCGTTTGCTGTTCCCAGATGGCTGTAGCCTAGGTAAGCGCCTTGCCGGAATGTAGCAAAATGATGTAGGCCACTCGGGAACAGTCACTGGGAAATAATGAACCCTGCAGTTGGAAAACCAGGGAACACTGGATTAGGAAACCTCGACATCCTCCTGGGTTACCGTCATAGCGCTCGGGTGCAGGTAATCGGGGTTCTCTCAGAGGAGAAGGCGAAACCGTAGGAGCGGGTAACGGTGCAGGAGTGGCTTGGATCACCTGACTCTGTTTCTGGCTCTGATGGAAAGTGATGACGAGGCCCTCCAGCAGATTCTGGTTTCGGAAGACTGCCGTGGCGAGACACTGCAGTTCGTTCAAAATAAGTTGTAGCTGTTCAGCAACTTGTCTTGGCCATTGGTCCTTCTCTGCTGGGTCCATGTTTTGGCTCAGTCTTGCTGTAAGGATCGGAACTCGGTGGACCCAACTGCAGTAAGGCAAACTGAGGCAGAGGTAAGGTTGCAAAATAAAGGTAGACTTTACTTGACATAAACAAAATAACAATAGTACAGAATACAGGCAAGCAGACCAGCACAAGGTATCCCCAGCCAGTGCAACTCAAGACTGAGCAAAGAACATAAAGTGAACACCACTTAAATAGTAGGCATCTAACAATGCACAGGTGAATACAATAATGAATAAAGAAGGACACAATTAAGAGAGTTCATGGAGCCCTCTGGTGGCGAGGCGAGGCAGAGTCTGGGTCATTCCTTACAGCCATGACTTACTGTTGAATTAATTAATTAAAATTAAATGAATCCCACCAATTTCACTTCAATTAAATGATATACTCAAAGGCCCTTACTTAATAGTAGCCCCCGCTACACAACAGAGACCTCAGAAACCACAAAATTTAAGTTTAGAAAACTTTAGAAAGAAAATACTCACCAACCAATCACTTACCTGTTTCTTGGTGACGTCACACTTCGATTACTTTTTACTTCCCTCTCCCGGAACCTGGATTGGTAAGGAAGTGTATGGGACGTTAAGGAAGTGTATGGGATACATGGCTTTGTAAATAAGGGCATTGAAAACAAAACAAGGAAGTCATGCTAAACCTTTACAAATCAATGGTTAGACCTCAGAAGGAGTGTTGTCTACAATTCTGGCACCACACTTTAGGAAGGATGTCAAGACCTTGGAGAGGGTACAATGTGGGTTTACCAGGATGATACCAGGGATGAGGGACATCAGTTATGTGGAGACGTTGGAAAAGCTGGGATTGTTCTCCATAGAGCACAGAAGATTATGACGAGAACTAATAGAGGTATTTTAAATTATGAGGGCTTTTGATAGAGCAAGTGGGGAGAAACTGTTTCATCTGGCAAGTGGGTCGGCACCTGAGGTTAATAATTTAAAATAATTGGCGAAAGAACTATAGGGGATATTAAGAGAAATGTTTTCACACAGAGGGCTGCTGTGATCTGGAACGCACTACCTGCAGGGATGGTAGAATAGGATTCCATAGGAACTGTCAGGAGGTGATTGGACATGTATTTGAAGAGAACTGGTCTGCAGGGTTATGATGGAAAGCTGGGTTGTGGACTAAATTGGACATCTCTTTCAAAGAGCCGGCACAGGCACACAGGGCCACAAGACCCCTTCTGACAACCTTCCAAATTAAAGGGTTGATGCCAGTGGCGTAGTTGTACTGGGACAGCTTGACTGGGGTAGCTTCTCGCTCTAATGCACAGGTATCCAGCATCACAGACGGTATGTGGTCAGGGCCAATAGTCTTTGCTATGTCCAGTGCACTTACCCGCTTCTTAATTTTACATCGAGTCAACTAAATTTGCTGGACACTGGTATGCATGATGTTAGGGAGCTCAGGAGAAGACGGAGTGGGATGATTGAATCGGCACTTTTGGCTTAAGACTTACATATACTGCAGCCTTGTCACTTGCTAGGGTCCACCATGGTTTGAGGATGGGGCACTCGCGGAACCCCCTCCTCCTCCTCTTGTTAGTTGCATGTCTTTCCAACACCAGTCTGCACTGATGTTACTGCACTTGATGTTTGGTATGCTGGTACCCCTCTGCAGATGCTTCACTAGGTGTTTACCGTATTCTAAGCTATGCCTGGCTCTGCTACTGGAATGCCTGTCTACACTTTTCATTGAACCAAGGCTGGTCATGTTTAGCCTATCAATCCATTCTGTGAGTTGCTGATAAAAATCTCACATAGAGTGCAATCAGTGCCCTTACTTCCCTCGGAGCTTCTTCCAAGTGATGCTGAATATGGGGAAATGCAGATCCCTCAGTTGGGAATAGGTTGTGATCAGCAGAGGATTTCCTGCTCCTTAAACCACCTGAAGTCACGACATTCACTGTTGAATGAAATAGAATTTACAGCACAGTCCATTCGGCCCAACTGATAGATGAGTTGTTTATGCTCCACACGAGCCTCCTCCCAGCCCTATTCGTCTTGGCCTATCAACATAACCTTCTATTCCTTTCCCCCTCGTGTGTTTATCTAGCTTCCCCTTAAAGGCATATTTGCTTTTCGCCTGAACTACTCCATGTGGTAGCAAGATCGACATTCTAACCATTGTCTGGGTAACGAAGTTCCTCCTGTTTTCCCTGTTGGATTTATTGATGAATATCTTGTATTTGTGTTTCTTAGATTTGGACTGCCCCATAAGTAGAGACATTTTCTGTACATCAACTCTATCAAACCATTTCATAATCTTAAAGAGCTGTATCAGCTCCCCCATCATTCTTCCCATTCTAGAGAATGGATCCTCCACCTGTTTAGTCTTTCCTGATCAGGATAATCACTGTTCAGGTATCGTCCAATACATCTTGTTTGTCCCTTCACCAGTGTCTCATATTCTTTTCATAAAATGGAATCCAGAACTTTGCACAGTACTCTAAGAGAGGTCTAACCAAGGTTCTATTTAAGTTTAACTTAACTGCTTTTCAATTCAATCCCCCTGCAATCAAACCCCAGTGCTTTTTTTTTACTGTTCATGGCCTTATTATCCTGCATCGCTTCTTTTAATGATTTGTGTATCTATGCCCCTAGATCACTTTTCTACTCTACCCTACTTACACCCTTATTTTCCAAGTAGTATGTGGCCTCTTTATTCTTTCAACAAAATCACTACCTCACACTTATCTATATTGAAATTAGTTCACCAATTATACATCTACTAAAAATCAACAGATGTTACCTTTAATATCAAAGCATTACTTTTAATGTTTTAGCAACAATAAATTGGAATATTTCTCATTAGTGAGTCTGCAGCAGCCTTGCTGACAGAGGACTGAATAACAGGTGTCAGAGTAATACCTATTAAAGGGTCTGGACATAAGAACATAAGAAATAAGAGCTGGAGTAGGCCTTTCGCCACTTCGGGCCTGCTCCGCCATTCAATGAGATCATGGCTGATGCCCTGCGCAACCACCAAATCCCGAAGTTGTGGTCAGTTTCAAAAGCGGAATGAGGGCACCCACTGCCATTTCACCATTATCCGGACTGCAAATTCTGGGCCATTAAGTTTCTGCCTGTAATTGTGTGTGCGTGTGTGTATGTATGTGTGTTTGCCTTTGTTTGCCTGTGTGTGTGTGGAAAGATTGATGTAAAACTTGAGATCAAATATATTATAGTGAATCTGTCATGTTACCAATTGTTGTAAGAGTTTCGGTTTGACTGATGTGCACACTTATTTACAAATTTCGAATACCAAATATTTTAGAGCTCACGTTGATCGCCATACATTGCATGTACTATTATTCAAAGAAGATGCTTGACTGAATTATATTTTTCCAGTTACCTTGTGTTCCCACTAATCTATCCCCCTTTGCTTCTGCCATTGATTCATGCAGGTGCAGCATCCCACAAGACCAGTAAAGATTCTGGTACTTCACCAAGGGTTCGATCTTTCTCTAGGGAGCTATCACAATCTTAGGTGGGCTTAGTTGACATTCAACATCCGACCTACCCGCACTTTGCAGCAGGGGTGACTGCATAATAATCAGGATGATGATGTTATTCGATTATCCCCTGATGTTATCCAGTTAACCACTGCCTAACCAACGGGCTTTGAGTTTAACTGAAGAGGACAACAGCTTCATGGGAGAGATTGGAAAAATCAGCAGTCCAGGTACAGAATCAAATGTTTTATTGCCTAGCTGGATAAGATGCTCGATTTACCAGTTGTGGGGAGGGGTGGTACTCATTATGTGTGATATTTATGATATTGGCCTATTATATAAATGGATTCAATGTCACCAGACAGCCGTGGCTCAGTGATAACATTCTCCCCTCTGAGTCAGAAGGCTCTTGGTTCAAGCTCCTTGCAAGGGCACATAATCTCTATGTGAAGTACTTAGGGGTTATTGCACTGTCAGAGGTGAGCTCTTTCAGATGAGACGCTGAACTGATGCCGCATCTGCCCTCTCGGATGAATGTAAAAGATCCCAGGGCACAGCTATAGGGGTGTGCTTTCTTGACTTACTCTTTCTGTCCACCCTTAATTTATTTATTCCATTCTCTCTTTCTTTCTTTCTTACTTTCTTTCTTTCTATCTTTCTCTCTTTCTTTCTCTATTACTAATTTTTACTTCATTTCTTTCATTCTTTCTCACCTTTTCTCTCTCTTTCTTTCTTTGTTTCACTGTTTGTTTCTCTTTTTCTTTCTTTCTTCCTTTCTTCATTTCTTTCTTCCTCTCGTTCTTTCTTACTCTTTCTTGCTCTCTTTCTTTCTTTCACTCTATCTTTCTCTCTTTGTTTCTTTCTGTCTTAATTTTTTTCTTTCTTTCTTTCATTCTTTCTTCCTCTCTTTCTTTCTTTCTCTCTTGCTCTCTTTCTCTCTTTCTTTCTCTCGGTCTTGCTCTCTTTCTTTATTTCGCTCCTTCTTTCTCACGTTATTTCTTTTGTTCTTTCTTTCTTCCTTTCTTTCTATCTTTCGTTCTATTTTTCTTTAATTCTTCCTTTCTTTCTTTCTTCCTTTCCTTCGCTCTTTCTTCCTTACTCTCTTTGTTTCTTTCTTTTTATCTTTCTTTCTCAATTTCGTTCTTTCTATCTTTCTTTCTATCTATCTTTCTCTTTTTGTTTTTTCTTCCTTCATTTCTTTCTTCCTCTCTTTCTATATTTCTCTCTTTCTTTCTCTTTTCTTTCTTTCCCTCTTTCTTTCTCTCTTCCTTTCTCTCTTCGCTTCTTTCTTTCTGTCTTTCTTCCTTTCTTCCATTCTTTCTTCCTCTCTTTCTTTCTTTCTATCTTTCTTTCTCTCTTTCTCTCGTTCTTTTTCTCTCACTTTCTTTCTTCCTCTTTCTTTCTTTCTCTCTTACATTCTTTCTTTCTTTCTTTCTCTCTTTCTTTCTCTCTTTCCTTCTTTCTTTCTCTCGTTCTAAATTTGTTTCTCTCTTTCTGTCTTTCTTTCTCTCGCTCTTTCTTTCTATATATTTTTCTCTCTTTCTTTCTCTTTGTTTCTTTCTTTCTTTCCTTCTTTCTTCCTATCTCTCTATCCATCTCCCTTTCTCTTTCTTTCTTTCCTTCTTCTTTCTTTCTCTCTTTCTTTCTTTCCCTCTGTCTTTCTCTCTTTATTTCTCTCTTTCTTTCTCTCTTTGCTTCATTTTTTCTGTCTTTCTTCCTTTCTTCCTCTCTATCTTGCTTTCTATCTTTCTTTATCTTTCTTTCTCTCTTTCTCTCTCTCTTTCTTTCATTTCTTTCTTCCTCTCTGTCTTTCATTCGCTCTTTCTCTCTTTCTTGCTCTCTTTCTTTCATTCTTCCTTTCTTTCTTTCCTACTTAATTTCTTTCTTTCTTACCTTTGCTCCTTCTTCCTTTCTTTCTATCTTTCTGTCTCTCGTTCTTTCTATCTTTGCTTATTTCTCTCTTTCTTTCTCACTTTCTATCTTTCTTTGTCTCTTTGTTTATTTCTCTCTTTCTTTCTCACTTTCTATCTTTCTTTCTCACCTTTCTTTCATTCATTCTTTCTTTCTCACTTTCTGTCTTTCTGTCTTTCTATCTTTCTTACTTTCTTGGTTTCGTCATTTCTTCATTTCGTCCTCTCTTTCTTTCTTTCTCTCCTTCTTTCCCTCTGTCTTTCTCTCTTTATTTCTCTCTTTCTTTCTCTCTTTGCTTCTTTCTTTCTGTCTTTCTTCCTTTCTTCCTCTCTATCTTGCTTTCTATCTTTCTTTATCTCTTCCTCTATTTCTTTCTTTCTCTATTCTTTCTTTCTTTCTCTCTTTCTTTCTTTGTTTCGTTGCTTGCGTCTTTCTTTCTTTCTCTCTCTCTTTCTTTCTTTTCTTTCTTCCTCTCTTTCTCTCTTTCTTTCTTTCTCTCTTTCTTGCTCTCTATCTTTCATTCTCTCTTTCTCTCTTTCTTGCTATCTTTCTATCTGTCTTTCTTTCATTCTTCCTTTCTTTCTTTCCTACTTAATTTCTTTCTTTCTCTCTCTCTTTCTTTCTCTCTTTGTTTATTTCTCTCTTTCTTTCTGTTTCACTTGCTTTCTATCTTTCGTTCTCACTTTGTTTCTTTCTTTCATTCACTCTTTCTTTCTTTCTATCTTTCTTTCTCTCGTTCTTTCTCTCTTTGTTTACTTCTTTCCTTCTCACTTTCTTTCTTTCTATCTTTCTTTCTCTCTTTGTTTATTTCTCTCTTTCTTTCTCACTTTCTGTCTTTCTTTCTATCTTTCTTTCTCTCTTTCTTTCTATCTTTCTTTTACTCTTTCTTTCTTTCTCACCTTTCCTTCTAAGTTTCTTTCTTTCTTTCATTCATTCTTTCTTTCTCACTTTCTTTCTTTCTATCTTTCTTTCTTGCTTGCTTTCTTCCTTTCTTCATTTCTTTCTTTCTTTCTCTCCTTCTTTCTCTCTTTCTTTCTTTCTCTCTTTCTTTCTGTTGTGTCCATGTGTTAATGGAGACACGGAATGCAGGAGTTGGTTTAACAGGTGTTTAATGAACAAAGTCTGGAGGTGAACTAACAGATACAAGACACTATACAGGCTTATATAGCCCGAGTGGCCATTACCGGCATTACAGTATATAGGGGCTCTTAAAGGCACATACACCACACTTTCTCTCTTTCTTTCTTTCCCTCTTTCTTTCTCTCTTTCTTTCTCTCTTTGCTTCTTTCATTCTCTTTCTTCCTTTCATCCTTTCTCTCTTGCTTTCTATCTTTCTTTATCTCTTTCTCTCTTTTTTTCTCACTTTTTTCTTTCTATTTTTCTTTCTCTCTTTCTTTCTTTCTCTCTTTCCTTCTTTCTATCTTTCTTTCTTTCATTCTATCTTTCTTTCTTTCTTTCTCCCTTTCTTTCTTTCTATCTTTCTTTCTTTCTATCTTTCTTTCTTTCTTTCTCCCTTTCTTTCTATCTTTCTTTCTTTCTTTCTCTCTTTCTTTCTCTCTTTCCTTCTTTCTTTCTCTCGTTCTATCTTTCTTTCTCTCTTTCTGTTTTTACTTCTCTCTTTCTTTCACACTTTGTTTCTTTCTTTCCTTCTTTCTTTCTATCTCTCTCTATCCATCTTCCTTTTTATTTTTTCTTTCCTTCATCTCTGTCTTTCTCTCTTTAGTTCACTCTTTCTTTCTGTTTCACTTTGTTTCTTTCTTCTTTCACTTTTTCTTTCTTTCTATCTTTCTTTCTCTCTTTCTTTCTTTCTCTTGTTCTTTCTCTCTTTGTTTATTTCTTTCCTTCGCACTTTCTTTCTAGCTTTCTTTCTCTCTTTCCCTCTTTCTTTCTCTCTTACTATCTTTCTTTCTTTTTTCTTTCTTTCTCAATTTCCTTTGTTCTATCTTTCTTTCCTTCGCTCTCTTTCTTTCATTTCTTTTCTTCCTTTCTTTCTCTCTTTCTTTCTTCCTTTCTTCATTTCTTTCATCCTGTCTTTCTTTCTTTCTTCCTTTCAATCTCTTCCTTTCTTTCTTTCTTTCTTTCTTTCTCTCTTTCTGTCTTTCTGTCTTCCTTTCTTTCCTACCTTTTTAATTTCATTCTTTCTTCCTTCACCCTTTCTTTCTTTCTTTCTTTCTTTTTTCTTTCTTTCTTTCATTCTTTCTTTCTCACTTTCTGTCTTTCTATCTTTCCATCAATCTATCTTTCAATCTTTCTTTCTTTCTTTCTTTCTTTCTTCATTTCATTTTTCCTCTCTTTCTTTCTCTTTTTCTTTCTCTCTTTGCCTCTTGCTTTCCGTCTTTCTTCCTTTCTTCATTTCTTTCTTCCTCTCTATCTTTCTGTCGATCTTTCATTCTGCCTTTCTCTCTCACTTTCTTTCTTTCTAACTTTCTTTCTATCTTTCTTTCTCTCTTTCTTTCGTTCTCTCTTACTTTCTCACATTCTTTCTTTCTATCTTTCTTTCTCTCTTTCTTTCTCTCCTTCTGTCTTTCTTTCTCTCTTTCTTTCTATCTTTCTTTCTCTCTTTCTTTCTCTCCTTCTGTCTTTCTTTCTCTCTTTCTTTCTATCTTTATTTCTCTCTTTCTTTCTCTCTTTGTTTCTATCTTTACTTCTTTCTATCTATCTCTCTCTTTCCATCTTCCTTTCTCTTTTTCTTTATTTCCTTCATCTTTCTTTCTTTCTCTCTTTCTTTCTCTCTTTCTGTTAGATCCGTGATTCTGAGAGTATGATGTTTTTCAATAACTACACGGATGCTGTAACTTAACAATCAACAGGTGTTTACTGGAGTAGGGTAGTCTCAAGACTGAAGTACAGAAGCCTGCTCCGGCTTTATATACAGGTGTGGTCACTGCTGGTACTACAGTATACAGGAGCTGTAAAACAGTTCTCTCATAGGTACATACACAACAATTCCTCCCCTTTTAGATTAACAGTACCATAACATTCATTTAACAATTAACATTTTTAACATGCAACATTAACTGAAAATAGTCCATTTATAAATTCAGTCTTTGGGGTGGCTTCCTGATCCTTTCTGGATAGCGCCTTCCCTGAGGTTCTTGTTCTTGGTGCGGAGGCGATTCTGGACCCCTTTCATCGGTTAGTTCATCAGTTTGCACTGCTACTGTTTCTGAGGTAGATGCTACCGGTATGTCGGGTTCATCCCCAGGTACGCGAGACATGGGGTTGACTCGTTCCTGTGACGCTAAGATCTGGTCGACGTTGCAACTCACAATGTTCTCCCTGACATCCACTGTGTACATTAATGGCCCCTGACATGTGCATATCGTTCCGGGTTGCCATTTCTCTGTTCGGTAGTCACGGGCCAAGACTGGTTGTCCTACATTGAAGCGCCTTGTCGGCTTCTCATTGATGTGCTGGAATTGTTTATCCTCATCATTTCTTCGCACATTTGGTCTGAGCAAATCCAGACGAGATCTCAACCTTCAGTTAAAGAACACCATGGCCAGGGTCTGGTTGGTAACTGCACGTGTCGCATTTCTGTAGGCTAACAGGAAATTGTCCACCTTATGCTGTAGTGGAATTTCATCATCGCACATGGCCTTTGTTGCCTTTTTAAAGGTATGTACGAACCTCTCAGCCAATCCATTTGTGGCTGGATGATGCGGGATGGATGTTTAATGCCTGACCCCATTCATTCTCATAAATTTCCGAAACTCTTCGGACACAAACTGTGGTCCATTATCAGAGCAAATCTGCTCTGGCAAGCCGTTCCTGGCAAATATGGTCCGTAGGACTGCAATCGTTTTCTCTGTAGTGGTTGAGGACATTTTTTCACCTCAGGCCATTTCGAGTGCACATCCACTGCTATTAAGAACATTGAGACCATGAATGGACCAGCAAAATCGATATGCACCCGTTGCCATGGAGAGGAGGGCCACTCCCATGGGTGTAGAGGGGCATGTGGTGGTGCATTTTGGACCTTCTGGCATCCTGAGCAGCTCTTGGTTAGGTCCTCGATTTGTTCATCAATCCCTGGCCACCACACATAAACCCTAGCAAGGCTTTTCGTTTTTACCCCTGCCAGATGACCTTCATGAAGCTCATTTAGCAGTCTCTCCCTTACTTGGGTAGAATCACCACTCTGGATCCACACATCACTGTCCCCTGGCATACTGACAGCTGTTCTCTTCTGGATGAGAATGCTGGCAACAGTGAGTCACCATGTTTTGGCCATTGCCTCACCGTCAAATCATATACCAAGACAGCGTCGGATCATTGTGGGTCTCCTTCTCTATATCCGCATTCGTTACTGGCAATCGTTCAATTTTTGACGAATAAAATATCTCGATAGGGTCCACTGCTGGTGCTTCCTCCACAGTAGGCAGTGGCAGGCGTGATAGCCCATCAGCGTTTCCATGCTGTTTCGTGCCTTTATATTCTATTTCATATTGATTCGCCCCTAGAAACAGGGACCATCTTTGTAACCATTGTGCAATCATCACTGGAACGCCCTTCTTAGGATTAAAGATGGAGACAAGTGGTTGGTGGTCAGTCAGCAATGTGAACTTCTGCCCATGCAGATAGCGGTTGAATTTTTTTACTTCCCATACTAGTCTGAGGGCCTCCCTGTCAATCTGGGCATAGTTGCGCTCGGCTGAGGTTAGTGACCGAGACGCAAAGGCTACTGGCCTCTCCAACCCGTCTGGGAATTTGTGCGACAGCACCGCTCCAATACCATAGGATGATGCATCACATGCCAAACGAATTGGTCGTGCTGGGTTGAAATGGGCCAAAACCTCTTTTGATGTGATCAATTCTTTGCACTTCTGGAAAGCTCGTTTACGTTCGTCATTCCACTTCCATGGTACCCCTGTTTGCAGTAGGGTGTTCAGTGGGTGTAATACCGTAGACAAATGTGGTAAGAACTTATGGTAGTAGCTTACCAGCCCGAGGAACGACCTCAGCTGTGACACATTTTCCGGTGCTGGAGCCTTGACTACTGCCTCAATATTTTCAGGGGACTTATGTAACCCCTCTTCATCGATAACGTGGCCACAATACGAGATCTGCTTCTGGAAGAACTCGCACTTGTGGCGATTAGCTCGTAGCCCATATTCCTTTAATCTGGTGAGCAGCTTCTCCAAGTTGGCGAGGTGATCACTTTCATGTTTGCCCGTGACCAGGATGTCGTCCAAATAACACTGGGTCCCTGGAATCCCTTGCAGGACTTGATCCATTGCCCTTTGCCAAATAGCCAGAGCCAATGATACCCCGAACACCAGCCGGTTGCATTGGTAGAGACCTTTATGAGTGTTGATCGTGAGGTATTGTTTCGAGGCTTCTTCTACCTCCATTTGCAAGTACGCCTCGGCTAGATCAATTTTGGTGAAGCGTTTACCTCCAGATAGCGAGGCGAAAATATCCTCAATTCGTGGAAGCGGATATTGTACCGTGTGAAGGACTGGGTTCACTGTCACCTTAAAATCCCCACAGATGCGGACCTTCTTTGGTTCCCCAGGCGTATTGCTCAACGACCTCTTCATTACAGGAATGATGGGTGTAGCCCACTTGCTCCAGTCTACTTTGGACAGTACTCCTGAATGTTCCAACCATTCCAGCTCTGCTTCGACGGCTGGTCTGATCACATAAGGCACTGGTCTGGCCTTAAGAAACTTTGGACTTGCATTTTCCTCTATTTTAATCATTGCTGTTATGCCTTTTAGTGTTCCGAGTCGCTCCTGGAACATTTCTTTTGCGTCAGTTAGCATTTTTGACAGTCGTCCAGGTGTGACGTCGTCATCCTTTTTGGCCTCAACCTTCAGTGCCTGTATGGAATGCCAATCTAATTGTATCTACTGGATCCATTCACATCCTAGCAGTGGTGGTCCTCCATCTGGCAATACATATAAGTCCATTTTAGGTATTTCCTGGCCTTTGTATATCACTTTATCCCTTATTTTTCCTTTGGGGTAGACTTTTTGCCCCATGTACGTCTTCAAGACAATCTCTGTAGCTTTCAAGGGTATATGTGGAAATATCAGCTTGTAGTCCCTTTGGTTTATGACTGTTAGGGCTGATCCTGTGTCCAATTCCATTTTCACTTGGACTCTGTCTATCTTGAGTGTAACCCAGATAGTCTGGTCGTCCTCCATTTTGGTTACCTTATGTAGTTTCAGACAACCCAGCTCCGTGCTTCCGGAGTCTGTATCACTTTTCTGTTCGTCTGAACTACTGTCCATCACCTTATGTACCTTTTTGTGCTTCTCCTGTGGAGATTTCTTACTGTTGGTTTTCTTCCCAGACCTGCAGACTCTTGCTATGTGTCCTGCTTTTCCACACTGTCTGCACACTTGGTCCTTGAACCAAGAATCCATCTGGTCGTGTGTTGTTCTGCCGCAGCGATAACACCTCCCTGTTCCATAGGACATTTCATTGGTGCCATATTCTTGCGGCCTCCATTGTATCTCTGCAGCGCCCCTTGCGGCTGTTTCGTGTGATACTGCCATACTGAAAGCCTTGTCCAGCGTAAGATCCTTTTCTGATAGAAGCCATTTCTGTGTTCCTTCACTTTGCAGCCCACACAAAAACTTGTCCCTTAACGTATCTGCTAGTCCCACTCCAAACTTTCAGTGTTTCGATAGCTTGCGCAGTTCCATTAAGTACTCAGCATTGCTTTCATCTTTGTGTTGGTTTCTTTTATGGAACTTAAATCGTTCTGCTATCAGCAGCGGTGTGGGGTTTAAGTGTTCCTGTAGGATTTCTACTAAGCTTTCGAAATTTTTATTCACGGGCTTTTCTGGGGTTATTATGTTTCGCAGTAACCCATAAGTTTTTGCATCCATGGAATTTAACAAAACCAGTGCTTTCCTAGAATCTGGCACTCCATTCGCCCTGCTGTACACCTCAATACGTTCCACATATGTCGCCCAATCTTCGACTTCATTGTCGAACGTAGAGATACTGCCACTCTTCGGCATCCCTGGGTGTGATTGAACTGTCAAAAATGGCATCTCCCGTGCTCTCCCTTCTTCTCTGCTGGCACAAAATGGCGTCTCCCACAATTTCCTTTCTTCCCGCGCTCGTCCTTCTTCTCTGCAGCGGATTCTAAAAATGGCGTCTCCCGCGCTCTTCCTTCTTCTCCGCGGCTCAATGGCATCTCCCGCGCTCTCCCTTCTTCTCCCCATGGACACTGTTCAGCCCTTGAGCCCTGGCTGTGCTCTGCGCATTTTTTCTTTTTCTGTGCGCCTTTCCCGGTTCCGCCGTTCGGTCCTGAACCTGGCTGCTGCTTACCCTCTCTCTCTCCGTTTTGTTTTTCCTCGACACCGCTCGGTTTTCAACACCAGGCTGCGCCCTGTGCACTTCACCCTCTATCTTACCCCGTTGACGCTGCTCGGCTTTTTCTCTGCTGTCAGTCGTCTCCAGCCGTCACTGTCCGGGAAGGGTCTGTGCTGTACCTGTCGTCAGTCTGTTGCTGATCGTCGTGGCTGGGGAATCAAGCCCGGCTCTCCACAGCCTCCCCTGCGATGTTCACTCTCTGCCGGGCGACTGGGCGGTTGCTCATGGTCAAGGCCCGTGCTTCTGGCTTCGACTTTCTTCCACCGCCCTCCCGTAGTGAATCCTCGAAGGGAAATGCAGAGTTGCAGGTAGATTCGAATCGATACTCGTTGCCACTGTTAGATCCGTGATTCTGAGAGTGTGATGTTTTTCAATAACTACACGGACGCTGTAACTTAACAATCAACAGGTGTTTACTGGAGTGGGGTAGTCTCAAGACTGAAGTACAGAAGCCTGCTCCGGCTTTATATACATGTGTGGTTAGTGCCGGTACTACAGTATACAGGAGCTGTGAAAGTAGTTCTCTCTTAAAGGTTCATACACAACACTTTCCTTCTTTCTTTGTTTGCTTCTTTCTTTCTTTCTGTGTTTCTTTATTTCTTCATTTCCTTCTTCCTCTCCTTCTGTCTTTCTTTCATTTTCTCTTCCTTGCTCTCTTTCTTTCATTCTCTCTTTCTCTCTTTTTTGCTCTCTTTCTTCCTTTCATTCTCACTTTCTTTCTTTCTTTCATTCTTCCTTTCTTTCTTTCCTTCTTAATGTATTTCTTTCTTTCCTTCGCTCCTTCTTTCTTTCTTTCTATCTTTCTTTTTTCTTTGTTCTCTCTGTCTTTCTTTCTCACTTTCTTTCTATCTTTGTTTCTCTCATTCTTTCTTTCTCTCTTTGCTTATGTCTCTCTTTCTTTCTCACTTTCTTTCTCACTCTCTTTCTCTCTTTCTTTCCTTTGCACTTTATTTCTCTCTTTCATTCTTTCTTTTTTGTTTTTGTTTCTTTCTTTCCATCATTCTTTCTTTCTTTGCTCTTTACTTCTTTCTCACCTTCTTTCTTTCTTTCATTCTTTCTTCTTTCTTTCTCACTTTCTTTCTTTCTTCCTTTCTTTCATTCTTTCTTTCGTTATTTTGCTCTTTCTTGCTTTGTCTCTTTCTTTCCTTCTTTCTTTCTCACTTTCTTTCTTTCTACCTTTCTTTCTTTCTTTCTGGCTCTCTTTCTATCTTTCTCTTTCTTTCTCTCCTTTTCTCTTTCTTGCTTTCCTTCTTACTATCTTTCTTTCTATCTTTCTATCTCTCTTTCTTTCTCTCTGTCTGTCTTTATTTCATTCTTCCTTTCTTTCTTTCTTTCCTTCTTAATTTCTTTCTTTCCTTCGCTTTTTCTTTCTTTCATTTTTTTCTTTCTTTCTTGCTCTCTTTCTATCGTTCTCTCTTTCTTTCGCTCCTTTTCTCTTTCTTGCTTTCTCTCTTTCTTTCTCTCTTTCTTTCTAGCTTTCTTTCTGTCTTTCTTTCTCTCTTTCTTTCTCTCTGTCTGTCTTTATTTCATTCTTCCTTTCTTTCTCTCTTTCTTTCTTATTTTCTTCCTTTCTTCATTTCTTTCTTCATCTCTTTCTTTCTGTTTCTTTCTTTCTTTATTTCATTCTACTATCTTGCTTTCTTTCTTCCTTTCTCTCTTTCTTTCTTACTTTCTTTCCTTCTTTCTTTCTTTCTCTCTATCTTTCTTTCAATCTTTCTTTCTCTCTTTCCTTCTCTCTTTGTTTATTTCTCTCTTTCTTTCTTTCTTTCTCACTTTCTTTCTTTCTATATTTCTTTCTCTCTCTCTTTCTTTCTTTCTTTCTCACTTTCTCTCTCTCTTTCTTTCCCTCTTTCCTTTGATCTTTCTTTCTCTCTTTCTTTCTTTCGCTCTTTCTTTCTTTCTCTTCTTTCTTTTTCTCTTTCTTTCCCTCCTTCTTTCTTTCTTGCTTTCTAGCATTCTTTCTATCTTTCTATCTCTCTTTCTCTCTTTCTGTCTTTATTTCATTCTTCCTTTCTTTCTTTCTATCCTTCTTAATTTCTTTTTTTCTTTCTTTCCTTCGCTCTTTCATTTATTTTACTTTCTTCCTTTCTTTATGTATTTTTTCTTTCTCTCTTTTTTCTTTCTTTATTTCCTTCTCTCTCTTGTTTTCTTTCTTCTTTTCTCTCTTTCTTTCTTTCTTTCTCTCTTTCTTGATCTTTCTCACTTTTTTCCTCTTTCTCCCTTTCTTGCTCTCTTTCTTTCTTTCTTCCTTTCATTCTCTCTTTCTATCTTTTTTTCTCTCTTTCTTTCTCACTTTCTTTCTTTCCTTCTTTCTCTCTTTATTTCTTTCTATCTTTCTTTCCTTTGCTCGTTAGTTCTTTCTCATGTTCTTTCTTTCTTCTTTCATTCTATCTCAATTTCTCTCGTTCTCTCTTTCTTTCTCTCTTTCTTTCTTTCCAGCTTTCTTTCTATCTTTCTATCTCTCTCTCTCTTTCTGTCTTTATTTCATTCTTCCTTTCTTTCTTTCTATCCTTCTTAATTTCTTTCTTTCTTTCTTTCTCTCTTTCTTTCTCACTTTCTTTCTTTCTAAGATTCTTTCTTTCTTTCTTCTTTCTCACTTTCTTTCTGTCTTTCTATCTTTCTTTCTTTCCTTTACTCTTTCTTTCTTTCTCACTTTCTTTCTTTATTTCTTTTACTCTTTCTTTCTCTCTTTCTTTCATTATTTCTTTCTTGCTCTCTTTCTTTCTTTCTCTCTTTCATTCTCTCCTTCGCTTTTTCTTTCTTTCTTTCTCACTTTCTTTCCTTCTATTGTTCTTTCTTTCTTTCTTGCTCTCTTTCTTTCTTTCTCTCTTTCTTTCTCTCTTTCGCTCTTTCTTTCTTTCTTTCTTTCTCCCTTTCTTTCATTCTTCCTTTATTTCTTTCCTTCTTAATTTCTTTCTTTCTTTCATTCCTTTGCTCCTTCTTTTTTTTCTTCCTTTCTTTCTCTCTTTCTTTCTTCCTTTCTTCATTTCTTTCTTCCTCTCTTTCTTTCTTTCTATCTTTCCTTCTCTCTTTCTTCCTTTCTTTATTTCCTTCTCTCTATCTTTCTTCCTTTCTTTGTTTGTTTTTGTTTGTTTCTTTCTTTCTTGCTCTCTTTCTTTCTTCCTTTCATTCGCTCTTTCTTTCTTTCTTTCTCTCTTTCTGTCTTTCTTTCATTCTTCCTTTCTTTCTTCCCTTTTGAATTTCTTTCTTTCTTTCTCTTTCTATCTTTCTCTTTATCTTTCTTTCTTCATTTCTTTCTTCCACTCTTTCTTTCTTTCTATCTTTCTTTCTATCTTTCTATCTCTCTTTCTTTCTCTCTGTCTGTCTTTATTTCATTATTCCTTTTTTTTTTCTTTCATTCTTAATTTCTTTCTTTCTTTCTTTCCTTCGCTCTTTCTTTCTTTCATTTTTTTCTTCTTTCTTTCTATCTTTCTTCTTCCTTTCTTTCTTTCCTTCATTCTTTCTTTCTTTCTCTCTTTCTCTCTATCTTTCTTTCGTTCTCTTTCCTTCTGTCTTTGTTTATTTCTCTATTTCTCTCTTTCTATCTTTCTATCTCTCTTTCTTTTTCTCTGTCTGTCTTTATTTCATTCTTCCTTTCTTTCTTTCCTTCTTAATTTCGTTCTTTCTTTCTTCGATCGTTCTTTCTTTTTTGTCTTCCTTTCTTTCTCTCTTTCTTTCTTCCTTTCTTTCTTCCTTTCTTCATTTCATTCTTCCTCTTTTTCTTTCTTTCTATCTTTCCTTCTCTCTATCTTTCTTTCTTTATATCTGTCTTTGTCTTTCTTTCTCTCTTTCTCTCTTTCATCCTTCAATGGAGAGTAAACTCTGGCGGGGTGTAAATCGTGCCTTGCTCCTGAACCCTTCACGTTCATGACGGAAGAATTAGGTTAACATTGCCCCAATATGTTTCCACTCTATTTTTATTGACCAATGATTGTGGGGTCGGTTGTTACAAAATGTGTCGGTTATGATGCAAGCAACCTTTAAATAAAGTGACACCTGTCGGTTTCACCATTCCTTTAGAGCAGCGTGTCCTCAGCGTTAACGTCACTCATTGTATACAGGCAGGGTATTATCTCAACACAACGCACAGTCAGAACCCTATGCGAAGAGCACACTATGGTCAGTATTGAAGGGACCGGATGGTGAAGTGATGAGAAGGAACAGAGAGAAAATTATCCAGTTATATTCAGATGTGTGCGCTAGCTGACTTTAATTTCACTAATTTAACAACTCGAGTGAGCGGATATTTAACCGGGTTCTTCACCTCCTCTCTGAACTTGCTATTGGTCATTCCATAAATACACGTGTTTGCACAGGTGCTCATGTGCATGAGAAGCATTCCAACCTCATTAGCGATGAACGCGGGGCTTGTGTGATTCTGGTCGATGTAACTGACTGAGAGTCAGGTGCACATGAATGTCACGGTTTCCGTCAACCAGAATAGTATATAACTGCCGGACACAGCGAAGAGTAGGACGATGGATTTCTGCCGACTCTCTGTCTCTCTGTCACCCTGTTTCTGCCCGCCGACCAATCCATTCAGAACCTTGCGGACCCGACTGGCCATGAGGATGTGCCTGACCGTGAGACAGTTCAGTAGCAAGATGAGAAAGAAGGGGAGGAGTGAGATAGAGATACTGCACATCCAGGAGAATGCCATTCACCCAGCAGAAGTAAAGAAGGCCGCTTTGGCCCGGCAGCCCCAGCGCACGTTGTCAATAATTAACTGGGGCTCATACAGGAAGTGAATGGGAATGTATTTTAAACAGCTCAGTGCGCACATGGACACAATAACCATGGCTGCCGTTCTCTCCGTGCAATATCTGATTTTCAACTTCTGACAGCAAATGCTGACAAAGCGGTCAAAGGTAAACGACACTGTTAACCAGACGGGTTCCAACGCCCACACAGGAGCACAAAATCTGGCCTGGCCCTTGTGTGCATTACTGAGGGGGTAACTGCACTGTC
Source organism: Somniosus microcephalus (assembly GCF_052327205.1). Lineage (NCBI taxonomy): Eukaryota > Metazoa > Chordata > Chondrichthyes > Squaliformes > Somniosidae > Somniosus > Somniosus microcephalus. The sequence continues at coordinate 121,503,071 of NW_028225179.1, forward strand.
AGAGCGTGAGCTCTTTCAGATGAGACACTGAACTGATACCCCATCTGCCCTCTCAGATGGATGTGAAAGATCCCAGGGCACTGGAATAGGGGTGTGCTTTCATGCCTTAGTCCTTCTGTGCACTATTTATTTATTCTTTTCTATCTTTCTTTTTTCGACCTTTCTATCTTGTTCCTTCCTTTCTTCCTTCCTTTATTTCTTTCTTCCTTTCTTTTCTCTTTCTATCTCTTTTCTTTCTTTTTTATTTCTTTCTTTCATTCCTTCTTTCTTCCATACTATTCTTCTCTCTGTCTCTACTGCCTTCCTTTCTTCATTTTTTGTTTGTTTTTTCTTTCTTTCTTTATCTTTTTCTTTCCATCTTTCTTGCTTTCTTGCTTTCCTTCTCTCTCTCTTTCTTTCTATCTTTCTTTCTTGCTTTCCTTCTTTCTTCGTTCTTTCTTTACTTCTTCCTTTCTTCTTCCCATCGTTCTTCTTCTTCCTGTCTTTCTTTCTTTATTTATTTTTTCTTTCTATCTCTCTTTCCTTCTTTCTTTTTTTCTTTCTCTCTTTCTTCCTTTCCTTCTCTCATTCTTTGTTTCTTTCTTTCTTCCCATCTTCCCCACGTTCTCTTCATCTTTTCTCTGTTCTTACTTTATTTCCTTCCCTCTTCTTCCTTTCTATCTTTCCATTTATCTTTCGATTCCCTGTCTTCCTTTCTTTCATTCTCTCTCCGTCCTTACTTTGTGAAGAGAAAATCTGGCAGTTTATGGCGTAATTTTAAATTGAATCGCCAAACACAATCTCACATGATTGGGTGGAACGCCGGTTTTATACTGTTCCCAATATTGCTCTCCATGGCCTTCAATGGAGAGTAAACTCGGGCGGGATGGAAATCGTGCCTTGTTACTGAACCCTTCAGTTTCATGACGGAAGAATTAGGTTAACATTGCCCCAATATGTTACCACTCTATTTTTATTGACCGGTGTTGTGGGGTCGGTTGTTACAAAATGTGTCGGTTATGATGCAAGCAAACTTTAAATAAAGTGACACCTGTCGGTTTCAGCATTCCTTTAGAGCAGCGTGTCCTCAGCGTTAACATCACTCGTTGCATACAGGCAGGGTATTATCTCAAGACAACACACAGTCAGGACCCTATTCGAAGAGCACACTATGGCCAGTATTGAAGGGACCGGATGGTGAAGTGATGAGAAGAAACAGAGAGAAAATTATCCAGTTATATTCAGATGTTAGCGCTAGCCGACTTTCACTCATTTAACAACTCGAGTGAGCGGATATTTAATCGCGTTCTTCACCTCCTCTCTGAACTTGCTCTGGGTCATTCCATAAATACTCGTGTTTGCACAGGTGCTCATGTGCATGAGAAGCATTCCAACCTCATTAGCGATGAATGCGGGGCTTGTGTGATTCTGGTCGATGTAACTGACTGAGAGTCGGGTGCACATGGATGTCATGGTTGCTGTCAACCACAACATTATATAACTGCCGGACACAGTGAAGAGTAGGATGATGGATTTCTGCCGACTCTCCATCTCTCTGTCGCCCTGTGTCTGTCCGCAGCCCAATCCCTTCAGAACCTTGCGGACCCGACTGGCCACCAGGATGTGCCTGACTGTGAGACAGTTCAGTAGCAAGATGAGAAAGAAGGGGAGGAGTGCAGTAGAGATACTGCACATCCAGGAGAATGCCATCCACCCAGCAGAAGTAAAGAAGACCGCTTTGGCCCGGCAGCCCCAGCGCACGTTGTCAATAATAAACTGGGGCTCATACAGGAAGCGAAAGGGAATGTACTTTAAACAGCTCAGTGCGCACATGGACACAACAACCACGGCTGCCGTTCTCTCCGTGCAATATCTGAGTTTCAACTTCTGACAGCAAATGCTGACAAAGCGGTCAAAGGTAAATGACACTGTTAACCAGACGGGTTCCATCGCCCACACAGGAGCACAAAATCTGGCCTGGCCCTTGTGTGCATTACTGAGGGGGTAACTGCACTGACAGAGCGTGAGCTCTTTCAGATGAGACACTGAACTGATACCCCATCTGCCCTCTCAGATGGATGTGAAAGATCCCAGGGCAGTGGAATAGGGGTGTGCTTTCATGCCTTAGTCCTTCTGTGCACTATTTATTTATTCTTTTCTATCTTTCTTTTTTCGACCTTTCTATCTTGTTCCTTCCTTTCTTCCTTCCATTATTTCTTTCTTCCTTTCTTTTCTCTTTCTATCTCTTTTCTTTCTTTTTTCTTTCTTTCTTTCATTCCTTCTTTCTTCCTTACTATTCTTCTCTCTGTCTCTACTTCCTTCCTTTCTTCATTTTTTGTTTGTTTTTTCTTTCTTTCTTTATCTTTTTCTTTCCATCTTTCTTGCTTTCTTGCTTTCCTTCTTTCTCTCTTTCTTTCTATCTTTCTTTCTTGCTTTCCTTCTTTCTTCCTTCTTTCTTTACTTCTTCCTTTCTTCTTCCCATCGTTCTTTCTTCTTCCTGTCTTTCTTTCTTTCTATCTTTTTTCTTTCTATCTCTCTTTCCTTCTTTCTTTTTTCTTTCTCTCTTTCTACCTTTCCTTCTCTCATCCTTTGTTTCTTTCTTTCTTCCCATCTTCCCCACGTTCTCTTCATCTTTGCTCTGTTCTTACTTTATTTCCTTCCCTCTTCTTCCTTTCTATCTTTCCATTTATCTTTCGATTCCCTGTCTTCCTTTCTTTCATTCTCTCTCCGTCCTTACTTTTTGAAGAGAAAATCTGGCAGTTTGTGGCATAATTTTAAATTGAATCGCCAAACACAATCTCACATGATTGGGTGGAACGCCGGTTTTATACTGTGCCCAATATTGCTCTCCACGGCCTTCAATGGAGAGTAAACTCGGGCGGGATGTAAATCATGCCTTGTTACTGAACCCTTCAGTTTCATGACGGAAGAATTAGGTTAACATTGCCCCAATATGTTACCACTCTATTTTTATTGACTGGTGATGTGGGGTCGGTTGTTACAAAATGTGTCGGTTATGATGCAAGCAAACTTTAAATAAAGTGACACCTGTCGGTTTCAGCATTCCTTTAGAGCAGCGTGTCCTCAGCGTTAACATCACTCGTTGCATACAGGCAGGGTATTATCTCAAAACAACACACAGTCAGAACCCTATTCGAAGAGCACACTATCGTCAGTATTGAAGGGACCGGATGGTGAAGTGATGAGAAGAAACAGAGAGAAAATTATCCAGTTATATTCAGATGTTAGCGCTAGCCGACTTTAATTTCACTAATTTAACAACTCGAGTGAGTGGATATTTAACCGCGTTCTTCACCTCCTCTCTGAACTTGCTCTGGGTCATTCCATAAATACACATGTTTGCACAGGTGCTCATGTGCATGAGAAGCATTCCAACCTCATTAGCGATGAACGCGGGGCTTGTGTGATTCTGGTCGATGTAACTGCTTGCGAGTCGGGTGCACATGGATGTCACGGTTGCCGTCAACCACAACAGTATATAACTGCTGGACACAGTGAAGAGTAGGACGATGGATTTCTTTCAACTCTCCGTCTCTCTGTCGCCCTGTTCCTGCCCGCCGACCAACCCTTCAGAACCCTGCGGACCCAACTGGCCACCAGGATGTGCCTGACCGTGAGACAGTTCAGTAGCAAGACGAGAAAGAAGGGGAGGAGTGCGGTTGAGATATTGCACATCCAGGAGAATGCCATCAACCCAGCAGAAGTAAAGAAGACCGCTTTGGCCCGGCAGCCCCAGCGCACGTTGTCAATAAAAAATTGGGCTCATACAGGAAGTGAAAGGGAATGTACTTTAAACAGCTCAGTGCGCACATGGACATAACAATCACGGCTGCCGTTCTTTCCGTGCAATATCTGAATTTCAACTTCTGACAGCAAATGCTGACAAAGCGGTCAAAGGTAAACGACACTGTTAACCAGACGGAGTAATCCAGAGTAACGATTTTCAGGTAGGTATATGAAGGGCAGACTGCAGTTTGGGACAGGAATGAATTGGGGAAATGATAAGTAAAGATTTGTTGGACCAATACATGAAAGGTCAGCACCAGTAGGTCTGATATTGCCATCACCACCATGTAACGAGTGATTCCTTTGCAGAGACCGCACTTGCCCCGGGACAGGATCACCACCGTCATCAGATTCGCTGTAGGGCACAAAACACCAGGAACAAGATCAATTCAACGTAGCAATCTAATGAGCTGGGAAAGTAACTGACCGCTTTGTTAGCGGTGGATTTGATGAATATAAATCACTGAAGGGAATGAGAAGAATGATCTGGTAAAGCGAGGAACCATGTGACCTTCAAGACATTAATTATTCTACTAACTGTATCAGTACAGTCACACTGACCATCAACTTAGATGATGTCCGAAAATGCATTACTGAGGAAAGAATAAAAGAAACATAGAACCATAGAAAAATAGGAGCAGGAGTAGGCAATTCGGCTCTTTTGAGCCTGCTCTGCCATTCAATATGATCATGGCTGAACCTCTATCTCAATACCATATTCCCCCTCTCTCCCCATACCCCTTGATGCCATTTGTGTCTAGAAATCTATCAATCTCCTTCTTAAATATATTCAGTGATGTGGCCTTCACAGCCTTCTGTGGTGGGGAATTCCACAGGTTGACCACACTCTGAGTGAATAAATCTCTCCTCATCTCAGTCCTAAATGTCCTACCTCGTATCCTGAGACTGTGACACCTCGCTCCAGAACCCCCAGCCAGGGGAAACATCCTCCCTGCATCCAGTCTGTTTCGCCCTTTCAGAACTTTCTACGTTTCAATGAGATCCCCTCTCATTCTTCTAAACGCTAGTGAATACAGGCCTTGTCGACCCAATCTCTCCTCATATGACAGTCCTGTCATCCCAGGAATCAGTCTGGTGAACCTTCACTGCACTCCCTCTATGGCAAGTATATCCTTTCTTAGGTAAGGAGACCAAAACTGTACACAGTACTCCAGGTGTGGTCTCACCAAGGCACGGTACAAATTTATTAAGACATCCTTACTCCTGTACACAAATCCTCTTACAATGAAGGCCTACGTACCATTTGCCACCATAACTGCTTGCTGCAAGTGCATGTTTGTTTGCAGCGACTGGTGTGCAAGGACACACAGGTCCCTTTGTACATCAGCATTTCCCAATCTAGAACCATTTAAATAATATTCTACCTTTCTGTTTTTCCTACCGAAGTGGATAACTTCACATTTATCCACGTTGTACTGCAACTGCCATTCACTCAACTTGTCAAATCGCCTTGAAGCCACTTTGCATCCTCCTCACAACTCACAATCCCACCTAGTTTCGTGTCATCAGCAAACTTGGAAATGTTACATTTGGTTCCCTCATCCAAATAATTGATATATGTTGTGAATAGCTGGAGCCAAGCACTGATCCCTGCATTACCCCACTAGTCACCATCTGCCACCCTGAAAAAGACCCATTTATTCCCACTCTCTGCTTCCTGTCTGTTAACCAATTTTCAATCCATGCCATCATATTACCCCCAATCCACGTGCTTTAATTTTTCACACTATCCTCTTATGTGGGACTTTATCAAAGGCTTTCTGAAAATCCAAATACACCACATCCACATGTTCTCCTTTATCTATTCTACCAGTTACATCCTCAAAAACCTCAAATACGTTTGTAAACACGATTTCCCTTTCATAAATCCATGTTGACTTTGTCTAATCCCGTTGATATTTTCTATGTGTCCTGTTATCACATCCTTTGGAATAGACTTTAGCATTTTCCCTACTACTGATGTTAGGCTAACCGATCTGTAGTTCCCTGTTTTCTCTCTCCCTCCATTTTTAAATAGTGGGTTTTCATTTGCCACCCTCCAATCTGCAGGAACTGTTCGATAATCTAGAATTTTGGAAGATGACAAAAGAATGAATTAAATTAAAAAAGGAATAAAGAAATAAAGAAAGACAGAGTGAAAAAACTTGCATTTATATAGCGCTCTTCACGAGATTAGGATGTTCCAGAACGGTTTACAGCCAATGAAGTACTTCTTCAATGGAGTTACTGTTCCAATGTTCAAAATGTGGGTGCCTATCCTGTGCACAGCAAGCTCCCACAAACAGCAATGAAATGATGACCAAATAATCTATTTCTTCAGATGTTGGTTGAGGCATAACGATTGCGGGAGAATACAGCTGCTCTTCTTTGAATATTGCAATGGGATCTTTTATGTCCACCCAAGAGGGCAGATAGCGCCTCGATTTAACATCTCTTTCGAAGGTCTAACACCTGACAGTGCAGCGCTCTCTCAGTACTGCACTGAAGTGTCAGTCTAGATCAGACGCTCATAGCATTTGGAGTCGGTTTTGAACCCATGCTCTTCTGAGTTAGCGGCGTGTGTGTCACCACTGAGGCGAGGCATTTGAGCCACTTGCAAGAATATGGGACGTGCTTTGCCGTTACATTCCTCGGGGTGTTTATCTTCAGAATACCTGCTAGATGGACTAAAGCCAAGAATAAAGAGCCTCACATACCATTTACAAAGGGGTACGGAGTCACCCACACCCATCTGGGTCAAATACCCCCACTGGAGGTCAATCCTGTAGTCAGATCCGACACTGTTCATCTCGTGCCCCGAGCTGTCTGGAGTGGGAACCGAACCCAACCCTTCCGTCTCGTGAGATGGACATCCCACCACTCCATGCGGAGGCGAGTAACCCACTGGACGCCAGCCCGTTAACTGGAGACCATATTCTCGTCTCCACCTACCTGGGCAATCCAGAGTGCAATCCAACCATTCACCTACTGGCTCAGAGGCGGGTATGCTTCCGATACACTGATGACTCGCTCCTTAAGAAAGGTAAGAGAACACAAAACAATATAAAGCAATTAAAAGGCAGTCCAATACAAATAGCACAGAGATCGATGAAGCAGTTAATGAAAGTGATAGCAGCGTACAGACAACTCGGCAGCGAAGGTCTCAGATAAATAGGCGGCATTTTAAACACTTTGGGCAAGATCAATAAAACACAGAATTAAAAGTAAGAATTACAGCTTACCACGGACGCCAAACACTGCCTGAATCGGAAAGCCGATTATTTTTACGTACAGAATTGAAGCCAGTTCCATTTTCGGAGAGAAGCAATGCTGGTATGGAGAACAAGCCCATGGGTCCGACTGGCACACACTGAGGCTGCGAGTGGTATTCAGATCCTTATTAATACCTGCGGCAATCCTCCAGTGGGACAGTGGGAGTTACATAACAACTGATATTAGTTACAGGTATTTTAACAAACACATTACAACATTTCTTTCTGCATAAATAAAGTGACCCCATGGCTCTTTCAGCTGAGGAATGCATTGTGCCGCTTGTAAAGGAACTTTCAGGCTCATTGATCTCCCACCCTCTCAATCCGTTGCTCGGGTACAGCGTCCTGACCACATGCAATGTGATGAGATTTACTTGGGAAATAATCAGTATAGGAAGGATCAGAGGAACATAGGAACAGGAGTAGGTCACTTAGCCCCTCGAGCCTGTCCCTCCATTTAATGTGAACATGGCTATCTGTGACCCGCCCCTTAACCTTCTAAATTCCAGGGAATAAAACGTTAGTTTGTGTAATCTTTCCTCGTACTTGACGCCTTGGAATCCGGGTATCATTTTCATAAATCTACACTGGAGTCCCGCCAAGGCCAAGATATCCTTCCGAAGGTGTGTTACCCAGAACTGCTCACAGTACTCCAGGTGTGGCCTATCCACGGCTTTGTGTAGCTGCAGCATATCTTCTACCCCTTGTATTCTAGTCCACTTGATAACGAGGGCCAGCATTCGCTTGGCCTTTTTGATTACTTTCTGTACCTGTCCATGACATTTTAATGATCCATGTACATGAGCCCCAAATATTTTTGGAACTCCACTGTTTCTAGCTATTCACAATTTAGAAAATACTGTTTGATCCTTTTTAGGTCCAAAGTGAATTACCTTACATTTGCCTGCATTGTCGCAATATTGCCCATGCACTTAATCTGTCAATATCTCTTTGAAATTTCATACTTCCATCTACACTGCTTATGAAGCTGCCTATATTCTTGTCAATGGCAAACGTGGTAAGGTGGCTTGTTGTTTATTCATCTAAGTCGTTAATAAATACGGTGAATAGTTGAGGCCCAACACAGATCCCTGTGGAACACAACTAGTCACATCCTGCCAATTTGAGTGCCTGCCCATTATCCCTACTCTCTGTCTCCAGCCGCTCAGCCAATTTCCTAACCAGGTCAATAATTTGCCTTCAATTCCATGAGCATGAGTCATGACCCGGGTGTGAATTTCATCCAAACGAGGCATTGAGCCACACTCTGAGTGCAATATGGTGGGTGTCACCCTGACCAATACTAAGGTTCTCACAGTTATTGCTGACGTTATTGAAATGCCATTTCAATCTGCTCACAGGAAACCATTAATTGTATTGTTTTACGACAGATAACTGTACCTTAGGAACACATTTATCCCACTTATTTTCTTCAATATTAACTTATCACGAGTTCCAAGGTAAACGAACAAACAGTCCTAACATGACATTCCCAGGAACCTATTAGTTGGAATATGATTACTCTCTCCTTCCTCCCCTCTGTCCATGCACTGGCGTCCGGGGCTGCATTATCATGACTGATAACATGACATCAGATGAGGCAGACTCACCCCGCCCCGGAAATAGGATGCCTGATGAGGCATTGCTGCCCCCGTGCATTAACAGGGCAACAGATGAACCATTGTAACCCCTCCCCTCAGCTTCTCCTGGATTCAGTTTATGCGGCTGCCACACTCGGCTGCAGAACTGCGCTCGCTACTTGACCCCGACTTTTTGACAATTGGTGGAGCCTTTCCCTACAGGACGGTAATGGACGACTGATGAGGGAACCTATCAATTCTGAGATTATTGTCATGTGTTCCTCATGCGTCATATGCTATTACACCAGTAGTTTGCAATATATCTGACACAGAAACGATGGGCCGAATGGCCTCCTTCTGTGCTGTTAATTTCTATGAGTCTCTGATTACGCCACATACACTTGATTCTCAGTGGAATGTGGAGGGCTTCATCTCTCAGTAGAAAATAAGACAGCTTTACACGGCTATGAACATTCCTAATATATCCTGAATCTCAGTGACCTTAACCAGACATGTCGTCTCCTAACTAGGTCATAATTCTGGACACCGAGCCTTTAATGAAATCAGATTTGCTTAACTTGCTATCAAGTTTACCAGACCTACTTCCTTTGCTGGGAAATAATCCGAAAGGAACGTAACGAATTAAATAATTCACGTTTTATCCTGTATCGCACATAATAAATTCATAACACGGTTATTAGTACTGACCTGTACTGTTTGCCATTTTCCCAATTTTACAGTGGATATTCTAAACCTTCTGCCGAATCACGCCCAAAGTCCACGTGCGATTTCGACACTTCATCCTTTAATGTTGCCCACTATGTTACCTATCCAATGATGCCCTTTCCAGATGCCAAGCTTGTAACTCATGAGATTATATAACACCCTGCACAGGGTAGGGTAAGGAGGTGCAATAGAAGAGCACGGTTTGGAATTCAAGACATTGCAAAATGCACCCAGTGGATATTGGTAAGACTCTGACTGATGGTAATGGAACAGGCCATAGTGACAGCAGCAGAGCTTTGAATGAGTTGGAGCTTTGGTAGGAGAGGTAGGCCAATAGGTTGAAACGATTTGAAGTCAATCCTTAAGGTGAGGAAAGTGTGGAGAAGTATTTTAATGGTAGAGGGGACGAGGTGGGGTGAAAGAGAGCATTATTGGTTTGATGGAAGTAGGCTCGTTTTGTACAGCATGTGTAGTTTCAAAGTCAGCCATTGCCAACAAGGGTCACATTTCTTGCACAGGATGTGGTTCAGCCTGGGGTGGGTAGTTCTGTCACTATTGAGTGAACATACTTCGCACTCATCCATGACTTGATTTCAGATAGGCAGTCTAAAAAACAGACGTGCTTTTGGAATCAAAAGAATGGCGGTCTAGAGTTTTATCAACATAGAGCTGGAAATTGGTCGTAAGGTGGGAGATGATGGCTGTGAGGATTAGAATGCAAATGAGGAAAAGATGGACGCTTTAGTGGTCTTAAGATGGGATTCACAATATCCTGCTAAACTCTGGGAAAAACAGAAAGTGTTAATGTTAAATACAATTAGCGTTGTTCTTTAGGGCAGCCTAGACTTTTGTATTCAATTTACTGGGGTGGAACCTGAACTCTCAGTTTCTGACATCACAGGAAGGAACGGTGCTCACTGAGCCATCAGCAGACAGAATTTTTTTTGGGAGCTCAGTGAGGAGGATTTGGTTCTGTCAGCATTGAGTCAGCATACTTCTGGCTCATGCTTGACTTGATTTCTAATAGGTAGTGTAAAAAACGGAAGTGATTTCAAAATGAAAAGAATGGCGGTGCAGATTTTTATTAGCATAGAGGTGGAAATGGTCTGATAGTGGGAGATAACAACAGAAAATGCTGGAAAAACTCAGCAGGTCAGGCAACATCCGTGGAGAGAAATTTGAGTTGACGTTTCAGGTCGAACTCTTCTTCAAAACTAGAAAGAAAAGAAAATAGATCGAAGGCAGGGCTGCGATCAGACAAAAGAATAAAAGAAACAGAAGAAGTAAAAGAGGCAATAAAAGGTATTCGAAGCTAGACGAGATGGTAATAGGCTGAGATTAGGTGTGAAGTGTACTGGCAGGGCAAGAGATAGCTGCCAGGTGCAGTCTCCTCTACATTGGGGAGACCAAACGCAGATTGGGTGACCGCTTTGCGGAACACCTCTGTTCAGTCCGTAAGGGTGACCCCGAGCTTCCGGTCGCCTGTCATTTTAATTCACCGCTCCATTCCCACTCGGACCTCACCGTCATTGGCCTCTTGTATTGTTCCAAGGACGCTCATCGTAAACTCGAGGAACAGCACCTCATCTTCCGATGAGGCACTTTGCAGCCTTCTGGACTCAATATCGAGTTCAACAATTTCAGATCATAACCTCGGCCCCTGTTACATTTTTACTTGTAATTTTACCACTCCTTTCCCTCCCTTTCCTTTTGTTTCTCTCTCACACCTGGCAGCTATCCTCCCCAACAGCACCACCAAACACTCTCCCTAGGACATCGGTACCGGCCCTGCCCAGGTGCAAACTGTCCCATTTTTACTGGTCCCACCTCTCCCAGAACCGGTTCCAAAGTCCAAGGAATTTGAATCCCTCCTCCTTGCACCTTTCCTCTAGCCTCCTATTTCTACTCTGACTAGCATGTGGCACTGGTAGCGATCCTGAGATTACTACCTTTGAGGTCCTATTTTTTAATTTACCTCCTAACTCCCTATATTCTGATTTTAGGACCTCATCCTGTTTTTTTTACCTATATCGTTGGTGCCTATGTGCACCACGGCAACTGGCTGTTCGCCCTCCCCCTCCAAAATGTTCTGCAGCTGCTCCGAGACATCCTTGACCCTTGCACCAGGGAGGCAACACACCATCCTGGAGTCTCGATTGCGGCCGCAAAAATGCCTATCTATTCCCCTTACAATTGAGTCCCCTATCACTATAGCTCTTCCACTCTTTTTCCTCCTAGCCTGTGCAGCAGAGCCACCCATGGTACCAGGAAGTTGGCTGCTGCTGCCTTCCCCTGATGAGTCATCCCCCCCAACATTATTCAAAGTGGTATACCTGTTGGAGAGGGGGTTGGCCGCAGGGGATTCCTGCACTACCTGCCTGCGCCTCTTACTCTGCCTGCTGGTCACCCATTCCCTTCCTGCCTGTACACCCTTTACCTGCGGTGTGACCAACTCGCTAAATGTGATATTCACAATGTCCTCAGCATCGTGAATGCTCGAAAATTAATCCATCCGCAGCTCCAGTGCCGCAATGCAGTCCGTCAATAGCTGCAGCTGGACACACTTCCCGCACACATGGTCCAGCGTCCCTGATTTCCCACATAGAGCAGGAGGAGCACGCTATGGGGCTGGGCTGTCCTGCCATTGTAAGGATCGGAACTCGGTGGACCTAACTGCAGTAAGGGAAACTGAGGCAGAGGTAAGGTTGCAAAATAAAGGTAGACTTTACTTGACATAAACAAAATAACAATAGTACAGAATACAGGCAAGCAGACCAGCACAAGTTATCTCCAGGCAGTGCAACTCAAGACTGAGCAAAGAACATAAAGTGAACACCACTTAAATAGTAGGCATCTAACAATGCACAGGTGAATACAATAATGAATAAAGAAGGAAACAATTAAGAGAGTTCATGGAGCCCTCTGGTGGCGATGCAAGGCAGAGTCTGGGTCATTCCTTACAGGACCCCCCCCTAGGAACGGCACCTGACGTTCCCCCAGAAGGTCCATGGTGACGACAAAAAAAATTCCGTTCTAAATCGCGATCCAGGATGTCTTGGTCCGGGACCCAAGAGCGTTCCTCCGGACCATATCCCTCCCAGTCCACCAGGAACTGGAGGCCCCCGCGAACCCGGCGAGAGTCCATCAGGCGACGGTCCGTGTAAGCAGGCTGGCCGTCGATGATGCGGGGAGCAGGAGGAGGCCTCATGGTGGGCGCCAGGGAACTGCTGGCCACTGGCCGAAGCCGGGAGACATGGAAGGTAGGATGAATCCACATGGAGCGGGGTAGCTGGAGACGGTAGGACACCGGGTTGACCTTTCTCAACACCATGAAGGGGCCGATGAAACGAGGCGCCAGCTTGCGGCACTCCACTCGCAGTGGGAGATCCTGTGTAGAAAGCCAGACCCTCTGATCAGGACGGAATGAAGGAGCCGGTCTGCGCCGCTTGTTGGCCTGGATCTGCCATTGTTGAGAAGCTCGTTGCAAGGCCAGCCGCGCTCTCCTCCAGGTCCGCCGACAATGCTGGACAAACCTCTCCGCGGACGGAACCCCCACCTCGAGCTCCTGCTCCTGGAACAGTGGGGGTTGAAAACCGAACTGGCACTCGAACGGCAACAGTCCTGTGGGGGAGCAGCACAATGTGTTGTGTGCGTACTCAGCCCAGACGATGTGATGACTCCAGGTCGCAGGGTTAGTGGACACGAGACACCTCAGGGTCGTCTCCAGGTCTTGTTTGATTCGTTCTGTTTGACTGTTCGACTGAGGGTGGAAACCCGAGGAAAGACTGACAGAAGCTCCAATGAGCTTGTAGAAGGCTTTCCAAAACCGGGAGGTGAATTGTGGACCACGGTCAGAAACGATGTCAAGGGGCAAACCGAATAACCTGAAAACCTGCTGGACCATGAGTTCGGCTGTCTCTTGGGCTGAGGGAAGCTTGGGCAAGGGCAGAAAATGACAGGCTTTGGAGAAGCGATCTACGATGATCGGAATGACCGTGTTGCCTTGAGATGGTGGAAGGCCTGTGATGAAATCCACCGAGAGGTGTGACCAGGGACGAGTGGGAATGGGGAGAGGATGCAGCAAACCCTGGGGGCGAGATCGAGGGTTCTTGTTTCGTGCACAAATGGCAGAAGCTGCCACGAACGCCTTTATGTCCTTCTCCATGGTGGGCCACCAGAAACTTCTACGAAGAAACTCCAGCGTCCTGGATGCGCCTGGATGACTGGTGAGTCGCGACGAATGCCCCCACTGCAGGACTTGTGAGCGAGTCATGTTGGGGACAAAAAGGCGACCTGGTGGGCCGTTGCCAGGGTCTGCCTCCCTCTGTTGCGCCTTTCTGACCAGCGTCTCGATTCCCCAGCAAACCGGTGCTACAATTCGGGAAGTAGAAATAATAGGTTCTGGTTGTCTCTCCCGCTCGGGTGGATCAAATTGCCTGGAGAGAGCATCAGGCTTGAGATTCCTGGAACCTGGATGATATGATAGGACAAAGTCAAAACGATTAAAAAACAGTGCCCAGCGAGCTTGACGAGAGTTAAGTCGTTTGGCCTCCTGGACATAGGCCAGATTCTTATGGTCAGTCCAGACAATGAACGGGTGTTTAGACCCCTCCAACCAATGTCTCCACTCCTCCAGTGCCAACTTAACTGCCAGTAATTCCCTGTTCCCAATATCGTAGTTTCGTTCTGCGGGAGTGAGTCGGCGAGAGAAAAAGGCGCAAGGGTGCAGTTTGTTGTCGTTAGACCGTTGGGATAAAACGGCGCCCACTCCTATATCCGAGGCATCCACCTCGACAATGAAGGGGAGTGAGGGATTCAGAATAACGAGGACAGGAGCAGACGTGAAGCGCCGCTTGAGATCCTCGAAAGCCTGCGCAGCCTCAGCGGACCAATTGAACCGGGTAGAGGCGATTCTGGTGAGGGCGTTAAGAGGGGCAGCAATGGTGCCGAAGTTTCTGATGAACCTCCGATAGAAGTTAGCAAATCCCAAGAAACGTTGCACCTGTTTGAGAGAGGTGGGTGGTGGCCAATCTCGGACAGCTTGGGTCTTGCCAGGGTCCATTTGGATGTTACCGCTGGAGATGATGAAGCCCAGAAATGAAACTGTGGAAACGTGAAATTCACACTTCTCCGCCTTGACAAACAAGTGGTTGTTAAACAGAAGTTGCAGGACTTGTCTTACATGCTGGACATGATCGTGAAGAGTTTTGGAGAAAATGAGAATGTCATCCAGGTAGACAAAAACAAAGCGATTCAGCTTGTCACAGAGAACGTCGTTGATGAGCACCTGGAACACAGCAGGGGCGTTGGTCAATCCAAAGGGCATAACCAGGTACTCATAGTGCCCAGTGGGTGTATTGAATGCCGTCTTCCACGCGTCCCCTTCGCGGACGTGGATGAGGTTGTAGGCGTTGCGGAGGTCCAATTTAGTGAAGACCGTGGCTCCCTGAAGTAGCTCGAAGGCCGTCGACATGAGTGGAAGAGGATAACGGTTCTTTATAGTAATCCGGTTAAGGCCACGGTAGTCGATGCAGGGACGGAGACCTCCATCTTTCTTACTCACGAAGAAAAAAACCGGCACCAGCAGGAGAGGTGGACGGACGGATGAAGCCAGCGGCGACGGCGTCACGGATGTACTCCTCCATGGCGGCGGTCTCAGGAGCAGAAAGGGAAAAGACCCTACCCCTAGGTGGGCATGTCCCAGGCAGGACATCAACGGCACAGTCATATGGCCTATGAGGGGGAAGTGATGTGGCTCGAACCTTACTGAAGACCTCTTTTAGATCCTCATACTCGGGTGGCACTCGGGACAATTCAGAGCGTGATGGGAACTCCTGGGGCTGGGAAGGAGACTTGGCGTGAAGACAGGTAATATGGCAGGCGGAGCCCCATTCCGTACGCCGGCCGGTGGCCCAATCTAAGCGAGGATTATGGCAGGCCAACCAAGGGTAACCCAGAATTAATGGAAACTGGGAAGAGTGGATAAGGGAGAATTGGATGGTCTCAAAATGTTGTCCTTCCACGCCCAAACACAGAGGGGCAGTACAATGGTGAACGGTTCCAGAACCCAGGGGTCTTCCATCCAGGGCAACAACAGTCAGGGGGTGATCAGGATGGGTCAGGGGAATCTTGAGCTGTTTAGCTAACCCCAGATCTATGAAGTTACCATCAGACCCCGAATCCACCATGGCCTTAAGATCATATTGTTGATTGTCCCAGAAAAGGGAGGATGCCAGCAAAACCCTAGAAAAAGTGGGGTCGGAAGGGATGATTATGCTCATCTCAGGTCCCTCCGTCCTGGATGAGCCCTGGCTTTTCCCACCAAATCAGGAGAGGAAGAGCGGAAGTGGCCAGCTTTCCCACAACAGAGACAAGATCCCTCTCTCATTCGGCGATCATGTTCGGGCTGCGAGAGGCGGGTTACTCCCACCTGCATGGGCTCCTCTGGATCGGTCAAAGATGGACTCGGGATGGCTCGGAGGTTCTCAGATGGCTTCAAAGCAGGAAAAGCTCTGGTCTCTGGAAACGGAGTGAAAAAGGAGTGGCGCTCTCTTCGCCTCTCACGGAGCCGATTATCCACACGAACGGAGATATCAAAAAGAGACTCCAAATCACTCACCGGATCCCTGGAAGCCAGTTCGTCCTTGATCTCATCCGTGAGACCGTGGCGAAAAGTGGCGATGAGCGCCTCCGAATTCCATTGGCTTTCAGCAGCGAGAGTGCGAAACTCAATAGAGTAGTCCGCAACACTACGAACCCCCTGGTGAAGCCGAAGTAGTCAGTTAGATGCTTCTCTCCCACTGACAGGGTGATCAAAAACCCTTCTCATTTCTTCCGAGAAAAGTTGGTAGTTTGAACATACCGGCGTTTGATGTTCCCAAACGGCTGTAGCCCAGGTAAGCGCCTTGCCGGTAAGTAGCGAAATTATGTAGGCCACTCGGGAACAGTCACTGGGAAATAATGAACCCTGCAGTTGGAAAACCAGGGAACACTGGATTAGGAAACCTCGACAACCTCCTGGGTTACCGTCGTAGCGCTCGGGTGCAGGTAATCGGGGTTCTCTCAGAGGAGAAGGCGAAACCGTAGGAGCGGGTAACGGTGCAGGAGCGGCTTGGATCACCTGACTCTGTTTCTGGCTCTGATGGAAAGTGATGACGAGGCCCTCCAGCAGATTCTGGTTTCGGAAGACTGCCGTGGCGAGACACTGCAGTTTGTTCAAAATAAGTTGTAGCTGTTCAGCAACTTGTCTTGGCCATTGGTCCTTCTCTGCTGGGTCCAAGTTTTGGCTCAGTCTTGCTGTAAGGATCGGAACTCGGTGGACCCAACTGCAGTAAGGCAAACTGAGGCAGAGGTAAGGTTGCAAAATAAAGGTAGACTTTACTTGACATAAACAAAATAACAATAGTACAGAATACAGGCAAGCAGACCAGCACAAGGTATCTCCAGGCAGTGCAACTCAAGTCTGAGCAAAGAACATAAAGTGAACACCACTTAAATAGTAGGCATCTAACAATGCACAGGTGAATACAATAATGAATAAAGAAGGACACAATTAAGAGAGTTCATGGAGCCCTCTGGTGGCGAGGCGAGGCAGAGTCTGGGTCATTCCTTACAGCCATGACTTACTGTTGAATTAATTAATTAAAATTAAATGAATCCCAGACCTCAGAAACCACAAATTTTAAGTTTAGAAAACTTGAGAAAGAAAATACTCACCAACCAATCACTTACCTGTTTCTTGGTGACGTCACACTTTGATTACTTTTTACTTCCCTCTCCCTGAACCTGGATTGGTAAGGAAGTGTATGGGAAGTTAAGGGAGTGTATGGGATACATGGCTTTGTAAATAAGGGCATTGAAAACAAAACAAGGAAGTCATGCTAAACCTTTACAAATCAATGGTTAGACCTCAGAAGGAGTGTTGTCTACAATTCTGGCACCAGACTTTACGAAGGATGTCAAGGCCTTGGAGAGGGTATAATGGGGGTTTACCAGGATGATACCAGGGATGAGGGACTTCAGTTATGTGGAGACGTTGGATAAGCTGGGATTGTTCTCCATAGAGCACAGAAGATTATGACGAGAACTAATAGAGGTATTTTAAATTATGAGGGCTTTTGATAGAGCAAGTAGGGAGAAACTGTTTCATCTGGCAAGTGGGTCGGCACCTGAGGTTAATAATTTAAAATAATTGGCGAAAGAACTATAGGGGATATTAAGTGAAATGTTTTCACACAGAGGGCTGCTGTGATCTGGAACGCACTACCTGCAGGGATGGTAGAATAGGATTCCATAGGAACTGTCAGAAGGTAATTGGACATGTATTTGAAGAGAACTGGTCTGCAGGGTTATGATGGAATGCTGGGTTGTGGACTAAATTGGACATCTCTTTTAAAGAGCTGGCACAGGCACGCAGGGCCACAAGACCCCTTCTGACAACCTTCCAAATTAAAGGATTGATGCCAGTGGCGTAGTTGTACTGGGACAGCGTGACTGGGGTAGCTTCTCGCTCTAATGCACAGGTATCCATCATCACAGACGGTAGGTAGTCAGGGCCAATGGTCTTTGCTATGTCCAGTGCACTTACCCGCTTCTTAATTTTACATCGAGTCAACTAAATTTGCTGGACACTGGTATGCATGATGTTAGGGAGCTCAGGAGAAGACGGAGTGGGATGATTGAATCGGCACTTTTGGCTTAAGACTTACATATACTGCAGCCTTGTCACTTGCTAGGGTCCTCCATGGTTTGAGGATGGGGCACTCACGGAACCCCCTCCTCCTCCTCTTGTTAGTTGCATGTCTTTCCAACACCATTCTGCACTGATGTTACTGCACTTGATGTTTGGTATGCTGGTACCCCTCTGCAGATGCTTCACTAGGTGTTTACCATATTCTAAGCTATGCCTGGCTCTGCTACTGGAATGCCTGTCTACACTTTTCATTGAACCAAGGCTGGTCATGTGTAGCCTATCAATCCATTCTGTGAGGTGCTCATAGAAGATCCCACATAGAGTACATTCAGTGCCCTTACTTCCCTCGGAGCTTCTTCCAAGTGACGCTCAATATGGGGAAATGCAGATCCCTCAGTTGGGAATAGGTTGTGATCAGCAGAGGATTTCCTGCTCCTTAAACCACCTGATGTCACAACATTCACCGTTGAATGAAATAGAATTTACAGCACAGACCATTTGGCCCAACTGATAGATGAGTTGTTTATGCTCCACACGAGGCTCCTCCCAGCCCTATTCGTCTTGGCCTATCAACATAACCTTCTATTCCTTTCCCCCTCATGTGTTTATCTAGCTTCCCCTTAAAGGCATATTTGCTTTTCGCCTGAACTACTCCATGTGGTAGCAAGATCGACATTCTAACCATTGTCTGGGTAACGAAGTTCCTCCTGTTTTCCCTGTTGGATTTATTGATGAATATCTTGTATTTGTGGTTCTTAGATTTGGACTGCCCCATAAGTAGAGACATTTTCTGTACATCAACTCTATCAAACCATTTCATAATCTTAAAGAGCTGTATCAGCTCCCCCATCATTCTTCCCATTCTAGAGAACGGATCCTCTGCCTGTTTAGTCTTTCCTGATCAGGATAATCACTGTTCAGGTATCGTCCAATACATCTTGTTTGTCCCTTCACCGGTGTCTCATATTCTTTTCATAAAATGGAGTCCAGAACTTTGCACAGTACTCTAAGAGAGGTCTAACCAAGGTTCTATTTAAGTTTAACTTAACTGCTTTTCAATTCAATCCCCCTACAATCAAACCCCAGTGCTTTTTTTTACTTTTCATGGCCTTATTATCCTGCATTGCTTCTTTTAATGATTTGTGTGTCTATGCCCCTAGATCACTTTTCTACTCTACACTACTTACACCCTTATTTTCCAAGTAGTATGTGGCCTCTTTATTCTTTCAACAAAATCACGACCTCACACTTATCTATATTGAAATTAGTTCGCCAATTATACATCTGCTAAAAATCAACAGATGTTACCTTTAATATCAAAGCATTACTTTTATTGTTTTAGCAACAATAAATTGGAAATTTCTCATTAGTGATCCTGCAGCGGCCTTGCTGATAGAGGACTGAATAACAGGTGTCACAGTAATACCTATTTAAGGGTCTGGACATAAGAACATAAGAATTAAGAGCTGGAGTAGGCCTTTCGCCACTTCGAGCCTGCCCCGCCATTCAATTGGATCATGGCTGATGCCCTGCGCAACTACCAAATCCCGAAGTTGTGGTCAGTTTCAGAGGCAGAATGAGGGCACCCACTGCCATTTCACCGTTATCCGGACCGCAAATTCCTGGCCATTATGTTCCTGTCTGTAATTGTGTGCGCGTGTGTGTATGTATGTGTGTGTGGATATATGTGTGTGTTTGCCTTTGTTTGTCTGTGTGTGTGTAGAAAGATTGATGTAAAACTTGAGATCAAATATATTATAGTGAATCTGTCATGTTACCAATTGTTGTAAGAGTTTCGGTTTGACTGATGTGCACACTTATTTACAAATCTCGAATACCAAATATTTTAGAGCTCACGTTGAACGCCATACTTTACATGTAATATTATTCAAAGAAGATGCTTGATTGAATTATATTTTTCCAGTTACCTTGTGTTCCCACGAATCTATCCCCCTTTGCTTCTGCCATTGATTCATGCAGGTGCAGCGTCCCACAAGACCAGTAAAGATTCTGGTACTTCACCAAGGGTTCGATCTTTATCTAGGGAGCTATCACAATCTTATGTGGGCTTAGTTGACATTCAACATCCGACCTACCCGCACTTTGCAGCAGGGGTGACTGCATAATAATCAGGATGATGATGTTATTCGATTATCCCCTGATGTTATCCAGTTAACCAGTGCCTAACCAACGGGCTTTGAGTTTAACTGAAGAGGACAACAGCTTCATGGGAGAGATTGGAAAATTCAGCAGTCCAGGTACAGAATCAAATGTTTTATTGCCTAGTTGGATAAGATGCTCGATTTACCAGTTGTGGGGAGGGGTGGTACTCATTATGTGAGATATTTATTACAATGGCCTATTATATAAACGGTTTCAACGTCGCCAGACAGCCGTGGCTCAGTGATAACATTCTCCCTTCTGAGTCAGAAGGCTCTTGGTTCAAGCTCCTTGCAAGAGCACATAATCTCTATGTGAAGTACTTAGGGGTTATTGCACTGTCAGAGGTGAGCTCTTTCAGATGAAACGCTGAACTGATGCCCCATCTGCCCCCTCGGATGAATGTAAAAGATCCCAGGGCACAGCTATAGGGGTGTGCTTTCTTGACTTACTCTTTCTGTCCACCCTTAATTTATTTATTCCATTCTCTCTTTCTTTCTTTCTTACTTTCTTTCTTTCTATCTTTCTCTCTTTCTTTCTCTATTACTATTTTTTACTTCATTTCTTTCATTCTTTCTCACCTTTTCTCTCTCTTTCTTTCTTTGTTTCACTCTTTGTTTCTCTTTTTCTTTCTTTCTTCCTTTCTTCATTTCTTTCTTCCTCTCGTTCTTTCTTCCTCTTTCTTGCTCTCTTTCTTTCTTTCTCTCTATCTTTCTCTCTTTGTTTCTTTCTGTCTTAATTTTTTTCTTTCCTTCTTTCATTCTTTCTTCCTCTCTTTCTTTCTTTCTCTCTTGCACTCTTTCTCTCGGTATTGCTCTCTTTCTTTATTTCGCTCCTTCTTTCTCACGTTGTTTCTTTCGTTCTTTCTTTCTTCCATTCTTTCTATCTTTTGTTCTATCATTGTCTCTTTCTTTCTCTCTCTCTTTCTATTTTTCTTTAATTCTTCCTTTCTTTCTTTCTTCCTTTCCTTCGCTCTTTCTTCCTTACTCTCTTTGTTTCTTTCTTTTTATCTTTCTTTCTCAATTTCGTTCTTTCTATCTTTCTTTCTATCTGTCTTTCTCTCTTTGTTTTTTCTTCCTTCATTTCTTTCTTCCTCTCTTTCTTTATTTCTCTCTTTCTTTCTCTTTTCTTTCTTTCCCTCTTTCTTTCTCTCTTCCCTTCTCTCTTTGCTTCTTTCTTTCTGTCTTTCTTCCTTTCTTCCTTTCTTTCTTCCTCTCTTTCTTTCTTTCTATCTTTCTTTCTCTCTTTCTCTCGTTCTTTTTCTCTCACTTTCTTTCTTTCTCTTTCTTTCTTTCTTTCTCTCTTACATTCTTTCTTTCTTTCTTTCTTTCTTTCTTTCTCTCTTTCTTTCTCTCTTTCCTTCTTTCTTTCTCTCGTTCTAAATTTGTTTCTCTCTTTCTGTCTTTCTTTCTCTCGTTCTTTCTTTCTATCTATATTCCTCTCTTTCTTTCTCTTTGTTTCTTTCTTTCTTTCCTTCTTTCTTCCTGTCTCTCTTTCCATCTCCCTTTCTATTTCTTTCTTTCCTTCTTCTTTCTTTCTCTCTCTCTTTCTTTCCCTCTGTCTTTCTCTCTTTATTTCTCTCTTTCTTTCTCTCTTTGCTTCTTTTTTTCTGTCTTTCTTCCTTTCTTCCTCTCTATCTTGATTTCTATCTTTCTTTATCTCTTTCTTTCTCTCTTTCATCTCTGTTTACCTCCAACTTCGCTGCTCGGCCCCACTGCAGAGCCAGCTGATCGAGCCCCAGCCCACCGCCCAGGAAGAATTATTGCAGTACCTGCCACCAGCCCGGCTAGCTGGTGAAACCACAGTTTTCATTCTATTTTTTTTCCGCCCTTTGTCTGAGGAATCGATCTCCTTCAGGTGCTGCCGAATTGCAGGTAAGTCCATTTCCAATTCGTCGCCACTGTTGTGTCCGTGTGTTAATGAATTCACAGAATGCAGGAGTTGGTTTAACAGGTGTTTACTGTACAAAGTCTGGAGGTGAACTAACAGATACAAGACACTATACAGACTTATATAGCCCGAGTGGCCATTACCGGCATTACAGTACACAGGGGCTCTTAAAGGCACATACACCACACTTTCTCTCTTTCTTTCTTTCCCTCTTTCTTTCTCTCTTTCTTTCTTTCTCTGTCTTTCTTTCTTTATTTCTCTCTTTCTTTCTCTCTTTGCTTCTTTCTTTCTGTCTTTCTTCCTTTCTTTCTCTCTATCTGGCTTTCTATCTTTCTTTATCTCTTTCTCTCTTTCTTTCCTTCTCACTTTTTTCTTTCTATCTTTCTTTCTGTCTTTCTTTCTTTCTTTCTCCCTTTCTTTATTTCTATCGTTCTTTCTTTCTTTCTCTCTTTCTTTCTCTCTTTCCTTCTTTCTTTCTCTCGTTCTATCTTTCTTTCACTATTTCTGTTTTTCTTTCTCTCTTTCTTTCACACTTTGTTTCTTTCTTTCCTTCTTTCTTTCTATCTCTCTCTTTCCATTGTCCTTTTTCTTTTTTCTTTCCTTCATCTCTCTTTCTTTCTCTCTTTCTTTCTCTCTTTCTTTCTTTCCCTCTTCCTTTCCCTCTGTCTTTCTCTCTTTATTTCTCTCTTTCTTTCTCTCTTTGCTTCGTTCTTTCTGTCTTTCATCCTTTCTTCCTATCTATCTTGCTTTCTATCTTTCTTTATCTCTTCCTCTCTATCTTTCTTTCTCTCTTTCTTTCTTTCTTTTTCTTTCTCTCTTTCTTTCTTTGTTTCATTGTTTGCGTCTTTCTTTCTTTCTCTCTCTCTTTCTTTCATTTCATTCTTCCTCTCTTTCTCTCTTTCTTTCTTTCTCTCTTTCTTTCTCTCTATCTTTCATTCTCTCTTTCTCTCTTTCTTGCTCTCTTTCTTTCTGTCTTTCTGTCATTCTTCCTTTCTTTCTTTCCTACTTAATTTCTTTCTTTCTCTCTCTCTTTCTTTCTCTCTTTGTTTATTTCTCTCTTTCTGTTTCACTTGCTTTCTATCTTTCGTTCTCACTTTGTTTCTATCTTTCATTCACTCTTTCTTTCTTTCTATCTTTCTTTCTCTCGTTCCTTCTCTCTTTGTTTATTTCTTTCCTTCTCCCTTTCTCTCTTTCTATCTTTCTTTCTCTCTTTGTTTATTTCTCTCTTTCTTTCTCACTTTCTATCTTTCTTTCTATGTTTCTTTCTCTATTTCTTTCTATCTTTCTTTTACTCTTTCTTTCTTTCTCACCTTTCTTTCTAAGTTTCTTTCTTTCTTTCATTCATTCTTTCTTTCTCACTTTCTGTCTTTCTATCTTTCTTTCTTGCTTGCTTTCTTCCTTTCTTCATTTCTTTCTTCCTCTCTTTCTTTCTTTCTATCCTTCTTTCTCTCTTTCTTTCTTTCTCTCTTTCTTTCTTTTGTGTCCATGTGTTAATGGAGACACGGAATGCAGGTGTTTAATGAACAAAGTCTGGAGGTGAACTAGCAGATACAAGACACTATACAGTCCTATATAGCCCGAGTGGCCACTACCGGCATTACAGTACACAGGGGCTCTTAAAGGCACATACACCACAATTCCTCCCCTTTTAGACAACCAGTACATAATATTTTAAGTAATTGTTATTAACATGTGTACAAGAACAATAATCTACACATTTGCTGCAGTTAATCAATTATAAGTTACTCTCTCTGGAGGCTTCCTGACTCGGTCCGGATAATGCCTCGGTGGTGTAGTAGTTTTCATTGGTGCAGTAGGTTCTTTTGGCAAGGTCGATTCGGCTTGAATGCCAGTGTCGGGTTCATCTGGTTCCAGTATTACCGGATCGGAGGCAGATACTATGGGTATCTCTGCTTCATCATTAGGCGTATAGAGTGGTGGTGTAGGTTGTCCCTTTTCGGATAACTCTATGATCTGGTCAGCATGGCACCTTATTATGCTTTCTCCAATGTCCACGGTATACATCAGCAGTCCTAGTCATGTGCAAATAGTTCCAGGCTGCCATTTCTTGGTACGGTAGTCCCGGGCCAAGACTTGTTGAACTATCTGGAAGGTTCTAGTTGGCCTTTCATTCATGCCTTGAAATTGCCGGTTCTCTACATCCCTTCTGATGTTTGGCTTGATCAAATCCAGCCAGCATCTTAGTCTTCTATTGAAAAACATCATGGCGGGAGTTTGGTTTGTAACCACATGTGTTGCATTCCTGTATGCAAACAAGAAGTTATCTACCTTATGCTGCAGATTTATGTCTTCATTACCCATGGCCTTTATGGCTTTCTTGAAGGTCTGGACAAACCTTTCAGCCAATCCATTGGTGGCGGGATGGTATGGGGCGGACGTGTAGTGCTTAACCCCATTGTTTTTTAAGAACTTCCTGAATTCTTCGGACACAAATTGTGGTCCATTATCAGAATGGATCTGTTCAGGCAGCCCATTCCTGGCAAATATGGTCCTTAATACTGTGATGGTTTTTTTCCGTGGTGGTGGAGGACATCTTTAATACCTTCGGCCAGTTGGAGTGTGCATCAACCGCAATTAAGAACATTGAGTCCATAAATGAACCAGCAAAGTGGATGTGTACCCTTTGCCATGGAGATGAGGGCCACTCCCATGGATGTAGAGGGGCTTGTGGTGGGGCGTTTTGGACCTTCTGGCATCCTAGACAGCCCTTGGTCATTTCTTCGATGTCTCCATCGATACCTGGCCACCACACAAACGCTCTGGCTAGGTTCTTCATTTTCACTGCACCCAGATGCCCCTCGTGAAGCTCCTTTAGCACTTTATCCTGGAGTTTGGGTGGAATCACCACTCTGGATCCACACATCAAGGTTCTTCGGCACACTGACAGCTGTTCTCTTCTTTGCGAGAATGCTGGCAACAGTTATTCGCCATGTGCTGGCCATCCCTTCACCGTTAAATTGTAGACTCGTGAGAGGGTCGGGTCATTTCTCGTTTCATTTTCAATGGTAGAATTTGTTACTGGTAGACATTCCACTGTGGTCGAGTGGAACATTTCCACTGCGTCCACTGTAGGTGCCTCTTCTACCGTTGCGAACGGTAGACGCGATAAACCGTCAGCATTTCCATGCTGTTTTGATCCTTTGTATTCTATGTCATATTGGTGTGCCCCTAGGAAAAGGGGCCACCTCTGTAGCCTTTGCGCTGTCATAATGGGAACGCCCTTTTTAGGGTTGAATATGGAGACGAGGGGTTGATGGGCAGTCAACAAGGTAAATTTTTGTCCGTGTAGGTAATGGTTGAATTTCTTCACTCCCCATACCAGGCTGAGTGCTTCCCTGTCGATCTGGGCATAGTTACACTCAGCTGAGTTCAATGAGCGTGACGCAAAAGCTATCGGCCGCTCCGAGCTATCAGGGAATCTATGTGATAATACCGCTCCTACGCCATAAGGGGATGCATCGCACGCCAGTCTGATTGGCAGTGATGGGTTGTAATGAGCCAAAACTTCTTTGGACGTGATCAAGACTTTACATTTATGGAAGGCACGTTTACAGTCTTCGCTCCATTTCCAAATTACTCCTGTTTGTAGCAGTTCGTTAAGAGGGTGCAGAACAGTTGACAAGTTCGGTAAAAATTTATGATAGTAATTTAACAATCCCAGGAACGGCCTTAATTGTGAGACATTTTCAGGTGCTGGGGCTTTAATGGCCGCTTCAATTTTTTCAGGTGACTTATGCAACCCTTCTTCGTTAATTATGTGGCCACAATATGATATTTGTATCTGGAAAAATTCGCACTTGGGACGATTTGCTCATAGGCCCCGTTCTCTCAGCCTAGTGAGCAGCTGCTACAAATTGGCAAGGTGCTCGTTGTCGTTTTCTCCTGTTACAAGGATGTTGTCTAGGTAGCATTGAGTCCCCGGAACCCCTTGCAGGACTTGCTCCATAGCTCTTTGCCAGATAGCTGGAGCTGATGCTACTCTGAAAACCAGTCGATTGTACTGGTACAGGCCTTTGTGTGTGTTTATCGTGAGATACTTTTTAGAGGCCTCCTCAACCTCCATCTGTAGATATGCCTGTGCCAAGTCAATTTTGGTGAAACGTTTCCCTCCGGATAGTGATGTGAAAATATCTTCTATCCTCGGAAGAGGATACTGTATAGTGTGAAGAATTGGGTTTACAGTCACCTTGAAGTATCCACAGATGCGAATTTTACTCTGTTCTTCAGGTTTATCATTATTCAACGTTTTCTTCATGACCGGGACAATGGGTGTTGCCCACTTGCTCCAATCTATCTTGGATAACACGCCTGCCTTTTCCAAATTCTCCAGCTCTGCCTCGACTGCTGGACGAATTGCGTATGGCACCGGACTTGCCTTAAAAAACTTGGGAATTGCCGCATCTTCCACATTTATTGAGGCGGTGATGCCTTTCAAGGTCCCTAGTTCCTGTTGAATCACTTCTTTGGCGTTGGCCAAGATGTCTTTTAATCGTTCAGGTTTGACGCCATCATCATTTTTCTTTTCACTGGTCACCGTCAGTGCCTGAATGGAGTGCCAGTCTAAACATTTCTTCCTGATCCATTCACGTCCCAACAGCGGTGGACCACCATCTTGCAGAACATATAAATACAACTTCTGTATTTCCTTGCCGTTGTATACAACAGGCACCCTTATTTTCCCTCTGGGGTATATTTCTGCCCCGTATATGTTTTCAAGATAATGGATGTGTCTTTCAAAGGTATATGCGGAAATAGCCGCTCGTAATCCCGTCGACTTATGACGGTCAGAGCTGAGCCTGTATCTAGCTCCATTTTAACTGGGGACCCCGCTATCGTGAGGGTAACCCAAATGGTCTGGTAATCTTCTTTGGCAATTATATTATGTAATTTGAGAGAGCTTAGTCTCTTGTTTCCGGAGTCGCTATCGCTCTTCTGGTCTTCGGAGCTACTGTCGGTCATCATTTGCACCTTTCTGTACTTTTCCTTATTGATTTTTTTTCTGTCAGTGGATTTTTTTGTTTCCAGATCGGCATACACGTGTAATGTGTCCCAACTTTCCGCATTGCCTGCATGCTTTGTCCTTGAACCAGCAGTCCCTCTGGTAATGAGTGGATCTGCCGCAGTGATAACATCTCTCGAAACCCCGTGTCATTTCATGGGTGCCGAAGTCCTGTGGCTTATGCTGTATCTCTGCAGCTCCTCTTGCTGCTGCTTCGTATGATACCGTCCACTGAAAGCCTTGTCCAGTGTCAAATCTTTCGCAGAAAGTAGCTTTTTTTGTGTTCCTTCACTTAGGAGACCGCAGACGAATTTGTCTCACAGAGAATCTGCCAGTCCTGCCCCGAATTGGCAGTGTAGGGTATCAACAATCTCCTTAAAATTCTTGTCCATCGGTTTGGCTGGAGTGATTAAGCTTCGTAACAGCCTGTATGTCTTTGCGCCCATTAGATTTAGAAGTACCGATGCCTTTTTATCATCCTCTATTTCATTCGCTGTGTAATATACCTCCACTCTTTCCACATATGTGGTCCAATCCTGTACATCACTATCGAAAGCAGTAATATTGCCAGTCTTAGGCATCCTGAAAAAAAAATGGCGCCTCCCGCGCTTTCCTGTCTTCCCTGCCGAGGAAAAAAATGGCGCCTCCCGCGCTTTCCCGCCGCTGCCGCTGCTGACAACGCTGCTATCCGCGGTTTTTATTTATACAGATATTTTTAATAGTCGGAGACTCATTCCCGCCGAACTCTCTGGGACTCCTCCCTCCCTCTGCTTGGTCCGAACGCCGACCTGCTTTGCAGCGCTGGCCGTCTCCCGAGTGCTCCACCCTTCATCTCTGTTTACCTCCACCTTCGCTGCTCGGCCCCGCTGCAGAGCCAGCCGATCGAGCCCCAGCCCGCCGCCCAGGAAGGATTATTGCAGTACCTGCCACCAGCCCGGCTAGCTGGTGAAACCACAGTTTTCATTCTATTATTTTTTCGACCTTCGTCTGAGGAATCGATCTACTTGAGGTGCTGCCAAATTGCAGGTAAGTCCATTTCCAATTCGTCGCCACTGTTGTGTCCGTGTGTTAATGGAGACACGGAATGCAGGAGTTGGTTTAACAGGTGTTTACTGAACAAAGTCTGGAGGTGAACTAACAGATACAAGACACTATACAGGCTTATATAGCCCGAGTGGCCATTACCGGCATTACAGTACACAGGGGCTCTTAAAGGCACATACACCACACTTTCTCTCTTTCTTTCTTTCCCTCTTTCTTTCTCTCTTTCTTTCTTTCTCTGTCTTTCTTTCTTTATTTCTCTCTTTCATTCTCTCTTTGCTTCTTTCTTTCTGTCTTTCTTCCTTTCTTTCTCTCTATCTTGCTTTCTATCTTTCTTTATCTCTTTCTCTCTTTCTTTCTTTCTCACATTTTTCTTTCTATCTTTCTTTCTGTCTTTCTTTCTTTCTTTCTTTCTCCCTTTCTTTCTCCCTTTCTTTCTTTCTATCGTTCTTTCTTTCTTTCTCTCTTTCCTTCTTTCTTTCTCTCGTTCTATCTTTCTTTCACTCTTTCTGTTTTTCTTCCTCTCTTTCTTTCACACTTTGTTTCTTTCTTTCCTTCTTTCTTTCTATCTCTCTCTTTCCATTGTCCTTT
Source organism: Somniosus microcephalus (assembly GCF_052327205.1). Lineage (NCBI taxonomy): Eukaryota > Metazoa > Chordata > Chondrichthyes > Squaliformes > Somniosidae > Somniosus > Somniosus microcephalus. Next base: position 121,531,829 of record NW_028225179.1, read on the forward strand.
TTCTTTTTTCTTTCCTTCATCTCTCTTTCTTTCTCTCTTTCTTTCTCTCTTTCTTTCTTTCCCTCTTTCTTTCCCTCTGTCTTTCTCTCTTTATTTCTCTCTTTCTTTCTCTCTTTGCTTCGTTCTTTCTGTCTTTCATCCTTTCTTCCTATCTATCTTGCTTTCTATCTTTCTTTATCTCTTTCTCTCTTTCTTTCTTTCTCACTTTTTTCTTTCTATCTTTCTTTCTCTCTTTCTTTGTTTCTCTCTTACTTTTTCTCTTTCTTTCTTTCTTTGTCCCTTTCTATCTCTCTTTATTTCTTTCTATCATTCTCTCTTTCTTTCTCTCTTTCCTTCTTTCATTCTCACGTTCTTTCTTTCTTTCTCTCTTTCTTTCTCTCTTTCCTTCTTTCATTCTCTCGTTCTATCTTTTTTTCTCTCTTTCTTTCTTTCTTTCTCTCTTTCTTTCTTTGTTTGTTTGCTTCTTCCTTTCTTTCTCTCTCTCTTTCATTCTTTTCTTTCTTCCTTTCATTCTCTCTTTCTCTCTTTCTTGCTCTTTCTTTCTCTCTTTCTTGCTCTCTTTCTTTCATTCTCTCTTTCTCTCTTTCTTGCTCTCTTTCTTTCTCTCTTTCTGTAGTGTATGTACCTGTCTACCTTTAAGGGAACTATTGAATGTAACCGTTCACTTTTAAGGGAACTACTTTAGGTGTGGCACTATTTGTTTGGCTTCTGTATACTGTAATACCGATAGTGACCACACCAGTAGAAAAGAGTTGTAGCAGGATTTCTGGGGCAGATTCGCCCGGACCTTCGAATAGTAAAGACCTGTTTGTTTGTTACTCCTGAAGTATGTGTATTTATTAACTGCACAACCCACAGACTTTACAGTGGCGACGAGTCCGATCGTGCCCTGCGGCAAGATTACCATAAGCAACGAAGAGCCTCGAAGAGAGACAACCGCCCTTGTCGTGCTACCAAAAGAAAACACGAGGCTGCAACAACAGAAAGCAGGAAGACTAACAACAAAAGCTGTATCAGCAACAGGCACTGACTACCCTTCTGCCACGGTGCGGAGTGAGCCGACCAGCAAGAAACAAGGCAGCCGAAGAGACTATGAGTACGGGAAGGTATAGAAGCATCAGGAGGATAAGGGCAGAGCACTCAACCTCGGTCGAGGGGGAGCTGTGCCGGCCAAAAGTCGGGTCCAACGGCGTCGGGTAACAGCCGGACCGCAATCGGCGGGACAATCGGGGCAGCGACCGCAGCCACGAAGCGCTGAGCCTGCGAGTAGGCGCGGGAAGAGAAACCCAGCCGCAGCCGGGGAGGGAAACACCGGTCTGCGAGAGGGCTGGGGAGGTGAACGGGAACCGTGCGGGTGAGAACCGGGTGCGGAGAGAGAGACTGCGAGGAGCCGGTCCAGCGGCTGAGCTGTTCTCCACCAACGGGGTACTCAGAGCCGGCAAAACCGAACGTGCGGGAGTGGGTGAGAGACACAGCCGAAAACGGGGTGAGAGACTGCGCGAGAGCCAGTCCAGCGGTGAGCTGTTCTCCACCAACGGGGTACCCAGGGCCGGTAGCATCGAACGTGCAGGTGAGAGAGGCAGAGCCGGGTACGGAGAGAGAGACTGCGCGAGAGCCAGTCCAGCGGCTGAACTGTCCTCCGCTAACGGGGTGTACCCAGCGCCGGTAGAGCCGTGCGGGCGGGAGGAAACGACATAGCCGAGTAAGGGGAGCTGTGTGGTAGCCAGCCAGTGGCTGAACCTGTCCGCTGAGGGGGAAGCGTACCCCTTCCACCGGGAAGAAGCGCTGGAACCCGCCATTAGGCGGAGAAGACGCCAGAAGCGGGAAACCGCCATTGAAGTGGGCGGGGCGAGAAAGGAAGAGCGGGAAACCGCCATTTTCGCGGGAAAACCGCCATCTTGATTGACATACCGCCATTGAAGTGGGCGGGGAGGGAAGGAAACAGCGGGAAACCGCCGATTTCGCGGGAAAACCGCCATCTTAGAAACAAATAAATAAATAAGAAATACTGGTGCTGCTCCCAAGGGAAGAAAGATGCCTAAGCGAGGGAATATTAACGACTTTAATTCTGAAATAGAAGACTGGGCCACGTACGTGGAACGCATAGAGATCGATTGCGAAGCCAACAAAATAGAGGAAGACGACAAGGCGATAACATTGCTAAACTCGATGGGGGCAAAAACATACGGGCTCTTGAAGCATCTAATAGCACCAAATAAACCAGCGGATCAGACCTTCGAAGAGATTGTGGCTGTGCTGAAGGACCACTTGAACCCCACACCGCTGATGCTGGCTGAACGATTCAAATTCTACGCAAGAACGCAGAAGAAAGACGAAAGCAATGCGGAATACTTGGTCGAACTGCGTAGGCTAACGAAATACTGCCAGTTCGGAGGGAATCTGACAGAAGCGCTGCGGGACAAGTTCGTATGCAGATTGTCCAATGAAGGGATGCAGAAGCGACTACTGGAAGAGAATGACCTCACACTGGACAGGGCTGTCCTAATATCTGCATCGCACAAAGCCGCAGTGAAAGGAATGGCGGAAATGCAACTAAAGGCAGCGGCACTCGGGGTGGACAAATTACTTCAAGCACAACAAAATGCTACCGTTGTGGGAAGACAACGCATGGCCAGAATCAATGCTGGTTTAAGAACCAAGAGTGCAGGAAATGTGGCAAACTGGGTCACATCGCGAAGGTATGCCGGTCCGGGAAAAATATCAATAATCAAAGGAAGCCACCACCAGAAAAGTACAACAAGGTACACAAGGTGGCTGAGAAGAGTTCAGACGAACAGAATTCAGACTCAGACCCAAACAACCAGGAGCTGGGTAGTCTGAGAATCCACAATGTGGGTAAAGAAACGGATCTACAGGCCATCTGGGTCATACTAAAAATAGCTGGAGTCCAAATAAGAATGGAGCTGGACACTGGATCAGCTCTATCAGTCATCAACCGAAGGGACTACCACCGGCTATTCTCTCACATACCTTTAAGAAATACCAAGTTCATATTACAGACATACACGGGGCATAACGTATACCCCGTGGGGAAAATAGGAGTCAAGGTGAGAGATAGGGGTAAAGAACACCCAAGAATGAGCTTGTACGTATTACCTGAGGGAGGACCACCACTTCTAGGACGGGAGTGTAATAAGAAAATAGACATGGAAGGGCATTACCTAAAAGCCATAATGAGGGAGGACTCGGTGCAAGCTATTAGCTCAGATTCTGAAATGGATGATGATAAGACCAAGTCGAAAACGAAGACAGGCAGAAGGACTTATGGTACCAAGAAGAAGAAAGCTGCAGAGCAGAACTCCAGGTTGAGAGAGAATTCTGAGCCTGTTCAAGCAAAGGATTCATCCATGACGGAAGAACATCGAGCTCGGATGCAAACTTATGTCAAAGTACAACAACAATTAGAACAGTTGAGTGATCGTCTCGTACAGGAGATGAAAAATATGGAAAAGTTCTGGGACACCGAATGGGGGAACCTGGAAAGACTACAGAGACAGCTAGCTCAAGCAGAGAGCGACCATTGAGCCATCATGGTCAAATACCAATCAAATTCCCCTGATGCTGTTCAGGAACTAGAATATTTACAGAATGAACCAAAGGAAGAGGAATCTTCAGGGAGCCAGGATTTTATTCCAGTTCTTCTTTACGACTCCTTACAAGCAGAGTGTGAGAAGTTGAAAGAACTGTATGAACAGGCTCAGGCTACAATTCAGAAGGGGGTTAACTCGGCAGCCTCCGAAAAGCTAGTTTCAGTAGAAGCATATGAACAACTAAAGGTTGAACATGAGCAAGAAGTCCAAAGGCTGCAGGAAATTCTTGATGAGCTCAAGGCCAAGACAGACTCATCGATAGAAGCTCCATCCATAGATGAGCAATTAGAGGTGAAAATCATGCAGAGCATGAAAGACAGGATGTCCAAGAACTTATAAAAACATTGAAGGACACCCAAGACAAATATGAGGCGGCAATGTCTGAGGTTCAACAACTTGAAGAACAGATTCAACTGGGAATCCTTGCAGTGGAAGAACAGGACACTGTAAGAATGGTCCCTGAACATGAACTAGAGAGCATCAGGGCGCAACTTTTCCGAGCGCTGAAAGCCAAAGTTCAAGAGGAACGTAAGGTGGAAGTATTGGAGAAAGAGGTGGATGAAATGGAGAAGACTCTGATCCACCGTGTTCCCAGGGAAGAGTTAACGGTCGGCCAACTCCTTCATATGCTGAAGGACAAGACTCTACAAGGGGAACAATCTGAACACGAGCTTCAATCTTCAGGGGGAACGAGTTCGGAGCTCTCAAAAGTCATGGAGATAGCTGAGGTGGCAACACAAATTTTACAAGGATGCCAAAAGTACGTTGAATCACGTCAAGGTGAACAGAAGAAGGTGCAAACCGTTACTTCAGTAGAAGGGTTAAATAGCCTGATAACGCAATTACCGGTGGAAAGGAAGGTATTGAACTCACAAATGAGGTCCGTCGGGAAGGAATGGCAGATAACCCAGGAAGAGCGGAATGAATACGAATGCATGAAGAAGGCTTTTCAAGAAAGATGTTTAGGGAAGGAACCACCGTCAGCTAACGTCCAGACGGGTGAGGAGGAAGAAGAAGTCTCTCTCGCTGGCCTAACTCAGGACGAACCTGAATATTACCATGACCTGTTGAGTGACACTGAATATTATGAGGTTGTGGTCTGCCCAGCTTGTGATGAAAACTCTCAAAGTGCTGAAATCCGGATGAAGCACTTAAGGTCTAAGGAACATAGAGAGTTGGTGGCGCTACAGCTGGCAGCTGAGAAAGGAGCTCCGAGAGTTTCAAAAAGGCAGAAAAGAAAAAGAAGATGCAGAAGATAATAACTGTCTAAAATATTAGCACTTCTACCATTCCAGGCGGGACATTATGAAAGGAGCTAAATTAGTTGAAAAACTGGTAAATGTCAAGACAGCCAGTTGGTTGTGAAAGTCCGCACTGCTGGTTCAACAGGACGAAAGTTCAAGCCGCTATGTCAAGAAAAAGGCTATGGAGGAGTCACGCTAGCCAGGTGAACCGGCTACCCCAAAGAAATGTTGTTCGGAACGAGTCAAGATCAGAGACTGAATCTATGAACTGTTTCCGCAGAGACGGAACCTGTGAACTGTTTCCACCGAGATTATATTTGTAAATTGTTTTATATGACATTGACTCCACCGAGATTATAGCTGTAATTTGTTTTATAGGAAGTTGAAGATATGTATGTTTAACGGGGACTCTGTAAGTAATAAGCGAAAAAGGGAGGATTGTAGTGTATGTACCCGTCTACCTTTAAGGGATCTATTGAATGTAACCGTTCACCTTTAAGGGAACTACTTTAGGTGTGGCACTATTTGTTTGGCTTCTGTACCCTGTAATACCGATAGTGACCACACCAGTATATAAGTGTTGTAGCAGGATTTCTGGGGCAGATTCACTCGGACCTTCGAATAGTAAAGACCTGTTTGTTTGTTACTCCTGAAGTCTGTGTATTTATTAACTGCACAACCCACAGACTTTACACTTTCTATCTCTCTTTCTTTGTTTCTTTGTTTGCATCTTTCTTTCTTTCTCTCTCTCTTTCTTTCTTTTCCTTCTTCCTCTCTTTCTTTCTCTCTTTCTTTCTCTCTTTCTTTCTTTCCCTCTTTCTTTCTCTCTCTCTTTCTTTCTTTTCTTTCTTCCTCTCTTTCTCTCTTTCTTTCTTTCTCTCTTTCTTTCTCTCTTTGTCTCTTTCTTTCTCTCTTTCTTTCTCTCTTTCTTTCTTTCCCTCTTTCTTTCTCTGTTTCTTTCTTTCCCTCTTTCTTTCTCTCTTTCTTTCTCTCTTTGCTTCTTTCATTCTCTTTCTTCCTTTCTTCCTCTCTATCTTGCTTTCTATCTTTCTTTCTCTCTTTCTCTCTTTCCTTCTCACTTTTTTCTTTCTATCTTTCTTTCTCTCTTTCTTTCTTTCTCTCATTCCTTCTTTCTATCTTTCTTTCTTTCTATCTTTCTTTCTTTCTTTCTCTCTTTCTTTCTTTCTATCTTTCTTTCTTTCTTTCTATCTTTCTTTCTTTCTTTCTCTCTTTTTTTTTTCTTTCTATCTTTCTTTCTTTCTTTCTCTCTTTCTTTCTCTCTTTCCTTCTTTCTTTCTCTCGTTCTATCTTTCTTTCTCTCTTTCTTTTTTTCTTTCTCTCTTTCTTTCACACTTTGTTTCTTTCTTTCCTTCTTTCTTTCTATCTCTCTCTTTCCATCTTCCTTTTTCTTTTTTCTTTCCTTCATCTCTATCTTTCTCTCTTTATTTCACTCTTTCTTTCTGTTTCACTTTGTTTCTTTATTTCTTTCACTCTTTCTTTCTTTCTATCTTTCTTTCTCTCTTTCTTTCTTTCTCTTGTTCTTTCTCTCTTTGTTTATTTCTTTCCTTCGCACTTTCTTTCTAGCTTTCTTTCTCTCTTTCTCTCTTTCTTTCTCTCTTACTTTCTTTCTTCTTTTTTCTTTTTTTCTCAATTTCTTTTGTTCTATCTTTCTTTCCTTCGCTCTCTTTCTTTCATTTTTTTTCTTCCTTTCTTTCTCTCTTCCTTTCTTCCTTTCTTCATTTCTTTCATCCTGTCTTTCTTTCTTTCTTCCTTTCATTCTCTCTTTCTTTCTTTCTTTCTTTCTTTCTTTCTTTCTCTCTTTCTGTCTTCCTTTCTTTCCTTCCTTTTTAATTTCTTTCTTTCTTTCCTTCTCCCGTTCTTTCTTTCTTTCTACTTTTTTCTTTCTTTCTTTCATTCTTTCTTTCTCACATTCTGTCTTTCTATCTTTCTATCATTCTATCTTTCTATCTTTCTTTCTTTCTTTCTTCCTTTCTTCATTTCTTTTTTCCTCTCTTTCTTTATTTCCCTCTTTCTTTCTCTTTTTCTTTCTCTCTTTGCTTCCTTCTTTCCATCTTTCTTCCTTTCTTCATTTCTTTCTTCCTCTCTATCTTTCTGTCTATCTTTCATTCTGTCTTTCTCTCTCACTTTCTTTCTTTCTCACTTTTTTTCTATCTTTCTTTCTCTCTTTCTTTCTCTCTTTCTGTCTTTCTTTCTCTCTTTCTTTCTATCTTTATTTCTCTCTTTCTTTCTCTCTTTGTTTCTTTCTTTACTTCTTTCTATCTATCTCTCTCTTTCCATCTTCCTTTCTCTTTTTCTTTATTTCCTTCATCTTTCTTTCTTTCTCTCTTTCTTTCTCTCTTTCTGTTAGATCCGTGATTCTGAGAGTATGATGTTTTTCAATAACTACACGGATGCTGTAACTTAACAATCAACAGGTGTTTACAAGAGTAGGGTAGTCTCAAGACTGAAGTGCAGAAGCCTGCTCCGGCTTTATATACAGGTGTGGTCACTGCCGGTACTACAGTATACAGGAGCTGTAAAACAGTTCTCTCATAGGTACATACACAATAATTCCTCCCCTTTTAGATTAACAGTACCATAACATTCATTTAACAATTAACATTTTTAACATGCAACATTAAATGAAAATAGTCCATTATTAAATTCAGCCTTTGGGGCGTCTTCCTGATTCTTTCTGGATAGCGCCTTCCCTGAGATTTTTGTTCTTGGTGCGGAGGCGATTCTGGCCCCCCTTTCATCGGTTAGTTCATCAGTTTCCACTTCTACTGTTTCTGAGGTAGATGCTACCGGTATGTTGGGCTCATCCCCAGGTACGCGAGACATGGGGTTGACTCGTTCATGTGACGCTAAGATCTGGTCGACGTGGCATCTCACAATGTTATCCCCGACATCCACTGTGCACATTAATGGCCCCTGCCATGTGCATATCGTTCCGTGTTGCCATTTCTCTGTTCGGTAGTCACGGGCCAAGACTGGTTGTCCTACATTGAAGCTCCTTGTCGGCTTCTAATTGATGTGCTGGAATTGTTTATCCTCAACATTTCTTCGCACATTTGGTCTGAGCAAATCCAGACGAGATCTCAACCTTCGGTTAAAGAACATCATGGCCGGGGTCTGGTTGGTAACTGCATGTGTCACATTTCTGTAGGCTAACAGGAAATTGTCCACCTTATGCTGTAGTGGAATTTCATCATCGCACATGGCCTTTATCGCCTTTTTAAAGGTTTGTACGAACCTCTCAGCCAATCTATTTGTGGCTGGATGATACGGGGCGGATGTGTAATGCCTGACCCCATTCCTTCTCATAAATTTCCGAAACTCTTCCGACACAAACTGTGGTCCATTATCAGAGCAAATCTGCTCTGGCAAGCCGTTCCTGGCAAATATGGTCCGTAGGACTGCAATCATTTTCTCTGTAGTGGTTGAGGACATTTTTATCACTTCAGGCCATTTCGAGTGCGCATCCACTGCTATTAAAACCATTGAGTCCATGAATGGAACAGCAAAATCGATATGCACCCGTTGCCATGGAGAGGAGGGCCACTCCCATGGGTGTAGAGGGGCATGTGGTGGTGCATTATGGACCTTCTGGCATCCTGAGCAGCTCTTGGTTAGGTCCTCGATTTGTTGATCAATCCCCGGCCACCACACATGAGCCCTAACAAGGCTTTTCATTTTTACCCCTCCCAGATGACCTTCATGAAGCTCATTTAGCACTCTCTCCCTTACTTGGGTAGAATCACCACTCTGGATCCACACATCACTGTCCCCTGGCATACTGACAGCTGTTCTCTTCCGGATGAGAAATGCTGGCAACAGTGAGTCACCATGTGTTGGCCATTGCCTCACCGTCAAATCATATACCCGAGACAGCGTCGGATCATTGCAGGTCTCCTTCTCTATATCCGCGTTCGTTACTGGCAATCGTTCAATTATTGACGAATAAAATATCTCGATAGGGTCCACTGCTGGTGCTTCCTCCACAGTAGGCAGTGACAGTTGCGAAAGCCCATCAGCGTTCCCATGCTGTTTCGTGCCTTTATATTCTATTTCATATTGATTCGCCCCTAGAAACAGGGACCATCTTTGTAACCATTGTGCAGTCATCACTGGAACGCCCTTCTTCGGATTAAAGATGGAGACAAGTGGTTGCTGGTCAGTCAGCAAGGTGAACTTCTGCCCATGCAGATAGTGGTTGAATTTTTTTACTCCCCATACTAGGCTGAGGGCCTCCCTGTCAATCTGGGCATAGTTGCGCTCGGCTGAGGTTAGTGACCGAGACGCAAAGGCTACTGGCCTCTCCAACCCATCTGGGAATTTGTGCGACAGCACGGCTCCAATACCATAGGGTGATGCATCACATGCCAAACGAATTGTTAGTGCTGGGTTGAAATGGGCAAAAACCTCTTTTGATATGATCAATTCTTTGCACTTCTGGAAAGCTCGTTTCCGTTCGTCATTCCACTTCCATGGTACCCCTGTTTGCAGTAGGGTGTTCAGCGGGTGTAATACCGTAGACAAATGTGGTAAGAACTTATGGTAGTAGTTTACCAGCCCGAGGAACGACCTCAGTTGTGACACATTTTCTGGTGCTGGAGCCTTGACTACTGCCTCAATCTTTTCAGGGGACTTATGTAACCCCTCTTCATCGATTACGTGGCCACAATACGAGATCTGCTTCTGGAAAAACTCACATTTGTGGTGATTAGCTCGTAGCCCATATTCCTTTAATCTGGTGAGCACCTTCTCCAAGTTGGCGAGGGGATCACTGTCATTTTCGCCCGTGACCAGGCTGTCGTCCAAATAACACTGGGACCCTGGAATCCCTTGCAGGACTTGATCCATTGCCCTTTGCCAAATAGCCGGAGCCAATGCTACCCCGAACACCAGCCGGTTGCATTGGTAGAGACCTTTATGAGTGTTGATCATGAGGTATTGTTTCGAGGCTTCTTCTACCTCCATTTGCAAGTACGCCTGGGCTAGATCAATTTTGGTGAAGCGCTTACCTCCAGATAGCGAGGCGAAAATATCCTCAATTCGTGGAAGCGGATATTGTACCGTGTGAAGGACTGGGTTCACTGTCACCTTAAAATCCGCACCGATGCGGACCATCTTTGGTTCCCCAGGCGTATTACTCAACGACCTCTTCATTACAGGAACGGTGGGTGTAGCCCACTTGCTCCAGTCTACTTTGGACAGTACTCCTGAATGTTCCAACCCTTCCAGCTCTGCTTCGACGGCTGGTCTGATCGCATAAGGCACTGGTCTGGCCTTAAGAAACTTTGGGCTTGCATTTTCCTCTATTTTAATCATTGCTGTTATGCCTTTTAGTGTTCCGAGTCCCTCCGGGAACACTTCTTTTGTGTCAGTTACCATTTTTGATAGTCGTCCAGGTGTGACTTCATCATCCTTTTTGGCCTCAACCTTCAGTGCCTGTATGGAATGCCAATCTAATTGTATCTACTGGATCCATTCACATCCTAGCCGTGGTGGTCCTCCATCTGGCAATACATATAAGTCCATTTTATGTATTTCCTGGCTTTGTATATCACTTTCACCCTTATTTTTCCTTGGGGTAGACTTTTTGCCCCGTGTACGTCTTCACGACAATCTCTATAGCTTTCAAGGGTATATGTGAAAATATCCGCTTGTAATCCCTTTGGTTTATGACTGTTATGGCTGATCCTGTGTCCAATTCCATTTTCACTTGGACTCCGTCTATCTTGAGTGTAACCCAGATAGTCTGGTGTTCCTCCATTTTGGTTACCTTATGTAGTTTCAGACAACCCAGCTCCTTGCTTCCAGAGTCTGTATCACTTTTCTGTTCGTCTGAACTACTGTCCATCACCTTATGTACCTTTTTGTGCTTCTCCTGTGGAGATTTCTTACTGTTGGTTTTCTTCCCAGACCTGCAGACTCTTGCTATGTGTCCTGCTTTTCCACACTGTCTGCACACTTGGTCCTTGAACCAACAATCCTTCTGGTCATGTGTTGTTCTGCCGCAGCGATAACACCTCCCTGTTCCATAGGACATTTCATTGGTGCCATATTCTTGCGGTCTCCATTGTATCTCTGCAGTGCCCCTTGCGGCTGCTTCGTGTGATACTGCCATACTGAAAGCGTAAGATCCTTTTCTGATAGAAGCCGTTTCTGGGTTCCTTCACTTTGCAGCCCACACACAAACTTGTCCCTTAACGTATCTGCTAGTCCCACTCCAAACTGGCAGTGTTTCGATAGCTTGCACAGTTCCGTTAAGTACTCAGCATTGCTTTTGTCTTAGTGTTGGTTCCTTTTATGGAACTTAAATTGTTCTGCTATCAGCAGTGGTGTGGGGTTTAAGTGGTCCTGTAGGATTTCTACTATGCTTTCGAAATTTTTATTCACGGGCTTCTCTGGGGTTATTAGGTTTCGCAGTAACCCATAAGTTTTTGCACCCATGGAATTTAACAAAACCAGTGCTTTCCTAGCATCTGGCACTCCATTCGCCCTGCAGTACACCTCAATACGTTCCACATATGTCGCCCAATCTTCGACTTCATTGTCGAACGTAGAGATACTGCCACTCTTCGACATCCCTGGGTGTGATTGAACTGTCAAAAATGGCATCTCCCGCGCTCTCCCTTCTTCTCCGCTGGCACAAAATGGTGTCTCCCACAATTTCCTTTCTTCCCGCGCTCGCCATTCTTCTCCGCTGCGTCTTCTAAAAATGGCGTCTCCCGCGCTCTTCCTTCTTCTCCGCAGCTCAATGGCATCTCCCGTGCTCTCCCTTCTTCTCCCCGCGGACACTGTTCAGCCCTTGAGCCCTGGCTGTGCTCTGCACATTTTTTCTTTTTCTGTGCGCCTTTCCCGGTTCCGCCGCTCGGTCCTGAACCCGGCTTCTGCTTTACCCTCTCTCTCTCCATTTTGTTTTTCCTCGATGCCGCTCGGTTTTCATGCCCCGGCTGCGCCCTGTGCGCTTCACCCTCTATCTTACCCCGTCGACGCTGCTCGGCTTTTTCTCTGCTGTCAGTCGGCTCCAGCCGTCATTGTCCGGGAAGGGTCTGCGCTGTACCTGTCGTCAGTCTGCTGCTGATCGTCGTGGCTGGGGAACCAAGCCCGGCTCTCCACAGCCTCCCCTGCGATGTTCACTCTCTGCCGGATGACTGGGCGGTTGCTCGTGGTCGACGCCCATGCTTCTGGCCTCGACTTTCTTCCACCGCCCTCCCGGAGCGAATCCTCGAAGGGAAATGCAGAGTTGCAGGTAGATGCGAATCGACACGCGTCGCCACTGTTAGATCCGTGATTCTGAGAGTGTGATATTTTTCAATAACTACACGGATGCTGTAAGTTAACAATCAACAGGAGTTTACTGGAGTAGGGTAGTCTCAAGACTGAAGTACAGAAGCCTGATCTGGCTTTATATACAGGTGTGGTCACTGCCGGTACTACAGTATACAGGAGCTGTAAAACAGTTCTCTCTTAAAGGTTCATACACAACACTTTCTTTCTTTCTTTGTTTGCTTCTTTCTTTCTTTCTGTGTTTCTTTATTTCTTCATTTCTTTCTTCCTCTCCTTCTGTCTTTCTTTCATTCTCTCTTCCTTGCTCTCTTTCTTTCATCCTCTCTCTCTCGCTTTCTTGCTCTCTTTCTTCCTTTCATTCTCACTTTCTTTCTTTCTTTCATTCTTCCTTTCTTTCTTTCCTTCTTAATTTCTTTCTTTCTTTCCTTCGCTCCTTCTTTCTTTCTTTCTATCTTTCTTTTTTCTTTCTTCTCTCTTTCTCACTTTCTTTCTATCTTTCTTTCTCTCATTCTTTCTTTCTCTCTTAGTTTATGTCTCTCTTCTCTCTTTCTTTCTCACTTTCTTTCTCACTTTCTTTCTATCTTTCTTTCTCTCTTTCTTTCTATCTTATTTGCTCTCTTTGTTTCTTTCTTTCTGTCACACTTTCTTTCTATCTTTCTTTCTTTCTCTCGTTCTTTCTTTGTTTATTTCTTTCTTTCTCACTTTCTTTCTTTCTCTCTTTCTTTCTCTCTTACTTTCTCTCTTTCTTTCTCTCTTACTTTCTCTCTTTCTTTTTCTCTTTCATTCTCTCTTTATTTCTTGCTTTCTTTCTCTCTTTCTTTCTTTCTTTCTTTTTTGTTTGTTTGTTTCTTTCTTTCTATCATTCTTTCTTTCTTTCCTTTGCTCTTTACTTCTTTCTCACATTCTTTCTTTCTTTCATTCTTTCTTCTTTCTTTCTCACTTCCTTTCTTTCATTCTTTCTTTTGTTATTTCGCTCTTTCTTGGTTTCTCTCTTTCAGTCTTTCTTCATTTCTTTCTTCCACTTTCTTTCTTTCTTTCTTGCTCTCTTTCTATCTTTCTCTTTCTTTCTATCCTTTTCTATTTCTCTCTTTCTTTCTCTCTTTCTTTCTCTCTTTCTTTCTATCATTCTTTCTATCTTTCTATCTCTCTTTCTTTCTCTCTGTCTGTCTTTATTTCATTCTTCCTTTCTTTCTTTCTATCCTTCTTAATTTCTTCCTTTCATTCTTTATTTCTTTCTATCTTTCCTTCTCTCTTTCTCTCTTTCTTTTGTACTTTCTTTCTCACTTTCTTCCTTTCTTCCTTTCTATCTTTCTTTCTATCCTTCCTTCTCTCTTTCTCTCTTACTCACTTTCTTTCTTTCTATCTTTCATTCTTTCCTTCGCTCTTTCTTTCTTTCTCACTTTCTTTCTTTCCTTCACTCTTTATTTCTTTCTTTCTCACTTTCCTTCTTTCTTTCGCTCTTTCTTTCCCTCTTTCTTTCTTTCTCACTTTCTTTCTTTCCTTCACTCTTTCTTTCTTTCTTTCTCTCTCACTTTCTTTCTTTCCTTCACTCTTTCTTTCTTTCTTTCTCACTTTCTTTCTTTCCTTCGCTCTTTCTTTCTTTCTTTCTCACTTTCTTTCTTTCTTCCTCTCTTTGTTTGTTTGTTTCTTTCATACTTTCGTCCTTCGCTCTTTCTTTCTTTCATTTTTTTCTTCCTTTATTTCTCTTTCTTTCTTCCTTTCTTCATTTCTTTCTTCCTTTCTCTCTTTCCCTCTATCTTTCTTTCGTTCTCTTTCCTTCTATCTTTGTTTATTTCTCTATTTCTCTCTTTCTATCTTTCTATCTCTCTTTCTTTTTCTCTGTCTGTCTTTATTTCATTCATCCATTCTTTCTTTCCTTCTTAATTTCTTTCTTTCTCTCTTTCTTTCTTCCTTTCTTTCTTCCTTTCTTCATTTCATTCTTCCTCTTTTTCTTTCTTTCTATCTTTCCTTCTCTCTATCTTTCTTTCTTTCTTTAATTTTTTTCTTCCTTTATTTCTCTTTCTTTCTTCCTTTCTTCATTTCTTTCTTCCTTTCTCTCTTTCTCTCTATCTTTCTTTCGTTCTCTTTCCTTCTATCTTTGTTTATTTCTCTATTTCTCTCTTTCTATCTTTCTATCTCTCTTTCTTTTTCTCTGTCTGTCTTTATTTCATTCTTCCATTCTTTCTTTCCTTCTTAATTTCTTTCTTTCTCTCTTTCATTCTTCCTTTCTTTCTTCCTTTCTTCATTTCATTCTTCCTCTTTTTCTTTCTTTCTATCTTTCCTTCTCTCTATCTTTCTTTCTTTCTTTGTCTTTCTTTCTCTCTTTCTTTCTTTCTTCCTTTCATTCTCTCTTTCTTTTTCTTTCTCTCTTTCTATGTTTCTCTCTTTCTTTTTCTTTCTCTCTTTCTATGTTTCTCTCTTTCTATCTTTGTTTCTCTCTTTCATTCTTTGTTTCTCTTTCATTCTTTGTTTCCCTCTTTCTTTCTTTCGTCCTTCAATGGAGAGTAAACTCTGGCGGGGTGTGAATCGTGCCTTGTTACTGAACCCTTCAGCTTTCTGATGGAAGAATTAGGTTAGCATTGCCGCAATGTGTTTCCACTCTATTTTATTGACCAATGATTGTGGGGTCGGTTATTACAAAATGTGTCGGTTATGATGCAAGCAAACTTTAAATAAAGTGACACCTGTCGGATTCACCATTCCTTTAGAGCTGCGTGTCCTCAGCATTAACATCACTCATTGTATACAGGCAGGGTATTATCTCAACACAACGCACAGTCAGAACCGTATTCGAAGACTACACTATGGTCAGTATTGAAGGGACCGGATGGTGAAGTGATGAGAAGGAACAGGGAGAAAATTATCCTGTTATATTCAGATGTGAGCGCTAGCCAACTTTAATTTCACTAATTTAACAACTTGAGTGAGCGGATATTTAACCGCATTCTTCACCTCCTCTCTGAACTTGCTCTGGGTCATTCCATAAATACACGTGTTTGCACAGGTGCTCATGTGCATGAGAAGCATTCCAACCTCATTAGCGATGAGCTTGTGTGAAAATGGCCCATAACATTGACTGTGATTTGAGTGCAGATGAAAGTCACGGTTGCCGTCAACCACAACAGTATATAACTGCCAGACACAGCGAAGAGTAGGACGATGGATTTCTGCCAACTCTCCATCGCTCTGTCGCCCTGTTTCTGCCCACCGACAAATCCCTTCAGAACCTTGCGGACCCGACTGGCCACCAGGATGTGCCTGACCATGAGACAGTTCAATAGCAAGATGAGAAAGATGCGGAGGAGTGCTGTAGAAATACTGCACATCCAGGAGAATGCCATCCACCCAGCAGAAGTAAAGAAGACCGCTTTGGCCCGGCAGCCCCAGCGCACATTGTCAATAATAAACTGGGGCTCATACAGGAAGTGAAAGGGAATGTACTTTCTGTAATGATATCAGCAAATAGTGATGGTATTTGCCTGTTTGATTATTATGCCTTACCAGCATATTTGCCTGTTTGATTATTTATGCCTTACCAGCAGAGGGCATGTGAGAGAGGCAGAGTAGTTTTGCTTTGGATGGATCTCTAAGATGGTGTCTCCTGTAAAGCAGTTAACTTACTTGAACACACTTTAGATTAAAAGACATACTCTTTCATCAATGTGTCGTCATTGAACCCACATAGAAAACAATACACGGTGTCAGAAGAGGGATTGAAAGAGATGAAGAGGAAAAATCTGAAGTTAGCAACTCGACGAGACAGTGAATGGAGTCGTGGCAAGTAAGCTACCCAGTGAAATCAGCTCTTCACATATTAGCAAGCCAAAAGAGAACATCGTTAGTTACCTTTGGAGAATAGCTAACGAAGTGAAAAATGGAAGGTTTACACCCACCGGCGAAGCTTCAGTTGACAGGTAATGTGGCTGAAATTTGGAGGAGTTTCAAACAACGTTTGGAGTTGTATTTAGCAGCAATCGGAGCTGACGAGAAAAGTGATAAAATGAAAGCATCGGTGTTCTTACATGTCGTGGGTGATGAAGCGCTGGAGGTGTATAATAACTTCACATTCGCTGCTGATGGAGACAAAATGTAGCTGGATAAAATAATGGAACAGTTTGAGGCCTACTGCATACCTAAACGTAACGTGATGTTTGAGAGGCACAGATTTTTCACATGTATACAGAAAACGGGAGAGACTATTGATCAGTATGTGACTGAACTGAGAAACAGAAGCAAAACGTGTGAATTTGGGGGACTGACAGACTCGCTGATAAAAGACAGACTGGTGTGTGGTATTCCAGATAATGGTCTGAGGAAAAGACGGCTAAGAGAGCAAAATCTAGACCTGGGAAAAGCCATAGCACTGTGTAGGGCTACAGAGACTGTGAAGTCGCAGGCAAAGGAGCTGTTCAGTGACAATAGCTGCAATGTGGATGCAGTGAGAAAGAACGGACACAAACCGTTTAACAAAAAGAGCGCCAATGTGAAAAAAGAGGCGTGGCCAGCGAAGAAAAATGAAAGGGGCAATCGAAAGTCATGTAGTCGATGCGGTACACAGCATCCACCAAAAACGTGTGCAGCATATGGTAAAACATGCAATAGTTGCAAAAAAATCAACCATTATGCCCGGTGCTGTAAGAACCAAGCGCAACAAAGCAAGGTCCATGCAGTAGATGAAAGCGAGATAGAGGAGTTCTATGTGGATGTTGTGTCTGAAAACAAAAAAGAAAAAAGAGACTGGATGTTGACACTAAAAGTGAATGACATACACATTCGATTTAAATTGGATACTGGAGCACAAGTTAATGTGATATCAGAGACTGATTTTAAGAAAATTAGACCCAAAGCAAAGATACATGGAACAAAAGTGAAAGTGACAGGATACTCAGGTACTGATATACCAGTGAAAGGAAAATGCATTGTCAAAGTGACACACAAGGACAGAGAGCACACGCTAGCATTCATCGTGGTGCCAAAGGATGTGCAGGCCATACTAGGCTTAATAGCCTGTGAGAGACTGAACCTGGTAAAGAGAGTCCTCGTTGTGGAAAGCGAAGGAGAGACAGTCTATGATGAACTCATGAAAGAGTACAACGACCTATTTCAGGGCCTAGACTGCCTTCCAGGAGAACACACGATCAGAGTAGATAAAAGTATGGCAACGGTCATACATCCATGCAGAAAAGTTCCGTTTGCTCTTCAAAAGCAACCGAAGGCAGAGTTGGACAGGATGGAAAGCCTGAACGTGATTCAGAAGATTGATGAGCCAACTGAGTGGGTGAGTTCCCTCGTCGTTGTGGACAAAAAGAATGGAAAGCTCAGAATTTGCCTGGATCCAAGAGATCTAAACAGAGCAATAAAGAGAGAGCACTTCAAGCTTCCTACACGTGAGGAAATCATGTCACAGTTTGCAAATGCAAAGTATTTCAGCAAGTTAGATGCATCATCAGGATTTTGGCAGATGAAACTGGACGAGGCAAGTTCAAGACTGTGCACGTTCAACAGTCCATTTGGCAGATACAGATTCCTAAGTTTACCATTTGGCATTGCCTCAGATCTTGAAGTGTATCACAAAACTATCCATATGCTCTATGAGCACCTGGAGGGAGTTGATACCTCGATGGATGGTATCATAGTATGGGGAACCACGAGAACTGAGCATGACGAGAGACTGAAAAAAGTGCTGGAAGCAACAAGGAAAACAAACCTGAAGCTGAATAGAGAGAAATGCCAGCTTGG
Organism: Somniosus microcephalus; assembly: GCF_052327205.1. Lineage (NCBI taxonomy): Eukaryota > Metazoa > Chordata > Chondrichthyes > Squaliformes > Somniosidae > Somniosus > Somniosus microcephalus. Next base: position 121,549,722 of record NW_028225179.1, read on the forward strand.
GGTGACAGAACTGACATTCGTGGGAGATATCCTTCGCTGTGAGGGCATCAGACCAGATCCAAGAAAGGTGTCCGCCATTGAGAATATGCCAAAGCCACAATGCAAAAAGGACATGCAGAGATTTAATGGAATGATCAACTACATGGGTAAATTCATATCCAACCTCTCAGAAAAGATGGCGCCACTGAGACGACTAACTGAAAAGAACATAGAATGGGAATGGAATCATGAGCATGAGAAGTCATGGAGCGATCTAAAGAAACTGCTCACAGGGGAACCAGTTCTGAGGTTCTATGGCCCAGCGAGACCCATCAAGATATCAGCAGATGCATCACAGAGTGGGCTCGGTGCCATTCTTCCGCAAAAATATGACGACTGGCAACCTATTGCATATGCATCGCGCTCAATGACAGACGCGGAGATGCGATATGCTCAAATAGAAAAGGAGCTGCTCAGCATCACATACGCTTGTGAAAGATTTCACCAGTTTGTGTCAGGACAAGCAATCAGTGTAGAGACTGACCATAAGCCCTTGATTGCATTGTTCCAAAAGCCACTAAATGGCTGTCCGCTTAGAATACAAAGAATGATGATCAGGCTGCAATGCTATACAATGAATGCTGCGTACACCCCGGGTAAGCTGATGTATACAGCAGACACGTTGTCCAGAGCTGTTGACCCAAGAGAGCCCGCAAACACCAAAATGGATGAAGACATGAACGCCTACATGGACATGATCACAAGTGCACTGCCCATAGCAGATGGAGAAATGGAGCTGATAAAGACTGAGACAAACAAAGATGAAACACTGAGACGACTGAGGAAAAGCATCTTGGATGGATGGCCCAATATGAAGCAAGACTGCTCACCTGATATGGCAGAGCACTGGAACTGCAGGGCGGAACTATCAGTAGTCGAAGACATCATCTACAAAGGAAGTAAAATAGTTATCCCAAAGAGTCTGAAAAAAGAGATGCTAAAAAGGATCCATGGAGGACATCTGGGAATCGAAAAGTGTAAGAAAAGAGCACGAGAGGTGATGTACTGGCCACGAATCGACCAAGATGTGACAGATGAGGTGTCAAACTGCACAATATGCCTGAAATATCAAGCAAGCAATCCTGTAGAACCAATAAAGCCACACCCAGCGCCAGACAGACCTTACCAGAAGGTAGGCGCTGACCTATTCGTATGTCAAGGGAAGGACTATCTTGTAGTCACAGACTATTACTCCCTGTATCCAGAGGTTTGTAGACTGTACACCACCAATGCAGATGCTGTGATAACATGTATGAAAGCCATATTCTCCAGACATGGCGTGGCAAGCGAGGTCTTCACAGACAACGGACCCCAGTTTTACAATGCAAGTTTCTGACACTTTGCCAAAGAGTGGGACTTTGTCCACACAACATCAAGTCCTCACTTTCCACAGTCCAATGAACTAGTGGAAAAATCGGTCCAGACAGTGAAAAGACTGATGTACAAGGCAAAAGACAGTGGAACTGACTTCTACCAGAGCATGCTTGTATACCGCACAACGCCGCTCGAGTGTGGTATGTCACCAGCCCAACTCCTTATGGGACGTCTGCTAAGGTCAAACTTACCCATCCCGGAGAACCTCCTGAAAACAAAAGAGGGGGAGAAAGTGAGGAAGTTCAAAGAACAACAGAAAGAAAAGCAAAAGTACTACTATGACAGAGGAACACAAAACCTACCTGAACTCCACACTGGTGACCAAGTAAGGTTCAAAGAAAAAACAAACATATGGACTCAGAAGGGAACTGTCCTGAGTGAAGTTCAACCAAGATCATACACCATTCAGACAGATGAGGGTGCTGTTCTGTGAAGAAATCGTCGGGATCTTCTCATGGGACCTGCCACAGCAGGTCAAAAACTGATACTGTTGAACAACCTGATCACACAGCTGAGAACCCATCATCTGAGGCAATAACTCAGATTCAAGGACAATCAATCAGAAAATCCTCAAGACACGTGAAGCCTCCTGAGAGAATCATTGAGCAAGTTTAAGGACTCTTGTTATAGAAGGAAGTAATGTTATCTTATTTTCTCTTCAAGTTCTAGTGTATTTACATATTTCATGTGAACACACAAAACAAGGTTAAAAAACCTTGATAATGATAATGATAATGTAAGTTCATTAAGTGTTACAGTTAAAATGCAGAGTAATACAAAGAAAACGTGTTGTTAGATAAAAGTAAAATACTTTTGTTTTAAGAAAGGGAGATGTAATGATATCAGCAAATAGTGATGGTATTTGCCTGTTTGATTATTATGCCTTAACAGCATATTTGCCTGTTTGATTATTTATGCCTTACCAGCAGAGGGCATGTGAGAGAGGCAGAGTAGTTTCATTTTGGATGGATCTCTAAGATGGTGTCTCCTGTGAAGCAGTTAACTTACTTGAACACACTTTAGAATAAAAGACATGTGTCGTCATTGAACCCACAAAGAAAACAATACACTTTAAACAGCTCAGTGCGCACATGGACACAATAACCACGGCTGCCGTTCTCTCCGTGCAATATCTGAGTTTCAACTTCTGACAGCAAATGCTGACAAAGCGGTCAAAGGTGAACGACACTGTTAACCAAACGGAGTAATCCAGAGTAACGATTTTCAGGTAGATATATGAAGGGCAGATTGCAGTGTGGGACAGGAATGAATTGTGGAAATGATAAGATTTTTTGTAGCAGTACATAAAAGATCAGCACCAGTAGGTCTGACGTAGCCATGGCCACCATGTAACGAGTGATTCCTTTGGAGAGACCGCACTTTCCCCGGGACAGGATCACAACTGTCATCAGGTTTGCTGTAGGGCACAAAACACCAGGAACAAGATCAATTTCAACGGAGCAATCTAATGAGCTGGGAAAGTAACTGACCGCTTTGTTAGCGGTGGATTTGATGGACATAAATCACGGAAGGGAGTGAGAAGAATGATCTGGTAAAGCGAGGAACCATGCGACCTTCAAGTCATTAATTATTCTACTGTAGCGGTTCGTGTAGATCGCCACTAAATAAGAGAGTTTGACTTCGACGAACTATAAATAAGTTGTTTATTTACAGGAACAGACTAATTACATCAGGTAAGATGGCAGGTAAGATGGCTGACTGTAGGAGCACCGTGGTGTAGGTCTTGTCCCAGCGGGGACTCCACGAGGACTGAGTTCGCAGTCCTGTGGGGAGCGTGATGATGTCATCACGCTCGCATGCGCTTAGGCGGTCACGTGACCTGCGCCATTGCATCGGTGCCTCTTCCTGGTATGGAGGCTGGCCGTTGAGACCGAGGTCGCGAGGCCGGGCTGTGCCGGTGCTTGCCGCAGGAGCGGAGGATCGCTTCGCTCCCGCCGGCTGGCTGATGCGGCCGAAGACGCTAGGCCGGGCTGTGCCAGCAGCCGTCCTGGAAGGCCGAGTCGGGCCGGCGGCCGCCGCACGTGCGTCACGTTGTACGTAATGTGACGTCAACACATTAGGGTGCCTCTTAAAGGGGCAACGGCCCCTACAGGTAAGTTAAAGTGGCAACGGCCCCAAATTGTAAGTTAAACATACAGCAAGGTAAGTTAAAGGGAATTATGTGTCTCAATGTAAGGGACAACCAGTGGTACCGCCACACTACTAAATATATCAGCGCAGTCACACCGACCACCAACTGTGTACCCAGGGGTGAGATCAGAGCTTTACATGTCTTGTGGGATACCACGAGTCACCTCCTGCCAATTAGAGTTCCTGCCCATTATCCCTACTCTCTTCTCCTGCCGCTCAGCCAATTTCCTAACCAGTTCAATAATTTGCCATCAATCCCATGAGCATAAGTCATGACCCGAGTGTGAATTTCAGCCAAACGAGGGATTAAGCCATTCTGTGAGTGCAATATGGTGGATGTCAGTCTGACCAATACTGAGTTTCTCACAGTTATTGCTGATACATTCCTGAAGTTATTGAAATGCCAATTCAATCTGCTCAAGGTAAATCGTTAAATGTCTTGTCTTATTACATATAGTTGTATTATATAAATGAATTACATTTATCCCTTTTATTCCTCTTAAAAATTAATTTAGTGACGAGTTCCATGATAAACAAACAAACAATCCTAAAATGACATTCCTGGAACCCTATTAGATGGTATGCGATTATATCTTTCTTGCTTCCCTCTGTCCACGTGCTGCTGTGTGCGATTTCGTTATGAAGCCCGATAACATGATATCAGATGATATAGACTGATACCCCTTCTCCGGAATAGGACGTCATTTTGATGCATTGCTGACCCCTTCGCAGTAACAGGGCAACAGATGAACCATTGCTGCCCCTTCCCTCAGCAATGGGACAACAGAACAGAGACAGGAACACATCTCCAGTGGAAAGAAATTGGATTTGTTACATTAATATGCAACGGATGAGGGTTGCCTTCAATTCTGAGCTTATTATCATGTGACCGTAATCTTCTTCTTAGGCAATCCCTCAGAACCGAAGAGGACTTGCTTCCACACTAAAAATTCGTTTTCAGGTGACTGATGAGTCGAATGCGGGACCTACAGTCTCTGTCACAGGTGGGGCAGATGGTGGTTGAAGGGGCGGATGGGTGGGGTGCTTGGGTTGACGTGCGCTCCTTCCACTGTGTGTGCTGGGCTTCCGCTTTCTCCTGGCAATGAGAGTCGAGGTGTTCGGTGCATTCCCGAATTCTTCTACTCCACTTTGTGCGGTCTTGGGCCATGGATTCCCAGGTGTCAGTGGGGATGTTGCACTTTTTCAAGGAGGCTTTGAGGGTGTCCTTGAAGTGTTTGCTCTGCCCAACTGGGGCTCTCTTGTCGTGTCGGAGATCTGAGTAGAGTGCTTGTTTTGGGAGTCTTGTATCAGGTATGCGGACGATGTGGCCTGTCCATTGGAGCTGATCGAGCGTGGTCAGAGCTTCGATGCTGGGGATATTGGCCTGAGCGAGAAGACTGTCATTGGTGCGCCTATCCTGCTGATGGATTTGCAGGATTTTGCGGAAGCAGCATTGGTGGTAACTCTCCAGTAGTTTGAGGTGCCTGCTGTACATGGTCCATGTTTCTGAAGCGTACAAGAGGGCCCTTCAACCACCATCTGCCCCGCCTGTGACAGAGACGGCAGGTATCACTACTTCTCTGTAGCCCATGAGTTTAGTCCCGGGTTTGAGGTCCTGGTCTTCAAACACTCCCTTGGCTGCAGTGACCAAAGCCTGCACTGGCACACTGAAGGCGGTGTTGAACATCGTCATCGACGTCTGCCCTTGTTGTCAGTAGGCTCGCGATGTATGGAAAGTGGCCCATGTTGTCCAAGGCCGCGTCATGGATTTTGATAATCGGGGGGCAGTACTGTGTGGTGGGGGCAGGTTGGTAGAGGACCTTATTCTTATGGATATTTAGTGTAAGGCCTATGTTCTCGTACGCTTCGGTGAAGGTATTGACGTGGGTTTGGAGTTCGACCTCCGAGTGTGTCATAATGCGTCATATGCAACTTCACCAGTAGGTGGCGCTGTTGCATGTTGCACGACTGTAAACAGTCCTACCTTTTCCGGGACATCAGTAACTTAAACCGAACATGTCATCTCCAAACTAGGCCATAATTCTTTACATCGAGCCTTTAATGAAAATCCAATCTTCTTCAATTGCCATCAAGTTTATAACAAATCCTGTCTTTCTCAGGAAATGATCCTGCAGAATCCTAAAGAACTAACCTAAATCACGTGTTACCTTGTAGCGCACAGAATACATTCATAACACAGATATTAGTACTAACCTGTATTGTTATGCCATTTTCCCTAATTATACAGTGGATATTCCGAGCCTTCTGCCGAATCACGCCTACGATTTTGACACTACTTCCTTTTCTGTAGTCTTCTATGCTAGCTATCCCATGGTGCTCTTTACTGATGCCAAGTTTGTAGCAGACTGGATTATATACCATCCTGCACAGGAGAGGGTATGGACGTGCAATACAAGAGTACTTTTTTTATTCGTTGATGGGATGTGGGTGTCGCTGGCAGGGTCAGCATTTATTGCCCATCCCTAGTTGCCCTTGAGAAGGTGGTGGTGAGCCGCCTTCTTGAACCGCTGCAGTCCGTGTGGTGAAGGTGCTCCCACAGTGCTGTTAGGGAGTGAGTTCCAGGATTTTGAACCAGCGACAATGACAGATCAGCGATATACTTCTAAGTCAGGATGGTGTGTGACTTGGAGGAGAACTTGGAGGTGGTGGTGTTCCCATGTGCCTGCTGCCCTTGTCCTTCTAGGTGGAAGAGGTGGTTTGGGTGTTGCTGCCGAAGAAGCCTTGGCGAGTTGCTTGGAATCAGCGGTACAGTAACCTAGTGGCTATGAATCCAGAGGTGTGGACTAATCATCTGGAGACATGAGTTCAAATCCCACCGCAGCAGTTGGGGATTGTAACTTCAATTAAATAAATATGTAATAATAAAATACATACTGGCATCAGTAATAGTGTTTATGAAATTGTCACAGAAACCCATCTGGTTCAGTAATGTCCTTTAGGGAAGGTAATCTTACCTGGTCTAGCCTATATGTGACTCCAGACCCACAGAAATGTGGTTGACTCTTAATTGGCCTAGCAAGCCACTTATTCAAGAAGGCGGTGCACCACCACCTTCTCGAGGACAATTAGGGACGGGCAATGAATGCTGGCCTTGCTGGCGACGCCTACATCCCATGAATGAATACAAAAATTGACAAACATTGCAACTTGCAACCAGGGCTAAGGCTCTGACTGATGGTCATGGAGAAGGCCATAGTGGCTAAACGGAGTTTTGAATGATTTGGAGCTTTGGTAGGAGGGATCTCGGCAGGCCAATAAGGTGAAATAATTTGAAGTCAAGTCTTAAAGGTGAGGAAAGTGAAGATATGTAGTTTATTGGTAGAGGGGACGAGGTTGGACGGAAGCGGGCAATATTATTTTGATGGAAGTAGGCTATTGTCTGTACAGCATATATGGTTTGAAATTCAGCTAGTGTCATAGAGGGGAGGCACTTTTCTTGCACAAGATCTACTTCAGTCTGAGCAAGCAACCCAGAAGTCAAGAGCAAGGGGACAGTGCATTTCTTGGGAGCTCAGTGGGGTGAATTTAGTTCTATCGGTGTTGAGTGGGCATAATTATCACTCATCCATGACTTGATTTCAGATAGGCAGTGTAAAAAACAGAAGTGCCTTTGGAATCAAAAGAATAGTGTTGCAGTGTTTTGTCAGCATCGAGGTGGAAACTGGTCTTATAGTAGGAGATGCTGGCTGTGAGGAGCAACTTGCAAATGAAGAATAGGAGGAGGTTGTAGTTGACTTAAAATGGGATTCGCAATATCCTCTGGGAAAACAGAAAGTTAAAAACAATTAGTGCTTGTCTTCAACGCAGAACTTTGAGGAGAAAGGGTTTTTCACAGTTAACATTGGGATCCAATCGGTGGCCAGAGCGAGGTACACCCAGTCTTGCTAAGATCGAAAGGAGGTCTGTGCTGTTGTTTGCTGAGATAAAGCAACGAGATCTCTTCAGAAATTGTAACAGTGTTTTCCATGGCTCCGTGTTGTTATTAAAGTCAGGAGTAAAGCATAGGTGTTTATCACAGCGAAAGAAAAGATCTGCTTTGCTTAAGTAATTAAAATTTGCACACTTTAAGTGCTGAAAAACAGCCTCGCTGAGACATTAACGCCATAAAAGAGAATCCTTGCAATAAAGGGTATCACTCAGACTGACCGAAGTTTTAAGGGAGATGGGATGATGCAATTTACCTTGTAGAGTCAAATGTATGGAAATGGTGGCTTGACAAAAAAAGGTCAGATGGACTGAAGATTTGTCAGAGAGACACAGTCATTATTTGAGTTTAAAGAGACTTGTGTACAGGCCCCCTAGTAGCAGTGAAGTGGCAGAATGTATAAATGCAGAGATTAGACAAGCATGGAGTAAAGGCAGAGTGCTTTTAATGGGTAACTTTAACTTCCATATAGATTGGAATAAGCAGACGAGCTCATGTCAGGAAGGCAATGAATTTCTTGCTTGTGTTCAGGATAGGTTGCTACACAATATGTTCTAGAACCAAACAAGGAGGCAGGCCATATTAGATTTCATAATGAGTAAGGACCAGATTTAGTTAACAGCCTAATGGCGTGTAAACTGTTATGTAATAGCGACGGTAATATATTTGATTACAATGTTGTATTTGAAAGGGAGAATCGTGAAACAACTACTAAAACTCTACAGTTAGGTAAGGACGACTTCAACGGGATGAGGCAAAACGGCCACAGTATGCTGGGAAAAACGTGTTAAAGGGTAAAATGAAAGAAGATCAGTGGGATGTGTTCAAAAAAGAATTAAACGTGATACAGAAGCAGTTTATACCCTAAGGGGCAAGAGCTCTACTTGCCAAAATAAAACCGCCATGGATGAATAAAGAGTTAAGGAACCACATAAAATAAAATACAGCGTACAAGAATTCAAAAAAATAGCACAGTACTTGGCGGATGGGAGAGGTACAAAGAACAGCAAAGAGTCACAAAACAGAGAGTAAGAGCTACAGAAAGGGAGTAGGAAAAGAAACTTGCAAGGGATATCACAATCAACATGAAAACATTTATAATTATATTCGGAAAAAGAGGGTGATTAAGTGCAATCTGGGCCCTTTAAAAACTGAAAGCAGTGAATTTGACAATGAAAATAAGGTAATGGCGGACAAGTTAAATAATTACGTTGCAAATGTATTTACCATAAAGGAAGAAGATAGCATGCCAGACACCCCAAGGAAACTAACATTGAAACAGGGACTCGCCAAAATCAACGTAAGCAAATTAACAGTAATGAAGAAAATAATGTTACTAAAGAGTAACAAATCCCCAGAAGCAGATGGTTTTCATCCCAGGATTTTAAAGGATGTGCCCTAACCATGATATTCCAAAGTTCTCTCGATTCAGGAACAGTTCCTTTAGATTGGAAAATTGCACATGTTATTTAAGAAAGGTGAGAGAGGGAACCAGGGAATTATAGACCAGTTAGCCTAATATCTGTTGCAGGGAAATTACTATTGAGTCTATAATTAAAAATGGTGTGACTGAACACATAGAAAAGTCTCAGCTGATCAGAGAGAGCCAGCATGAACTTATAAAGGTTTTGCCTGATGGAGCAGATTGAATTTTTTGATGAGGTGACTAAAGTAGTGCACAGGGGTATGTCTATGGATGTTATTTATATGGACTTCCAGAAGGCATCGAAAAAGCCCCTCGTAAGAGACTGTTAGCCAAAGTTGGAGCTCATTGAATTGAAGGCAAATTATTGACCTGGTTAGGAAATGGCTGAGTGGCATGTAACAGAGAGTAGGAATAATGGACAGGTATGCTAATTGGCAGGATGTGACTAGCGGTGTCCCGCAAGGATTTGTGTTGGGGCCTCAATTATTCACCGTATTTATTAATACGTTTTGGAATCCCAGACTAGGGAGAGAGTCTTATACTGAGGGCCAGGCCTTTTTGGAGTGATGTTAGGAAACACTTTTACATACAAAGGGTGGTAGAAGTTTCAAACTGTCTTCTGAAAACAATAGTTGATGCTGGATCAATAGTTAATTTTGAATCTGGAATTGATAGATTTTTGTTAACCAAACGTATGAAGGGATATGGGCCAAAGGCGAGTATTTGGAGCTAGGTCACAGATCAGCCAGGATTTCATTAAATGTCGGAACAAGGTCGATGGGCTCAATGGCCTCCTCCTGTTCCTATGTTTCTATTTTCCCAGATCTCTGAGAACAGAAGCACTGTTAATTCTACTAAAAGTCAGCAGACATGAGAAGGAGGAGAAACTACGATGACAACAGATGGAGTTTTATCAAGCTGATGTCACAGATGTCTGCTCGAGAATCAAAGAGCACCAACAGAACATAAACACCAACTCCAATATTATGGCACAGAAGGAAAATGTTATATAATGTCCACGCTGCAACCTTATCAGCAATCAGCTGGGACTAACTTGATGCTTATGTATGTCTGGTAGACTTGTTATTCAAAGCTATTGGGCAGTAATTCCTCCCCAAACGCGTGAGTACGGAAGGGGTACTCACGCGTCTGGCCAGAGGAAATGCCGGTTTTCAGCATGCACAGCGCATGTGCTGAAAACCGGCATTTCCTCTCCTCTAACCCAAGGGGTGAAGAGGCTAGCGCGTGCGCTGTAGGGGGCAGTGCGTGCGTCTTGAATTTCCTCTGTTTTGGGGGATTTGCGCATGTGTAAAGGCCTCCGGTCTTTACGCTTGTAAAAAGCACACGTAAGTATTTATTTTTACAGGTAAGTGGTGTTTTAGTGCAATTTAGAATTTTTTTTTCCACACGTTTATTATTTTAAAGAATCTACAATAAGGTAAGTTTAGTTTTAGACCCTTTTTATTAAAAATTTATTTTTTTCAAAAAAAAAATTTGTTTAAATTCTTTTTTTTTACTTATTTATACTTAATTTAATGATTGGGGTGTTTTTTATAATTTTATTTGAAGTTTAAGTAGTGTTTTGGGGTGCAGTACTTCTCATGAGTTTGACAGTTCTTGCTCTCAAACTTATGAATGAAGTTTCCCCTCCCCTGATTGGCTGAACAGTGCTCACCTGATCCCAGCCGGCACATCACACTAACTACGCCGCTGGATCAGGTAAGTACAGCGCGCCGACATCAGAACCTGGCCACTGAAAGGAAATCCACTGCGGGCCAGATTTCAGATGTCGGCGCGCAGGGTGAGTGCACATCGGGGGCTTGCACGCACGGCAAGCCCCCGACACCAAGTTCTGGGCCATTAAGTTGTCAGCTATACAAGGAGCCAAGTTCGAAATGTGGGATGCAAATCGCAAGAAGATTCCATGATAAGGAGTAAAGGTGAAGGGTTTAAAGATTCACTCAAAGCCAGGATAGGTATTGTGTGTTTTTAAGATGTCAGGGTTCAATGGCAATGCTGTTCTTAATACGTTACTGGAGATTGGCCCATAGTATAATTAATGGGGGCACAATTAAAATTGGATTAGCCTGTGTAAGTGATAAGAACATAAGAACATAAGAAATAGGAGCAAGAGTAAGCCAATCGGCCCCTCGAGCCTGCTCCGCCATTTAATAAGATCATGGCAAATCTGATCCTAACCGCCAATCTACTATCACAGAACCATCTCCTGAATCTAACAGAATTAGACACACGAAATAGGAGCAGGATCAGGCTACACGACTCCTTGGCCCGCTCCGCTACCCACAGGGCCATGTCCGATCCGAACCTAGACTCATGTCCAAATTCCTGCCCGCTCCCCGTAACCCTTAATTCCCTTTACTTCTAGGAAACTGCCTATTTCTGTTTTAAACTTATGTAATGATGTAGCTTCTACAGCTTTTTGGGGCAGCATATTCCATGGACCTACCACCCTCTGAGTGAAGTAGTTCCTCCTCATCTCAGTTTTGAAAGAGCAGCCCCTGATTCTAAGACTATGCCCCCTAGTTCTAGTTTCACCCATCATCGGGAACATCCTCCCCGCATCATCCCGATCCAACCCCTTCACAATCTTATATGTTTCAATAAGATCGCCTCTCATTCTTCTGAACTCCAATGAGTAGAGTCCCAATCTACTCAACCTCTCCTCATATGTCCATCCCCTCATCCCCGGGATTAACCGAGTGAACCTTTGTACTGACTCGAGAGCAAGTATGTCTTTTCTTAAGTATGGACACCAAAACTGTATGCAGTATTCCAGGTGCGGTCTCACCAATACCTTGTACAACTGAAGCAATGCCTCCCTATTTTTATATTCTATCCCCCTAGCAATGAAAGCCAACATTCCATTGGCCTTCTTAATCACTTGCTGCACCTGCATACTAACCTTTTGAGTTTCGTGCACCAGGACCCCCAAATCCCTTTGTACTTCAGTACTTTCCAGTTTCTTGCCATTAAGATAATAGCTTGCTCTACGATTTTTCCTGCCAAAGTGCATAACCTCACACTTTCCAGTATTGCTTTCCATCTGCCAAATCTCTGCCCACTTACTTAGCCTGTCTATGTCCCCTTGCAGGTTTTTTATGTCCTCCTCACTCACTACTTTCCCTCCCATCTTAGTATCATCTGCAAACTTTGATATGTTACACTTGGTCCCCTCCTCCAAATCGTTAATATAGATTGTAAAGAGTTGGGGACCCAGCACCGACCCCTGCGGAACACCACTAGTTACTGATTGCCATTCTGAGAATGAACCATTTATCCCAACTCTCTGCCTTCTGTTAGATAGCCAATCCTCTATCCATGCCAGAATATTACCCCCAATCCCGTGATTTTTTATCTTAAGCAATAATCTTTTGTGTGGCACCTTGTCAAATGCCTTTTGGAAGTCTAAATACACTATGTCCACTGGTTCCCCTTTATCCACCCTATATGTTACTTCCTCAAAGAACTCCAGCAAAAGATTGATGCCATTGTTACGAGTTTGCAAGTAAACCAAGTACAACTGATCGAACTGAATTATAACTGGATGATTGCTAAGTTTGTATAATTTTAAAGCTCCATTTGCTGATATACCAAATCCATCCCATGATCATTGATCTAATTCCATAATGATCAGTGATAACAAAACTGGTAGAATTTTGTTCTTTAGTTGCTGATTTCTTCAGATTTCGTTTGCACTCTGATATTCTTCTGGTAGACAGATTTAATAGGTATCTGATCATTGGCACATAAAAAAGTCACTAATGTAATTGTATAAAGAATCATGTGGATTAGTACATCAGTATCTTACTAACAGTCAATGCATTGGGAGCAGTGTTGCTAACATAACTCAACAAATCATTTTAAAATCAGCACACGCAGTGCTCAATATGCAACTACTTGTAAAACTGATAATTTTGTGAGAGGGTAGGGCTTGAGTTACAATGGCTGTTGGATTCACACCCTGTAGGACTTTCAGTCCAGTCCTAGGAAAAGATTGTATTCTAGAGATAAGTTAACCTTCAAGATTTATTGAACATATACACCATGCAAGCGAGCAAATGCATCTGTTATACTTAGCAGTAGGATACACATCTAGGCTCAAGTGTGACCCTACTCCAGACCAGTTCTTGATCAGAAGTACCCCCTGAAGATAAATTGCATGCTACTGCATCACTGCTGTTAGGAGGTGAACAATGCCCACCGGAGCCTTGCATTCTTTTCTGAATCTTACTTCGACCCAGATAGTTTATACTGCCTGCTCACACTTACTGATATAATTTATTTGAGGTTCTAAAATACTGTCCTTTAACAATTTTACTTCTCTTTCTTTACCTATTTCCCTGTCATTTCTAAAGACCTAGCATATTAATTTCCAATTCATGTCCAATATTTAGCCAGGCCTCTGTAATGTTTATTACATCGCACCCTCTGAACTCAATTTGTGCTTCGAATTCGCTGGTTTTATTCCATATGTTACATGCGTTTGTGTAGAGAAATCTGGTTTGGTTCACAGTCCTGGTGTTTTTCTGACAGTTTTTACCGATCACACTTTTCCTATTTTTCAATGCTTCTGTTATTTATATCAGGTATATTATTAATTTCCATGCTTTTATCTGATCTTGGACTTTCCATCTCTCTTTTTTGGAACATAAGTACATTAGGATTACGAGGGGGCCATTCAGCCCCTCTAACCTGATTCGCCATTTATTGCATAATTTCTGACCTGTGCCTCAGCTCTATTTTTGTGCTGTTGCTGCATATCGCCTGATACAATTAAGTGTAAAAGTTATATCTATCTTTCTCATAAAAAAATGCTATCATCCTGGAATTCACAGCATTTTGGGAAGGAATTTCCAGATTTATAATACACTTTATTTGCGTGAAAAAGCGCTTCCTGATTCCGCTCCTGAATGGCCTAGCTCTAACTTTAAGTGACGTCCCTTGTTTTTGATTCACATTATCTGCCCTAACAAATGCTTTTAACATTTTAACACTTTGGTCAGGTCAGGAGAGTATCTCTGCTATAATAACTAAATGATAGTGGCCATCATAGATCGGCAGGGACGAGCATGTCTGATTAACCTGCTTGGCATATTTAAGGAATGGACATTAGAAGGAGATAGTGAGGGGGTCGTACCACATAAAAGATAACATTTTCCGCCTGGGCGCAAATTCAACGGTCAGATTCATAACATAAGAACATAAGACGTAGGAGCAGGAGTAGGTCATTTGGCCCCTCGAACCTGCTCCGACACTCAATAAGATCATGCCTGATCTGATCTTGGCCTCAACTCCACTTCCCTGCCCATTCCCCATATTCCCTTGACTCCCTTACCTTTCAAAAATCTGTCAATCTCCACCTTAAGTATATTCAATGACCCAGCCTCCACAGCACTCTGGGGTAGAGAATTTCAAAGATTCACGACCGTCAGTGTGCTCGATCAGGCCAGCATCCCCAGCACCGAAGCTTTGACGGTGCTCGATCAGCTCCGATGGACGGGCCACATCGTCCACATGCCTGATACGAGACTCCCAAAACAAGCGCTCTACTCGGAGCTCCGACACGGCAGGAGAGCCACAGGTGGGCAGAGGAAATGTTTAAAGGACTTTAGCCTAAGAAGAAGAAATGTTGGCTAGGACACCAGGGAGAGCTCTCCAACTTTTCTTCGGCATAAGTGGCATGGGGTATTTACATTCACCTGAGTGCCATACGCACCTCCGACGGTGCAGCACCACCGCGGTACTGCACTGGAGTGCCAGTCTAGATTTCATGCAGAAGTTCCATCAAGTGGTGCTAGAACCCGGGAGCGTCTGAACTCAGAGGCGAGAGTGCTGCCACCGAGCCATTGCATTTTCGTTCCAAACACGTAAGTCACCAAAAAAAATCAGTGCAATAAAAACGATGAAGAAGTTATTTCTCATTAGAAATGTTCGAGGTAGGATGAGAAATAAATCAGGGCGATGGAGCCAAATTTATAAGCAAAACAGATGAGCCATGGGCGACAGGCTGCAATGACCGACTTAGAGGCGTTGGTGAATGAGAAAATTATGAAATTAAAAGCAGCGAGGCATGTGTTAATATAAACAGCTCATTTTGATGCGGATGTAAGCAAAGAGTGGGTGGCGAAATTATTGTGTGAAAAAAAGCAAATCCGCATATATCTGTCTTTGATTAAGGGAATGGGTGAGCTGTTGCCCCTGGGGGAGAAATGCTATTTAAAACAGTGGGAGGCCATTTGGATGGTCCAGTAGTGAATAAGGAATAACAACAGAAAATGCTGGAAAAACTCAGCAGGTCAGGTGTTGAGTCTGTGTTTACAAGTGCAGTTATTATGAATAACACGACACAGACAACAGAGAGTAACTAAACAGGTCTTTAGTGATTGAGGGTCAGAGCGGGAACTGAGATACATATTACTCCACAGGGTTTATATACCGGTGTGGTCACTACCGGTACTACAATGTACAGGAGCTGTTAAAAAGTAGTCCTTCACCTTAAGGTATCCTCTTAAGGTAGTACAGGTTACATACACTACAATTCCTCCCCTTTTAGCTTAACAGTGGACACCCCATTAATACAGAACATGAATATATATACATATATATAAATTACACACAATGAATATTCAAAGGTTCAGTCTCTGAGGAGGCTTCCGGATCCGGGCCGGATAACGCCTTTCAGGGATCTCTTGTTCCCGTTGCTGGGGTGA
The DNA here is from genome assembly GCF_052327205.1 of Somniosus microcephalus. NCBI lineage: Eukaryota > Metazoa > Chordata > Chondrichthyes > Squaliformes > Somniosidae > Somniosus > Somniosus microcephalus. The sequence continues at coordinate 121,565,389 of NW_028225179.1, forward strand.
CTCATTCAATGGATCTTCCATGGATTCAACATCATCTAATACAACCGAGTCCGAGGTAGATGCTACAGGCTCAATAAATTCTTCAACTGGTGTCTCTGCCAGAGACATGGCATTGACCCTTGTTCTTGATCCCACAAGTTGGTCAGCATGACATCATATTACGCTCTCCCCAGTGTCTACCGTGTACATCAAAGGCCCCTGCCGTGCACAAATTGTTCCAGGTTGCCATTTATCATTTCTATAGTCCCTGGCCAACACTGGTTGTCCTATTTCAAGACTCCGAGTGGCCTTTTCATTTATGTGTTGGAATTGCTTGTGTTCAACTTCCCATCTCACATTGGGTTTTAACAAATCCAACCGGGACCGCAACCTTCTGTTATAGAACATGATGGCAGGGCTTTGATTTGTCACTGCATGCGCGGCGTTTCGATATGCCATTAGGAAATTGTCCACCTTGTGTTGTAGTGGAATATGATCTTCACACATGGCCTTTATTGCCTTTTTGAATGTTTGTACAAATCTCTCGGCCAACCCATTTGTAGCCGGATGGTATGGGGCAGATGCATAGTGTTTCACCCCATTCTTTTTCATGAATTTCTGGAATTCTTCTGACACGAACTGTGGTCCGTTGTCTGAACAAATTTGCTCGGGCAATCCATTCCTCGCAAATATTGTTCTCAAGACTGCAATCGTCTTCTCAGTGGTAGTGGTCGACATCTTGATCACTTCTGGCCATTTAGAGTGTGCATCTACTGCTATCAAAAACATGGAATCCATGAATGGACCTGCAAAGTCAATATGCACGCATTGCCATGGAGCTGAAGGCCATTCCCACGGATGCAGCGGTGCAATTGGAGGTGCATTCTGAACTTTTTGACACCCTGAGCAGCTTTTTGTCAGATCCCCTATTTGTTTGTCTATACCTGGCCACCACACATAAGCCCTAGCAAGGTATTTCATCTTGACTCCCCCCAGATGACCTTCATGCAATTCATTTAAGACTCTCTCCCGTAATTTAGGAGGAATAACCACCCTTGTTCCATACATCAGTGTTCCTTGACATACGGACAGCTGTTCTCGTCTGGCTGAGAGTGCTGGTAACAGTGGTTCACCATGTAAGGCCATCCCTTCACCGTCAAATCAAAATCAAATCAAAATCAAATCAACTTTTATTGTCATTGTTAGTGCACAAGTGCAGTACAACGAAATGTAGGCTTGCGGCTCCCGAGAGTGTACATTTGGATTAAGACATTTAAACATTCAACATACATTTGGCTTGTAGTATATTAACATAAACATAACCATAATAAAGTGCATTGGCAGATGTGCAGGCTTTAGAGTTTATTTGTGGAGTTCAGTAGGATGACAGCCCTGGGAAAGAAGCTGTTCCTAAATCTGGTCGTACGGGTGTGAATGCATCTGTAGCATCTCCCAGATGGCAGGAGGGCGAACAGACTGTGGCTGGGGTGGGTAGGGTCTTTGATGATGGACCGTGACCTCCGTAGACAGCGTTTCTGGTATATGTGCTCTATGGTCGGTAGCCGGGTGCCGGTAATGCGTTGGGCAGTTTTGACTACCCGCTGCAGGGCTTTCCGGTCATACTAGCTACAGCTGCCATACCATACAGTGATACAGTTTGTCAGGATGCTCTCTATAGTGCAGCGGTAAAAGTTAGAGAGGATCAGCGGTGACAGGTTACATCCCTTCAGCCTCCTTAGGAAATATAGAGGCTGCTGGGCCTTCTTCACCAGAGAGGAGGTGTTGAGGGACCAGGAGAGGTCTTCCGTGATGTGGACTCCGAGGAACTTAAAACTTAAATTGTAGACCCGAGACAGTGTCGGGTCATTTCGGGTCTCTCTCTCAATACCCGCATTGGTGACTGGCAAGCATTCGATGATGGTCGAGTGGAATATCTCGACAGGATCAACTACCAGTGCCTCTTCCGCTGTAGGTAGTGGCAGGCGCAACAGCCCATCAGCATTACCATGTTGCTTTGTACCTTTGAACTCAATATCGTATTGATGTGCCCCTAGGAAAAGGGACCATCTCTGAAGCCACTGCGCCTTCATTACCGGAACACCCTTCTTAGGTTTGAATATGGAAACCAATGGTTGATGATCTGTCAGCAGTGTAAACTGTTGTCCATGCAGGTAGTGGTTAAATTTCTTCACTCCCCACACGAGGCTGGGGGCCTCCCTATCTATCTGAGCATAGTTGCGCTCAGCGGAGGTCAATGATCTGGATGCAAAAGCGACTGGCCTTTCCGAGCCATCTGGAAACCTATGTGAGAGCACCGCCCCGATACCATAGGGAGATGCATCACAAGCCAACCGAATAGGTAGCGTTTGGTTAAAGTGAGCCAACACTTCCTTTGACGTGATCAACGCCTTGCTCTTCTGAAAAGCCTGCTTACAGTCATCGCTCCACTTCCATGGTATTCCCGTTTGCAAGAGGGTGTTTAGTGGGTGTAACACCGTAGATAAATTTGGTAAAAACTTGTGGTAGTAGTTAACCAGCCCGAGGAACGACCTCAACTGTGAAATATTTTCCAGTGCTGGAGCCTTGACTACTGCCTCAATCTTGTCAGGGGACTTATGTAACCCCTCCTTGTCAATAACATGGCCGCAGTACGAAATTTGCTTCTGAAAAAACTCGCATTTCTGGCGAATAGCTCTTATGCCATATTCTTTCAATCTGATGAGCACCTGCTCCATATTCGCAAGGTGATCACTTTCGTTATCTCCTGTAACCAGGATGTCATCCAAGTAACACTGTGTCCCTGGAATTCCCTGCAAGACCTGTTCCATGGCCCGTTGCCAAATAGCCGGAGCCGATGCCGCTCCAAAAACCAGCCTATTATACTGATATAAGCCCTTATGCATGTTGATCATGAGATACTGTCTCGACACTTCATCAACTTCCATCTGCAGGTACGCCTGTGCCAGGTCTATCTTGGTGAAGTGCTTGCCACCAGATAGCGAAGCGAAGATATCTTCAATCCGCGGAAGTGGATATTGCACTGTGTGAAGAACTGGATTAACAGTGACTTTGAAATCACCACAGATGCGAACCTTCCTAGGTTCACCAGGCGTGTTGCTCAATGATTGCTTCATGACAGGAACAATGGGTACATAGATACATAGATACATAGAAGATAGGAGCAGGAGTAGGCCATTCGGCCCTTCGAGTCTGCTCCGCCATTCAATGCGATCATGGCTGATCATCCAAATTCAGTACCCGGTCCCTGCCTTCTCCCCATATCCCTTGATCCCTTTAGCCTTAAGAAATATATCCAACTCTTTCTTGAATATACTTAATGAACTGGCCTCCACCGCCCTCTGTGGCAGAGAATTCCACAGGTTCACCACTCTCTGGGTGAAGAAATTCCTCCTCATTTCAGTCCTAAATGGCTTACCCCTTATCCTTAGACTATGACCCCTGGTTCTGGACACCCCGGCCATCAGAAACATCCTTCCTCCATCTAGTCTGTCCAGGCCTGACAGAATTTTATAGGTTTCGATGAGATCCCCTCTCAATCTTCTAAACTCCAGTGAGTATAAGCCCAATCGACACAATCTCTCCTCATACGTCATTCCTGCCATCCCAGGTATCAGCCTGGTGAATCTTTGCTGCACTCCTTCCATGGCAAGAACGTCCTTCCTCAGGTAAGGCGACCAAAACTGCACACAATACTCAAGGTGTGGTCTCACCAAGGCCCTGTACAACTGCAGCAAGACATCCTTGTTCTTGTACTCGAACCCTATTGCTACGAAGGCCAACATACCATTTGCCTTCTTAACCGCCTACTGCACCTGCATGCTTACCTTCAGCGACTGGTGTACAAGAACACCCAGGTCTCTTTGCACTTCCCCTTTTCCCAATCTATTGCCATTCAAATAATAATCTGCCTTCCTGTTTTTGCCACCAAAGTGGATACCTCACATTTATCCACATTATAGTGCATTTGCCATGTTTCTGCCCAATCACCCAACCTGTCCAAATCGTGCTGGAGTTTCACGACATCCTCCTCACAGCATATCCTCCCCCCCAGCTTTGTGTTGTCTGCAAATTTGGAGATATTACATCCAATTCCCTCGTCCAGATCATTAATATATATTGTGAACAGCTGGGGTCCTAGGACCGATCCTTGCGGTACCCCACTAGTCACTGCCTGCCACTCAGAAAACGACCCGTTTATTCCAACTCTTTGCTTTCTGTCCGCCAACCAGTTCTCTATCCAAGTCAATACCTTGCCCCCAATCCCATGTGCCTTAATGTTGCACGCTAATCTCTTATGCGGGACCTTATCGAAAGCCTTCTGAAAGTCCAAATACACCACATCCACTGGTTCTCCCTTATCTATTTTACCAGTTACATCCTCAAAAAATTCGAGTAGATTAGTCAAGCATGATTTACCTTTTGTAAATCCATGTTGACTTTGTCCAATCCAGTCACTGCTTTCCAAGTGCTCTGCTATTACATCTTTTATAATGGACTCTAGCATTTTCCCCACTACCGATGTCAAACTTACCGGTCTATAATTCCCCGCCTTTTCTCTACCACCTTTTTTGAATAGTGGGGTAACATTAGCTACCCGCCAATCCATGGGTACCGTTCCAGAGTCTATCGAGTTCTGGAAGATGACCAGCAATGCATCTACTATTTCTAGGGCCAATTCCTTAAGTACCCTGGGATGTAGATTATCAGGCCCTGGGGATTTATCGGCCTTCAGTCACATCAATTTTCCTAATACCATTTCACTACAAATACTGATTTCTTTCAGTTCCACCCTTTCATCAGACCCTATGTTCCCCGGCATCTCTGGGAGGTTATTTGTGTCCTCCTTTGTGAAGGCAGAACCAAAATATGTATTTCGTTTGTCTTTCATTTCTTTGTTCCCCATTATAAATTCCCCCGATTCTGACTGCAAGAGACCTAAGCTTGACTTCATCAATCTTTTTCTCTTCACGTATCTATAAAAGCTTTTACAGTCAGGTTTTATGTTCTCTGCAAGCTTACTCTCATATTCTATTTTCCCTTTCTTAATTAATCCCTTTGTCCTCCTTTGTTGAATCCTAAACTGCTCCCAATCCTCAGGATTATTGCTTTTTCTGGCCAATTTATATGCCCTCTCCTTGGACCTTAAGCTATCCCTAATTTCCCTTGTTAGCCACGGTTGGGTCACCTTTTTTGTTTTATTTTTATGCCAAACTGGGATGAACAAATTCTGTAGTTCATTCGGTCTTTGAATGTTTGCCATTGCCTATCCACCGTCAACCCTTTGATTGCCATTCCCCAATCAACCCTACCCAACTCGCTCCTCAGACCATCATAGTTTCCTTTATTTAAATTGGGGACCCTCGTCTCCGAGTCAACTACTTCATTCTCCATCTTAATGAAGAATTCGATCATATTATGATCACTCCGACCCAAGGGGCCTCTTACAACAAGATTGCTAATTAATCCTTTCTCGTTACATAATACCCAGTGTAAGGTGGCCTGATCTCTGGTTGGTTCCTCGACATATTGGTCCAGGAAACCATCCCGTAAACACTCCAGGAATTCCTCCTCCACAGTATTGTTACTCATTTGGTTGGCCCAATCTATATGTAGATTAAAGTCACCCATGATGACTGCAGTGCCTTTATTGCACGCTTCTTTAATTTCTCTTTTAATGCCATCCCCAACCTCCGCCTTACTGTTTGGAGGTCTATAAACCACTCCCACTAACGTTTTTTTCCTCTTAGTATTTCTCAATTCTACCCATACAGATTCCACCTCATCAGAGCTAATATCCTTCATTACAATTGTGTTAATCCCTTCATTAACCAGTAATGCTACCCCACCTCCCTTTCCTTTTTGCCTATCTTTCCTGAATATCGAATACCCCTGGATGTTGAGTTCCCAGTCCTGGCCTTCCTTGAGCCATGTTTCCGTAATCCCAACCAAATCGTATTTGTTTACTTCTATTTGCGCAGCCAATTCATCCACCTTATTACAAATGCTCCTCGCATTAAGAAACAAAGCCTTCAGGCTTGTTTTTTTAATGCTGTTAGACCTATTAGAATTATTATTTACTGTGGCCATGTTTAATTTAAACCGTTGATTTCTCTGACTGCCACTTTTGTTTTTCTCCTTCCTATCTTTTGCTTTTGTCCTTGTTTCCCTTTCCTCTGTCTCCCTGCTCAGGTTCCCAACCCCTTGCCATTTCAGTTTAAACCCTCCCCCACAGCACTAGCAAACACTCCCCCTAGGACATTGGTTCCAGCCCTGCCCAGGTGCAAACCGTCCGGTTTGAACTGGTCCCACCTCCCCCAGAACCGGTTCCAAGGTCCCAGGAACTTGAATCCCTCCCCCTGGCACCATTCCTCTAGCCACGTATTCATCTGAAGTATCCTTCTATTTCTACTCTGACTAGCACGTGGCACCGGTAGCAATCCTGAGATTACTACCATTGAGGTCCTGTTTTTTAATTTATCTCCTAACTCCCTATACTCCGCTTTTAGGACCTCATCCCGCTTTTTACCTATATCGTTGGTGCCTATATGCACCACGACAACTGGCTGTTCACCCTCCCCTTCCAAGATGTTCTGGAGTCGCTCGGAGACATCCTTGGCCCTTGCACCAGGGAGGCAACACACCATCCTGGAGTCTTGTTTGCGGCCGCAGAACCGCCTATCTATTCCCCTTACAATTGAATCCCCTATTACTATAGCTCTACCCCTCTTTTTCCTCCCATTCTGTGCAGCAGAGCCACCCCTGGTGCCAGGAAGTTGGCTGCTGCTGCCTTCCTCTGATAAGCCATCCCCCCCAACAGTACTCAAAGTGGTGTATCTGATGGAGAGGGGGATGGCCACAGGGGCCCCTGCACTACCTGCCTGCGCCTAGTACTCTGCCTGTTTGTCACCCATTCCCTTTCTTCCTGCCCAACCTCTACCTGCGGTGTGTCCAACTCCTTAAATGTGCTATTCACATTGTCCTGAGCATCGTGAACACTCCAGTATGTGTCCAATCGCAGCTCCAGCGCCGCAATGCGGTCTGTCAGTAGCTGCAGCTGGATGCACTTCCTGCACATGTAGTTGTCAGGGACACAGGAAGTGTCCCTGAGTTCCCACATATCGCAGGAGGAGCAGATCACGGGGCCCGGCTGTCCTGCCATGACTTACCCTTTAATTAATTGAATTTAAATTAAATCAATCAATCCCACTAATTACACTACAGTTAACTGGTTTACCAACAGTCCCTGCTACACCAGAGAGACCTTAGAAACTATAAACCAGAGTTAAAGTTTAAAAAAAAAGAGAAGAGAAATACTCACCAACCAAATACTCACCAACCAATCATTTACCTACTTCCTGGTGACGTCACACTTTGATTAATTTTTACCTGTCTCCCCTGCTGTTGAACTGGTATGCTGCTCCTGACTCACTGCCGCCGGTGTAACTGCCGCCGATGCTGTGTTCCCACATAGGCCCGCTCTAGTCGGGCTGCTCCTGACTCACTGCTGCCGGTGTAACTGCCGCCGATGCTGTGTTCCCAGACAGGCCCGCTCTAATCGGGCTGCTCCTGACTCACTGCCGCCAGTGTAACTGCCGCCGATGCTGTGTTCCCACACAGGCCCACTCTAGTCGGGCTGCTCCTGACTCACTGCCGTCGGTGTAACTGCCGCCGATGCTGTGTTCCCACACAGGCCCGCTCTAGTCGGGCAGCACAGTGGCATAGTGGTTAGCACTGTTGCCTCACAGCACCAGGGACCCGGGTTCAAATCCGGCCTCGGGCGACTGTCTGTGTGGAGTTTGCACATTCTCCCCGTGTTTGCGTGGGTTTCCTGCGGGTGCTCCGGTTTCCTCCCACAGTCCAAAGATGTGCGGGTTAGGTTGATTGGCTATGATAAATTGACCCTTAGTGTTAGGGGGATTAATTACGTGGGGTTACGGGGATCGGGTGGGATATGTGTCGGTGCAGGCTCGATGGGCTGAAATGGCCTCTAAGCTGCATTGTGGGGTTTCTGTGATTCTGTGATTCTGTGACTCACTGCCGCAGGTGTAACTGCCGCCGATGCTGTGTTCCCACACAGGCCCGCTCTAGTCGGGCTGCTCCTGACTCTCTGCCACCGGTTTGAACTGCCGCCGATGCTGTGTTCCCACAAGGTCCGCTCCAGTCGGGCTGCTCCTGACTCACTGCCGCCGGTGTAACTGCCGCCGATGCTGTGTTCCCACACAGGCCCGCTCTAGTCGGGCTGCTCCTGACTCACTGCCGCCGGTGTAACCCACTCGCTCCAGTCCACTTTGGACAGTAATCCTGACCGTTCTAACCCTTCCAGCTCTGCTTCCACAGCAGGTCGTATCGCATAAGGCACCGGTCTGGCTTTGAAAATTTTTTGGCTTGCATTATCTTCAACCTTGATGGTTGCAGTAATTCCTTTCAGTATCCCAAGTCCCTGTTGGAGCACCTCCTTAGCATCGTCTAAGATTTTGGACAGTCGTTCAGGTTTGACGTCGTCCTCCTTACTGGCATCCACAGTCAGTGCTCGTATGGAATGCCAATCCAGTTGTATTTTCCGGATCCATTCACGTCCTAGTAGTGGCGGACCTCCATCAGGTAACACATATAAGTCCATTTCCTGACTTTCTTTACCATTGTAGACCACGTTTACTTTTATTTTTCCTTTGTGGTATACTTTTTGCCCCGTGTATGTTTTCAATACAATCTTCGTATCCCTCAGGGGAATGTGCGAGAATAACCTTTTGTGGTCTCGCTTATTTATGACCGTTAAGGCCGATCCTGTGTCCAATTCCATCTTCACTTGGACTCCTGCTATCTTGAGCATGACCCAGATAGCTTGGTGGTCTGCTGTGTTGCCCACATTATGTATCTTCAGACAACCCAGTTCCTTGCTGCTGGAGTCTGAATCAGTCTTCTGTTCATCCGAACTGTTCTCTATCACTTTATGTCCTTTTTTTACTTCCCTGCGGTGACTTTTTGCTGTTGGTCTTCTTTCCTGACCGGCAGACTCTCGCTATGTGACCAAGTTTGCAACATTGCCTGCATTCTTTGTCTTTGAACCAGCACTGGTTCTGGTCATGCGTTGTCCTACCGCAACGATAGCACTTTACTGCACCCAATGCCATTTCATTGGTGCTGAATTCAGGTGGCTTTTGCTGTATTTCCGCAGCCCCCCGTGCTGCTGCTTCGTACGATACGGCTTTGCTGAAAGCCTTGTCCAGTGTCAACTCTTTCTCTGAGAGTAGCCTTTTCTGGGTTCCTTCGCTCAGGAGACCGCAGATGAATTTGTCCAGTAGGGAATCTGCCAGTCCTGCTCCGAACTGACAGTGCATTGATAGCTTGCGTAATTCCATAAGGTAATCAGCATTACTCTCATTTTTATGCTGATTCCTCTTGTAGAATTTAAATCGTTCTGCTATCAGCAGCGGTGTAAGGTTTAAGTGCTCCTGCAGGATAGCAACAATATCCGTGAAACTTTTTTCTACTGGTTTATCTGGGGTTATCAGGTTCCTCAATAACCCGTACGTCTTCGCACCCATCAAGTTTAATAGGGTTAGTGCTTTCTTATCATCCGGCACTTCATTCGCTCTACAATAAACTTCGATGCATTCCACATAAGTGGACCAATCTTCCACATCGTTGTTGAATGCAGTAATGTTGCCTGTTTACGGCATCCTAGCTGAGTTTCTTCTTTCCCTTCGGATATTATTATTATATTTTTTTAAATTTAAGATGGCGGCTCCCCCGCTTGTCTTCTTCTCCGCTGGCTCAAGATGGCGTCTTTTCCCGCACTGCTGCCCATGCCTCACAGCAGTCCTTCCTGCACTTGTTTTTCCCTGCATGTGCGCTTCCTTGAGCTGCTGTTGTTGTTGTTGTTGTTGTTGCCACGCCGTTTCCTGCGGTCCTCGTGGCAATAGAGCGCCTTTCTGGCTGCTGCGCGTCTCTGCCCCGTGATTGCAGTCCGGCCCCTGACACCGCCTGCGGTCTTGTTCTCCGCCCTCTATGCTTTCCTCCCCTTCTCCCTCCGAAAAGCTCGGCCGTCTTCCCCCATGCTGCTCGATTGGGCTTAACCGCCGCTGCCTTAAAAGGATTGCGCACTACCTGTAGCCAGCCCTTATGCTGGACTTCGTGGCCAGGAACCCAAGCCCGGTTCTCGATAGCCTCCCTTGCGATGCACCACTCTGCAGGATGCTGAGGGTGGATGCCCTTGGTCGGCACCCGTGTTCCAGGACGCAGCCTCCTTCCAATGTACCCCAGAATCAGTACTGAGGAGGTGATGCAAAACTGCTGCTAGGTTCGATCAGACTCGTCACCACTGTTGAGTCTGTGTTTACAAGTGCAGTTATTATGAATAACACGACACAGACAACAGAGAGTAACTAAACAGATCTTTAGTGATTGAGGGTCAGAGCGGGAACTGAGATACATATTACTCCACAGGGTTTATATACCGGTGTGGTCACTACCGGTGCTACAATGTACAGGAGCTGTTAAAAAGTAGTCCTTCACCTTAAGGTATCCTCTTAAGGTAGTACAGGTTACATACACTACACCAGGCAACATCCGTGGAGAGAAAATAGAGTCGACGTTTCGGGTCTAACCCTTTTTCAAACCTGGAAAGGAAATGAAATAGATCGAAAGGCAGGGCTGGGAGAGAACAAAAGAAGTGAAGAGACATTAAGAGTTATTCAAAACGAGACGAGATGGTGATAGGACTAGTGGAGACAAAAGACTGCTCCAGATTAGGTGTGAAATGCTCTGGCAGAATGAGAGACAGCTGCCATGTGGTAGAGAAAAAAAGGGGGGGGAAAGGGCCAAAATAAAGATGTGGATAAAATATAAGCAAAAATGTAATGGGGGCCGAGGCTATGATCTGAAATTGTTGAACTCGATGTTGAGTCTGGAAAGCTGTAAAGTGCCTAATCAGAAGATGAGGTGCTGTTCCTCGAGTTTACAAAGGATCTGGCCAAGGTATGGTTACATATGGGAAAAGTCGCATTGGAAATTGAGATCGTCTGAACCCGCGGAAAATCCTGCTGGAAGGAGGTGGGTCAGATGGCCCCTTCGAAGGAAGGATATACTTGCCTTGGCGGCGGTGCAACGGAGGTTCAGTAGATTGATTCCTGAGATGAGAGGGCTGTCCTATGTTGAGAGATTGTGTAGAATGGGCCTATTCTTTCTGGAGTTTAGAAGAATGAGAGGCGATCTCATTGAAGCATACAAGATTCTGAATGGGATTGACAGGGTAGATGCTGAGAGGTTGTTTCCCCCTGGCTGGAGTGTCTAGAACTAGGGGGCATAGTCTCAGGATAAGGGGTTGGCCATTTAGGACTGAGATGAGGAGGAATTTCTTCACTCAGAGGGTTGTGAATCTTTGGAATTCTCTGCCCCAGTGGGCTGTGAATGCTGAGTCTTTGAGTATATTCAAGACTGAGATCGATAGATTTATGGACTCCAGGGGAATCGAGGGATATGGAGATCGGGTGGGAAAGTGGAGTTGAGGTCGATGATCAGCCATGATCTTATTGAATAGTGGAGCAGGCTCGAGGGGCCATATGGCCTACTCCTGCTCTTATTTCTTATGTGATTATGCAATCAATGGCTGTTTCTGCCTCTGAGGATTTTGTTAAAAAGCGATTGTGCAGGAGGACGTAGAGTTAAGTCAGGCCTTTCACAAAAGACAGGTATTGACAAAAGTTCCATTAAACAAAAAACACCCTGGGTTGAGCACTTGAGGTGCAGCAAAAGGGTTTCGAAAAAAGAGAAAGAAGTTAACAGCCCACAGCAAAAGTTAAAAATTGCTGTTGGAAAGAAATAGAATAAGTGTTTTCAGCATTATCTGACCATATTTGAAAAGGGAAAGGCTGCTGGATTCTGTTGTCAGTCCCTGAAAGTGGGCGTAAGGTTGTGAAAGTTTGGTGCTTCCTACATAAGAACATAAGTGTAGTGCCCACGTATCAAAAACACACGGACTGCAGGAGAACGGTAATAACAGGTGTTTACTGAACAGAGGGTATGCTGGAACTGAAAGTACAGAAACCTGCTATGGCTTTATATACAGGTGTGGTCACTGCCAGTACTACAGTAAAAAAGCAGTTCTCTCTTAAAGGTACATACACAACAATTCCTCCCCTTTTAGATAAACAGTACATAACATTCATTTAACAATTGAATAATAACTAATTACAATTACAATTTTCTTTGTACTATATACATCAGCTGAAAGTAATCATTTATAAATTCAGTCTTTGAGGAGGCTTCCTGATCCTGTCTGGATAGCGCCTTTCTCGAGTATCCAGTTCTTGCGGCGGAGTCGATTCTGGCTCATTGTCATTGGTTGGTTCGTCAGCTTCCAATACCACTGATTTTGAGGTAGACGCAATCTGTACTTCGGGTTCATCACCAGGTGCGTATGATCGTGGTATGGGTTTGAATTGTTCCTGTGACTCTAGAACCTGGTCAGCATGGCGTCTCACGATGCTCTCTCCCATGTCCACTGTGTACATTAGTGGTCCCTGCCGTGTGCATATCGTTCCTGGCTGCCATTTTTCTGTTCGGTAGTCGCGGGCCAAGACTGGTTGCCCTATCTTGAAGCTCCTGGTTGGCTTTTCATTGATGTGCTGGAATTGCTTATTCTCAACATCTCGTCTTATGTTTGGTTTGGGCAAGTCCAGGTGACATCGTAAACCACGGTTAAAGAACATCATGGCTGGAGCTTGGTTGGTGACTGCATGTGTCGCATTTCGGTAAGCAAACAAGAAATTATCCACCTTGTGTTGCAGTGGTATGTTGTCGTTATACATCGCCTTTATTGCTTTTTTAAAGGTTTGAGCAAACCTCTCAGCCAATCCATTTGTGGCTGGATGATATGGGGCGGATGTGTAATGCTTTACCCCATTATTCCTCAGAAAGGTGCGGAAATCCTCGGACACAAACTGTGGCCCATTGTCGGAGCAAATCTGTTCTGGCAAGCCATTCCTGGCGAAGATGGTCCGTAGGACAGCAATAGTTTTCTCCGTGGTGGTGGAGGACATTTTGATGACCTCTGGCCATTTCGAATGTGCATCCACGGCGATTAAAAACATTGAGTCCATAAATGGACCTGCAAAATAAATGTGTACCCGTTGCCATGGAGATGAGCGCCACTCCCATGGGTGTAGCGGGGCCTGTGGTGGAGCGTTTTGAACTTTCTGGCATCCTGTGCATCTCTTGGTCATTTCCTCAATTTCTTTATCGATTCCCGGCCACCACACAAACGCCCTGGCTCTTCATTTTTACCCCTCCCAGATGACCCTCATGAAGCTCATTCAGTACTCTTTCTCTCAACTTGGGTATAATTACCACTCGGGATCCACACATCAAGGTCCCCCGGCACACTGACAGCTGTTCTCTCCTTGGCGAGAATGCTGGCAACAGTGAGTCGACATGTGCTGGCCACCCCTTCACCGTCAAATCATAGACCCGAGAGAGTGTCGGGTCATTTCGGGTTTCCTTCTCTATACTTGAGTTTGTAACAGGTAGACATTCAACTGTGGTTGAATGGAATATCTCAACAGGGTTCACTGCAGGTGCTTCCTCCACTGTAGGCAGCGGCAGGCGTGACAGCCCATCAGCGTTTCCATGCTGTTTCGTGCCCTTATACTCTATGTCGTATTGATGTGCCCCTAGAAAAAGGGACCATCTTGGCAGCCGTTGCGCCGTCATCACCGGAACACACTTCTTTGGGTTAAAAATGGAGACAAGAGGCTGCTGATCAGTCAGTAAGGTGAATTTCTGCCCGTGCAGATAGTGATTGAACTTCTTCACCCCCCACACCAGGCTGAGGGCCTCCCTGTCAATCTGGGTGTAGTTATGCTCGGCTGAAGTTAACGAGCGTGACGCAAAGGCTATTGGCCTCTCTGAACCGTCAAGGAATTTGTGCGATAGCACCGCTCCATTGTCGTAGGGAGACGCATCACATGCCAACCGAATCGGTAGTGATGGATTGTAGTGGGTCAATACTTCTTTTGAAGTGATTAGGCATTTACATTTCTGAAAGGCACGCTTACACTCATCACTCCATTTCCATGCTACTCCAGTTTGCAGCAGGGCATTCAGCGGGTGCAGAATTGTAGACAAATTTGGCAAGAACTTATGGTAGTAGTTCACCAACCTGAGGAACGACCTCAGTTGTGACACATTTTCCGGTGCTGGAGCCTTGACTACTGCCTCAATCTTGTCTGGGGACTTATGTAACCCCTCTTCATCAATCACGTGGCCACAATACGAGATTTGTTTCCTAAAAAACTCGCATTTGGGGCAGTTGGCTCGTAGCCCATATTCTTGTAATCTAGTGAGCACCTGCTCCAGGTTGGCAAGGTGTTCACTGCCATTTCCGCCCGTAACCAGGATGTCGTCCAAATAACACTGGGTCCCTGAGATCCCTTGCAGGACTTGTCCCATCACTCTCTGCTAAATTGCCGGAGCTGATGCTACCCCGAATACCAGTCGGTTGTACTGGTAAAGACCTTTGTGAGTGTTTATCGTGAGGTATTTTCTAGATGATTTATCTACCTCCATTTGTAGATACGCTTGGGCCAGATCAATCTTCGTGAAGCATTTCCCTCCAGATAGTGAGGAGAAAATATCTTCTATCCGCGGAAGTGGATATTGTACTGTGTGAAGGACTGGGTTCACAGTTACCTTAAAGTCACCACAGATGCGAAACTTCTTCGGTTCCCCAGGCATGCTGCTCAATGATTTCTTCATTACAGGAACGATGGGTGTGGCCCACTCGCTCCAGTCCACCTTGGACAGCACACCCGCACGCTCCAGACTCTCCAGCTCTGCTTCGACGGCTGGGTGGATCACATACGGTACCGATCTGGCCTTAAAAAACTTTGGGTTTGCGTTATCTTCAATTTTTATCATTGCCGTTACGCCTTTTAGAGTACCAAGTCCTTGCTGGAACACCTCTTTCGCGTCAGTTAGAATTTTTGACAGTCGACCAGGTGTGGCATCGTCATCCTTTTTGTCAGCCACAGTTAGCGCCTGAATGGAATGCCAATCCAATTGTATTTTTCGGATCCATTCACGTTCCAATAATGGTGGTCCTCCATCTTGTAGTACATATAGATACAGTCCCTTTGTTTCCTTGCCGTTGTACTTAACGGGCACCCTTATTTTTCCTCTGGGGTCGACTTTTTGCCCCGTATATGTCTTCAAGACAATGGACATATCCTTCAAGCGAATGTGTGAGAATAGCCGCTCGTAGTCTCGTCGATTCATTACTGTTAGGGCTGATCCTGTGTCCAATTCCATCTTTACTTGGGACGCTGCTATCATGAGGGTGACCCAAATGGTTCGGTGATCCTCCTTTGCGATCACGTTGTGTAACTTTAGACAACTTAGTCTCCTGCTCCCGGAGTCATTATCACTCTTCTGGTCTTCTGAACTACTGTCCGTCATCTTTTGTACTTTCTTGTACTTTTCCTTAGTAGTTCTTTTAGTGTTGGTTTTCTTTCCTGACCTGCAGACTCGTGCTATATGTCCCACTTTTCCTCATTGCCTGCATACTTTGTCCTTAGCCCAACAATCCTTCTGGTCATGGTTTGTTCTGCTGCAGCGATAGCACTTTTCTGCTCCATATGCCATTTCATTGGTGCTATACTCTTGCAGTTTCTGTTGTATTTCCGCAGCTCCCTGTGATGCTGCTTCGTAGGATACTGCAATGCTGAAAGCCTTTTCTAGCATAAGGTCCTTTTCCAAAAGTAGTCATTTCTGGGTTCCTTCACTCTGGAGCCCGCAGACAAACTTATCCCTTAAGGTATCTGCCAGTCCTGCTCCGAACTGGCAGTGCTTCAATAACTTGCGTAGTTCCGTAAGATAGTCAGCATTACTCTCATCTTTGTGCTGGTTTCTTTTATGGAACTTGAATCTTTCTGCTATCAGCAGCGGTGTAGGGTTTAAATGTTCCTGTAAGATATTGACACTCTCTTCAAAGCTTTTCTCCATTGGTTTAGCTGGGGTAATTAAATTCCGCAATAGGCCGTACGTTCTCGCGCCCATCAAATTTAATAATACCGATGCCTTCTTTTCATTGGCCACCCCATTTGCCTTGCAGTACACTTCAATTCTTTCCACGTACGTGGTCCAGTCTTCTATTTTGTTGTCAAAAGCAGTGATACTGCCACTCTTCGGCATCTTGGGTGGTTTAAAATGGCACCTCCCGCGCTTTTCCTTCTTCCCCAATGGATTAAAATGGCGCCTCCTGCGCTTTTCCTTCTTCCCCTTGCTGCCAATGCTGCTCCTAGCGTTCTAAATAGTAATGGCGGTGCCCCGCGGCTTCGGCGCGTCTCTCTTCCTTCCCCTCTTTTATTTTCTCTAAAGCTGCCCGGCTCTTGAGCACCAACCGCGCCCTGTGCGCTCCACCCTCTCTCTCTCTTTTCCTTCCTGACGACGTTGCACGGCCCCCTTGCAGGGCCGCTCGATCGAGCTCAAGCCCGCCGCAGTCCGGAAGGGTCAGCGCACTACCTGCTACCAGCACGATCTGCTGAAACACCTTGACTGGGGAGCCAATCCCAGCTCTCCACAGCTTCCCCTGCGATTCACTGAACTCCGATGGATCACTGGGCGGTTGCCCACGGTCGACGCCCATTGCAGTGGCTTCGACCTCCAAGAAGCTTCTTTTCAGGGATGGATCCCCGTGAGGTGATGCAGTACTGCAGGTGAGTTCGAACCTGCTTGTCGCCACTGTAGTGTCCGCGTATCAATAACACACGGACTGCAGGAGAACGGTAATAAGAGGTGTTTACTGAACAGAGGGTATGCTGGAACTGAAAGTACAGAAGCCTGCTACGGCTTTATATACAGGTGTGGTCACTGCCGGTACTACAGTATAAAAGCAGTTCTCTCTTAAAGGTACGTACACAACAATAAGAGCATAAAAACAGGAGCAGGATTAGACCAATCGGCCCCTCGAGCCTGCTCCGCCATTCAATAAGATCATGGCTGATCCAATCTTGGCCTCAACACCACTTTCCCGCTCTCTCCCCATACCCCTTGACTCCCTTGTAGTTCAAATGTCTGTCAATCTCCACCGTGAATATATTCAATGACTCCGCCTCCCCAGCTCTCTGGGGTAGAGAATTCCAAAGATTCAGGACCCTCTGAGAGACGAAATTCCTCCTCATCTCCGTCTTAATTGGGCGACCCCTTATTCTGAGACTATGCCCCCTAGTTCTAGATACCCCCACGAGGGAAACTTTCTCTCAGCATTCACCCTGATCTTAAATGTTAACAATTATGTTATCAACTGACAACCAGTTTAGCAGAAAGCGCTGCTGTTTTTGTTTTTTGGGGCTGATTTGTAGTAACTGATTAAATAATCAAATTATGAAACCGTTTTTATGTGGATGTGCAGGACTGACAGCTGGTAATACAGATTATGTGACTGTCCCTTGGTGCACAATTTGGGATTATCATGAAAAGAACTGGTGCTTTTGGAGTTCATAACTCAACACAGGAATCTTGAAGGCCCAGTACGGAGGGCTGCGATCTGGTAAAATCAGCACCTGGACCGGAGGGCGCCGAGGAGGCGCAGAGCTCCGCTGCTGGGCCGCTCCAAACTGCTGGTGCACAGGGCACACGTATCCCAGCAGCGTCCCTGGGATCACATGGGCCATGGGGAGCAAATCAGAGAAGGGAATCTCCATTTATACATTTGACAGGAAGGCCTGTCAAATATATGAATAGAGATCACCGCAAAACATAGCAAAACTTTAAATAAATTTAAAAAACATGACATTTTTAAAATGACTTTAAATTACATAAATTAAGTATTTTAAAGAAAAAAATTATTTTTGAAAAAAACTAAAGTTCTTAACAGGGCTAAAATATATTTACCTATCTTTAAAGTATTTTTAATTTTTAAAAATTTTTTTCAACTCTTATCCTGGTAAAAGCAGGCCTTGCGCCTGCTTTTTCCAGGCGCAAGAATTGTAAGTGTTTTCTGCGGGCGGAGGGTATTGCATCTTGACCGAACAGTAATGAATAGAGGAAATGGAATGTACCTTTTACTATTTATTAAGTAAATGGGTGGACATTACAGCACATTGTCTGCAAGGCAGAACCCAAAAGTGAAAGTGAAAGAAAGTAAAACCGAGCCCCCCAGGTAACACCCGGGAACTGGGACAAACTTAATTGAAGCAAAACTCAAAACACAACACTCCTTTCCCCCAGATAAAACCCCTAAGTCCTCCAGGCATCTGGGACGGAATCTTACCCGACTTGAGCACCGCTGGACAGGCATAGTTGGGGTGCCACTGCTAGCCGCAGGAAAACCTTCCTCCGTGGCTGATGACTCCGTGACACCTTCTGTCGATGTGGCTTCCGTCGCTGTTGCAGGAAGCAGGACATCAATGCCTGGCAGAGCTGGCGGAGACAATGGCCTAGCCTGTGACATCTCTGTTACTCTCATCGGAGTACGACCCCGTAGCTGGTCTATGTGGCGTCTGTGTAGCTGGCCATCCAGTGTACGGACGCTGTACGACAGGGGACCCGTGGCCTGCTCCACCACGGCAGGCATCCATTTGTCTCCTCCTGCATAGCAACGGGCAAACACAGTCTCTGACGGCTCGAACTGCCTGGCGGTGCCCTGGTGCTTCTTAGCCAGCTCCTCTTGCTTTGTGTGAATCTCATCCCTGTAGTCCGGGTGTAGCCGGTCCAGTGCAGTCGCCAGCCGGCGACCCATCAGCATCTCGGTAGGACTCTTCCCCGTTGCTGAGTTTGGTGTGGTATGCTGTGATAGCAGGAACCTGGCCAATCTGGTTTGCCAGTCCCCCCCCCGATGTCCTCACCAGTGCCTCTTTTGTGGTTTGTGTTGTGTCTGTGTATAATAAGACACAGACTGCAGGAGAATGGTACAACAGGTGTTTACTCAACGTGGCTGACACGGGAACTGATCTGTACAGATTACTACTCAGTATTATATACAGGTGTGGTCACTGCCAGTACTGCAGTATACATGAGCTGTAAAAGATAGTTCCCCCCTTAAAGGTATATACATTACAATTCCTCCCCTTTTAGATTAACAGTACCATAACACTCATTTAACAATTAAATATCAAACTAATTACAATTAACACTTTTAACATGCAACATTAGCTGAAAATAGTCCATTTATATATTCAGTCTTTGGGGAGGCTTCCTGATCCTTTCTGGATAGCGCCTTTCCCGAGTGTCTTGCTATTGGTGCGGAGGCGATTCTGGCCCCCTGTCGTCGGTTGGTTCAGCAGCTTCCGATGCTATTGTTTCTGGGGTAGATGCGACCTGTACATCGGGTTCATCACCAGGTACATATGGGCGAGGCATGGGGTTGACTTGTTCCTGTGACTCTAGGATCTGGTCAGCATGGCGTCTCACGATGCTCTTCCCAACATCCACTGTGTACATTATTGGGCCCTGCCATGTGCATATCATTCCTGGCTGCCATTTTTCTGTTCGGTAGTCGCGGGCCAAGACTGGTTGCCCTACATTGAAGCTCCTTGTTGGCTTCTCATGGATGTGCTGGAATTGCTTACTCTCAACATCTCTTCGTACGTTTGGTCTGAGCAAATCCAGGCGAGATCTTAACCTTCGGTTAAAGAACACGATGGCTGGGGCCTGGTTGGTGACTGCATGTGTCGCATTCCGGTAGGCGAACAGGAAATTGTCCACCTTGTGCTGCAGCGGAATGTTGTCATTGTACATAGCCTTTATTGCCTTCTTAAAGGTTTGTACGAACCTCTCAGCCAATCCATTTGTGGCTGGATGATACGGGGCGGATGTGTAATGCCTTACCCCATTCTTTTTCAAGAACCTCCGGATCTCTTCGGACACAAACTGTGGTCTGTTGTCAGAGCAAATCTGTTCTGGCAAGCTATTCCTGGCAAAAATGGTCCGTAGGACTGCAATAGTTTTCTCCGTGGTGGTGGAGGACATTTTGATGACCTCAGGCCATTTCGAGTGCGCATCCACGGCTATTAAAAACATTGAGTCCATGAATGGACCAGCAAAATCAATATGCACCCATTGCCATGGAGATGAGGGCCACTCCCATGGGTGTAGAGGGGCCTGTGGTGGTGCATTTTGGACTTTCTGGCATCCTGAGCAGCTCTTGGTCAGGTCCTCAATTTGTTTATCGATTCTCGGCCACCACACATAAGCCCTGGCTAGGCTTTTCATTTTTACCCCTCCCAGATGACCCTCATGAAGCTCATTGAGCACTCTATCCCTTAACTTGGGTGGAATTACCACTCGGGATCCACACATCAAGGTCCCCCAGCACACTGACAGCTGTTCTCTCCTTGTCGAGAATGCTGGCAACAGTGAGTCGCCATGTGCTGGCCATCCCTTCACCGTCAAATCATATACCCACGACAGTGTCGTGTCATTTCGGGTTTCCTTTTCGATACAAGCGTTAGTTAACGGTAGGTATTCAACTATAGCCGAATGGAATATTTCAACAGGATCCACTGCTGGTGCTTCCTCTGCAGTAGGCAGTGGCAGGCGTGATAGCCCATCAGCATTTCCATGCTGTTTCGTGCCCTTATATTCAATTTCATAGTGGTGCGCCACTAGAAAAAGTGACCATCTTTGTCGTCGTTGCGCAGTCATCACCGGAACGCACTTCTTCGGATTAAAAATGGAGACAAGAGGCTGGTGGTCAGTCAGCAAGGTGAATTTCTGCCCATGCAAATAGTGATTGAACTTTTTCACACCCCACACTAGGCTGAGGGCCTCCCTGTCAATCTGGGCGTAGTTACACTCGGCTGAGGTTAGTGATCGTGACGCAAAGGCTATTGGCCTCTCTGAGCGGTCCGAGAATTTGTGCGACAGCACCGCTCCAATGCCGTAGGGTGACGCATCACATGCCAACCGAATTGGTAATGCCGGGTTGTAATGGACCAATACCTCTTTCGATGTGATTAGTGTTTTGCTCTTCTGGAAAGCTCATCTACATTCGTCACTCCACTTTCATGGCACCCCAGTTTGCAGTAGGGTGTTCAGTGGGTGTAGTATTGTAGACAAATTTGGCAAGAACTTATGGTAGTAGTTTACCAGCCCGAGGAACGATCTCAGTTGTGACACATTTTCCGGTGCTGGAGCCTTGACTACTGCCTCAGTCTTCTCTGCGGCTTATGTAACCCCTCTTTATCGATAACGTGGCCAGAATACGAGATCTGTTTTCTAATAAACTCGCATTTTGGGCGGTTAGCTCGGAGCCCATATTCCTGCAATCTAGTGAGCACCTGCTCCAGGTTGGCAAGGTGATCACTGTCATTTTCGCCCGTCCAAATAACACTGGGTCCCTGGGATCCCTTGCAGGACTTGTTCCATTGCCCTCTGCCAAATAGCCGGAGCTGATGCTACCCCGAATACCAGCCGGTTGTATTGGTAGAGACCTTTGTGGGTGTTGATTGTGAGGTATTATTTGATGCTTCTTCTACCTCCATTTGCAGATACGCCTGGGCCAGATCAATCTTAGTGAAGCGTTTCCCTCCAGATAGCGAGGCGAAAATATCTTCAATCCGCGGAAGTGTGTACGGTGTGAAGGACCGAGTTCACTGTTACCTTAGAGTCCCTACAGATGCGAACCGTCCTTGGTTCCCCAGGCGTGCTGCTCAACAACTTTATCATCACAGGGACGATGGGTGTAGCCCACTCGCTCCAGTTTACCTTGGACAGTACACATGAACGTTCCAGACTCTGCAGCTCTGCTTCGACGGCTGGGCGGATCGCATAAGGTACCGGTCTGGCCTTAAAAAATTTTGGGCTTTCGTTTTCTTCAATTTTAATCATCGCTGTCATGCCTTTTAGTGCTCCGAGTCCTTGCTGGAACACTTCTTTCACGTCAGTTAGGATCTTTGACAGTCGCCCAGGTGTGACGTCGTCATCCTTTTTGTCAGCCACAGTCAGTGCCTGTATGGAATGCCAATCCAGTTGTATTTTCTGGATCCATTCACGTCCCAGTAATGGTGGTCCTCCATCTTGCAATACATACAGGTCTAGTTTTGGTGTTTCCTTACTGTTATATATAAAGGTCACCCTTATTTTTCCGTTGGGGTAGACTTTTTGCCCTGTGTACGTCTTCAAAATAATTTTTGTGTCTCTCAAAGGTATGTGTGAGAATAGCCGCTCGTCGTCCCGTCAGTTTATGACTGTTAGGGCTGATCCTGTGTCCAATTCCATCTTTACCTGGACTCCTGCTATCTTGAGAGTGACCTAAATGGTTTGGTGATCCTCCGTTATGATCACATTATGTAGTTTCAGACAACTCAGTTCCCTGCTTTCGGAGTCGTTATCACTCTTTTGTACATCTGAACTATTCTCCGTCATCTTATGTACCTTCTTGTACTTTTCTTTGGTAGGTTTCTTATTGCTGGGTTTCTTTCCTGACCTGCAGACTCGTGCTATGTGTCCTACTTTTCCACACTGTCTGCACACTTTGTCTTTAAACCAGCAATCATTCTGGTTGTGTGTTGTTCTGCTGCAGCGATAGCACTTCTCTGTTCGATATGACATTTCATTTGTGCCATATTCTTGTGGTCTCTGTTGTATCTCTGCAGCGCCCCATGCTGCTGCTTCATATGATACCACAATGCTGAAAGCCTTTTTCAGCGTAAGGTCCTTTTCAGATAAAAGCTGTTTCTGGGTTCCTTCACTTTGAAGCCCACGCACAAACTTGTCCCTTAAGGTATCTGCCAGTACCGCTCCAAACTGGCAGTGTTTCGATAGTTTGCGCAGTTCTGTTAAATAATCAGCATTGCTTTCATCCTTATGCTGGTTCCGTTTGTGAAACTTGAATCTTTCTGCTATCAGCAGCGGTGTGGGGTTTAAATGTTCCTGTAGTATCGTTACTATGTCTTCAAAACTCTTTTCCATTGGCTTCGTTGGGGTTACTAGATTTCGTAATAAACCATACGTCTTTGCACCCATTAAATTTAACAATACTGATGCTTTCTTGTCATCTGACACCTCATTTGCCTTGCAATATAACTCTATTCGTTCGACATATGTAGTCCAATCTTCGACTTCATTGTCAAATGCGGTGATACTGCCACTCTTCGGCATTTTGGGTGTAGTTTAAAATGGCATCTCACAATGGCTTAATATGGTATCTCCCGCGCTTTCCTTCTGCCCCCGCTGCTGCCAACGCCGCTCCCGGCGGTTCTTGTGGCAATGGCGGCGCCCTGTAGGTTTCGCGTGCTTCTCCTGCGCTGCTGCCAACGCCGCTCTCGGCGGTCCTCGTGGCAATGGCGGTGCCTCGCAGGTTTCTGCGCGTCTCTCTCTCCCTCTCTTCGATGCTGCTCGGCCCCTGAACACCGGCTGTGCCCTGTGCGCTCTGCCCTCTCTCTCTCTCCCCCGTCGACGCTGCTCGGCCCATTGCTGTGCCACTCGGTCAGGCTCTAGCCTGCCGCTGTCCGTGAAGGGTCTGTGCACTATCTGTTGCCAGCCCGTTTTGCTGGACCACCTCGACTGGAAAGCCAAGCCTGGCTCTCGACAGCCTCCACCGCAATTCTCGAGTCTCTGCTGGATGACTGGGCGGTTGTCCGTGGTCGACGCCCAAGTCTCTGGCCTTGACCTCCAATCCACTGATCTCCAGGAACGAATCCCCGGGTGGTGATGTAGAGTTGCAGGTAGGTTCGAACTTGCCTTTTCGCCAATGTTGTATCTTTGTATAATAAGACACAGACTGCAGGAGAATGGTACAACAGGTGTTTACTCAACATGGCTCACACAGGAACTGATCTGTACAGATTACTACTCAGTGTTATATACAGGTGTGGTCACTGCCGGTACTGCAGTATACATGAGCTGTAAAAGATAGTTCCCCCCTTAAAGGTATATACATTACAGTTTGCACCATCCTCTCTGCCTGCCCATTAGAGGAGGGGTGATAGGGCGCTGTGGTCACCTGGCGGATCCCGTTTCTGCCTGCAAAAGCCTTGAACTCCGCTGATGTGAAGGCTGCTCCATTGTCCGAAACCAGCACGTCGGGGACCCCATATGTGGCAAACAGCAAACGCAACGCGTTGATCACTGCACTGGATGTCATGGAGCTCATGATAGCCACCTCCAGCCATTTCCAATGAGAATCCAACACTATCAAAAAGACCTTCCCCTGAAATGGCCCTGCAAAGTCAATGTGGAGTCTTGACCATTTACGAGTGGTCCACTCCCAGGGGTGAAGGGGAGCCTTGGAGGGGCTATGGTGAGCCAGCTGACATGTCTCACAGCTCTTTACCACCTCCTCCACGTCTCGGTCCAACCCCGGCCACCAGACGTTGCTTCTCGCCAACGCCTTCATGTGCACAATCCCAGGGTGTGAGTCAGGCAGCATTTTCAGCACCTCCTCTCTTGCGGCGGCAGGAACCACCACACGGCTTCCCCAGAGCACACAGTTCTTGTGTGCAGACATTTCATGGCGCCTCTGAACGAAGGGCTTGAAATGCTCCTCATGGACCTCGGAGGGCCAGCCATGCAGCAGCCAGCGTAGCACCCGTGATAAGACTGGATCTTTCTGTGTGAGGCTGCCAAACTGCTGGGCATGGAGTGGGGCCTCCAGAACCTCCTCCAGTAGCAGCACCTCCAGGGGTGGTGGCGTCTCAGCCATCGGCCGGTTCAAAGGCAAGCAACTCAGAGCATCAGCATTAGCCAGCATCTTCCCAGGCCTGTAGCAAAGTTCATAACTGTAGGCCCGCAACATCAGACTCCACCGAAGCATATGCGGTGATATGATCTGGGGCATGGGCTTGGAGTGATGCAAGAGCCCCAAGAGTGGCTTGTGGTCTGTGTAGATGCCGAACTGTCTCCCTAACAGGTGCTGGCTGAACTTCTTTACCCCTAATATTATGGCTAGGGCCTCCTTGTCAATCTGGGCGTAATCATGTTCTGTTGTTGAGAGTGTTCTTGAGGCAAAACTGATAGGCGCTTCCCGGCCATCTGGCTCTATGTGATCCAACAGAGCTCCCAGCCCGTATGGTGAGGCATCACACACCAACACCAATGGCTTGTTTTCATCATAGTGTGCCAGAACCTTATCTGCTTGTAACAGTTCTTTTCCTGTCTGTAGGCTGTTTCATGAGCTGAGGTCCAGTTCCACACTGTTGCTTGGTCTAACAGCCTGTGCAGTGGCTCTAAGATTGTGGCTTTGCCCTTGAGAAAACAACTGTAGAAGTTTAACAGTCTGAGGAATGCCTGCAGTTTGGTCTTGTTCTTGGGGGTGGGAGCGCTCCTGATAGCCTCCACATTCTCCGTAGTCGGATGCACACCGTCATTATCCACTTGGAATCCCAAGAACTCCACCCCATTGGCAGCGAACACACATTTCTCCTTCTGAAGGCGTAGTCCTACCTCAGCCAGCCGGCGTAGTACTTCCTGCAGCCGCTCATTATGGGCTTCCTGTGTCTTGCCTGTAATCAGAATGTCATCCAAGTAAGGCTGAACTCCCGGAACACCAGCCAACAGGGTGTCCATGAACCTCTGAAAGATTGCCACAGCCGTAGACACCCCAAACTGCAGCCTTGTGGCTCGGAAAAGTCCTCTGTGGGTGTTGATTGCCAACAACTCGGCTGACTCTTCATCCAGGACCAGTTGCTGGTATGCTTGCTTGAGATCCAGCTTGGTTAACAGAGTGCCTCCAGCCAGTGTTGAAAACAGCTCTGTAACTGTTAGTAAGGGATACACATCTGGTAACATAGCAGTATTAACCGTACATCTGTAATCTCCACAGATTCGCAGGCCCCCATCCTTCTTTGCAATGGGCACGATAAGGGTGGCCCAACGGGAGTTCTTCACTGGCAAGAGAACCCCTTGGTTCACCAGCTTATCCAGGGCCTCATCCACCTTCCTGCGCAACGCAAAAGGCACTGGTTGCGCCTTGAAGAACTTAGGTGCTACCCCTGGGACCACTTTGATTGAGACTGGCAGCCCCCGACAGGCCCCGAACTCACCAAAAACCTCTTCATAGTTCTCCAACATAGGCATTATGGGCTGTCGCTGTACCGTGTGTACTCCTGTCACTTCAATACCTAGGGGCTCAAACCAATCTCTGCCCAGCAGGCTTGTGCCCTGCCCCGCCAGCACATAAAGTGGAAGTGTGTCCTTGACTGCCTGATACTTAACTTCCACATGAATCATACCCAGCACCTGGAGTTGAGCTTGGGACCACTGCCATAGCACGCCACTGACCTGAGCCATCGCCGGGGGTTCACTTGGCCACAGCCTATTGTAAGTCTCTTCACTTATCAACGAACACGCTGAGCCTGAATCCACCTCCATGCAGAGTGGTGCCCCATTCACGATCACATTTGTCGTGTATCCCCACCGTCTGTGGGGTAGCTGCTCAGCTTCCGTGGTATACACTGTGTACTCATCGTTGTCCTCCAGTGTCAGGGTGTGTGTCTGCGATGCTTGTGTTGGCTCTGCTGCAGCAGCCTGAGCTTTCTTCATGCAGACACGAGCTATGTGTCCTCTTTTCTTACAGAAATGACATACCGCTGACACAAATTTGCATGTAGTGGAACCATGGAGAGCCCCACAGCGGAAACATTTTCTTCCTGTCTCTTTAGTTGCCTCCATGTCTCTCGCAACAGCAGCTGCGTGTGTGGTCTTGTGCACCTCCTCAGCAGCCTGAGATGGTGCTGCCTCTGTACGGAGCATACGTGTGTTCATCGATGCAGCCTCTGCTGCTAAAGCCTTCTCCTCGGCCAGTCGGAACGTCAGGGCCTTCTCCGCTAACAGCTGTCTCTGCAATGCCGAGTCCAGCACTCCACACACAATCCGATCATGGAGCATATTGTCTAACTGGTCACCAAAATTACAATGTAATGAGCGTTTCCTCAACTCAGCAATGTAACTTGAAATAGATTGTCCAGGCTGTTGTTTACATTTGTGAAAATGGAAATGCTGCACAATCTCTGAGGGTTTTGGGTTAAAATGTTTCTGCAGCTTCTCAATCAAATCAGCATAATCCACCTCACTAGGTTTACGAGGAGCCACCAATGAACGCAGGACGGAGTAAGTAGCAGCTCCGCATACACTTAGCAACACTGAGCGCTTCTTCTCTTCTTTGTCAATATTATTGGCCTCAAGGAAACACCCCAGTCTTTCTGCGTATTCCTCCCATGAACTGTCCTTATCCCCAGAGAATGCTTCAATATGTCCCAAGGTCATCATAGTTTTAATGTGCACTGTCCCTTTAAGATCCACGGAGTTTTTCTTTTTTATTAAAATTCTTTTTCTCCTCTGGCCGGAGTTACGGTAGCTACACTCACGGTAGTTGCCTGGCCCGCACAACACTCTGTCCGCCGTCTACGTCGCAGCTAGCCAACTATCAAAATGCCATTGATGGTGCTAGCTAAGTGGCCCGCTCATCGCATTTTCCAATACCACGGCTGTAGGTTCGCATGTCTATCTCCGTCCTTCTAGAGAGTTCAACAGCCGCCTCATCGCCAGTATTGCATCTTGACCGAACAGTAATGAATAGAGGAGACGGAATGTTCCTTTTACTATTTATTAAGTAAATGTGTGGACATTACAGCACATTGTCTGCAAGACAGAACCCGAAAGTGAAAGTGAAAGAAAGTAAAACTGAGCCCCCCAGCACCCCCTTCAGGTAACACCTGGGAACTGGGACAAACTTAATTGAAGCAAAACTCAAAACACAACAGAGGGTCTCCAAAAAACGGAACTCTCCACCCGCAGAGGCCCTGCTCCAAAGCAGGCAGAGGATCTGTCAAGAGCTTCCTTGACAGATTGGAAATGCCGGTTTTCAGCACATGCACAGTGCATACATAAAACCGGCATTTCCGTTGGCCCTACGGGTGAGTACACAGCGCGTACCCACCCGTAAGGACCGGAATTTCTGCCTCATTTTATGTTTTCCGGTGCACAGAAAGCATGATTAGTTGTAAAGAGCCCATTTCCATTTAAGATTGTGACCCCAGAATCTAGGAGATTTAAGTTAACGATCATAGGGAAGAAGTGTTCGAAAATGGGCTCGGTACATTTTAAGTTAAAGACACACACAGTGTGGATTTATTTCCACTGAATAATTACTGTTAAATGCATTGAGTTTTTCTGATGTAAAAAGCAGTTTTGTTGAATCAAATCTGGAAACAGCTATTGTGTGATTGACTCCATCACCAATCCCTACAGTTTTAACAAGCGAGAAGTTATTACGCCCTCACTTATATTTGCCAAATTACATTTCTGAACTAATTGTTAAAAGGTAATTGTCTCACAGCTTTTGAGCTTCCAGCACGTCCATCTGCTGAGTCATTGCTATTTGATTGGAAAGAGCAGTCGCTGTACAAACAGCACCATTGACCCATAATCTCATCAATTGACATTCATGATCTTCATCTGACTTTTTGTAGTTCCTACAGTCATGTGTCGCAAACTCATTTGACAGTGCGTGATAATATTAGGCAATGGCAAAAGCAAAACACTGCAGATGCTGGAAATCTGAAAAAAAAATGAAAATGCTGGAAATACTCAGCAGGTCAGGGCAGCATCTGTGGAGAGAGAAACAGAGTTAACGTTTCAGCTCGATGACCTTTCATCAGAACTTGAAAAAGCTGGAGATGGAACATGTTTTTAAGCAGATGTAGGGACAGGGAGAGGGGGAGGGGAGGAAAGAACAAAATCGAAGGTCTGTGATAGGATTGAAGGCAGGAGAGATGAAGGGACAAAAGTGATGATGGTGCAAGGCAAAAGGAGATGCTAATGGGACAAGTTAAGCAACAGAAGATGACTCTAAATGAAGTGTGAATGGCAGAATGATCAACAACTGCCATGTGAGAGAGAGAAAAAAAATGATAGAGGCCGAGGTTTTGGTCTGAAATTGTTGAACTCGATGTTGAGTCCAGAGGCCGTAAAGTGCCTCATCGAAAGATTCCTCGAGCTTATGTTGATCTTCATTGGAACAATGTAAGAGGCCGAGGACAGGGAGGTCAGAGTGGGAGTGGAGCGGAGAATTAAAGTGACAGGCGACCGGAAGCTCAGGGTCACTCCATACGGACTTAGACAATGGCAAGTTGCGCACTAATAAATATCCCTTAGTAATTGACAGCATTTAAGGGTGCTCTTGACTAAATTCATCAGGAGTTCATAGAACCACCGATGGTATTGTTTTGTTTTCCCAGGTGTGATAATTCTAATCCGAGAAGTAGGTGCTGGTATTACGAATGAGCTTCGTTCACAATGTAACAAATGGAGGAGATATGCTGGTCCCAGTGTCATCCCTGGTCAAGACCTGCAGGCAGATCTGTATGTGGCATGCTTTAACGAAAAGCTATGAAAACAGTAGGAAACAGTATTACTGACACCTTTGATGGCAAAAGATAGACAAAGTGGGAATTCCGGCTGGGGAAACGCTTAAGGAACAATGGGGGTACAAAACATTTCGAAGTTTCTATTTTTCCTGACTGCAGATGATGTAGACTAGATATAAAAATGGACACTAATGCAATTAATACTTTAAAATGGGAGGCGCAGGAAAGAGGCAATCCGTGTTTATGAAGGACCTGTGAACAATTTTACCGACGTGAACACGTGAAGCTGTTTATTACAATTTACGAGTAGAAACTAGTCCGACTCGGAATAATATTCCTTCTGTATAATGAGTGGTCTGAAACATGTAATTGAATGTATGTAGAGTTTTAACATATGGTGCTCAGTGAAACAATGAGAATGTGATAAAACAATGCACAAGCAATTAAAGGGATTATTTAAAGAAATGAATAGGTAGACAGGGCATGTTATCTTCTTCTTCTTCTCTTCTTAGGCAGTCCCTCGGAACCGAGGATGACTTGTTTCCACATTAAAAATGTAAGGATTGGCTCACACGCCTTTTTATGACATATTCTCCATTCGCTCCTCCAGGCGCCCATCCACTCCAAGCTTCTGGCGCTTTCTAGCACTGGCCAGATTACTTAACCACTTAAATCTTGACCAGTCAAAGGTCGCCCTATCTACTAAAATTAGGGTAGCAGGTTGTAACGCTTGACCTGACCTACTGTAAGGTTAGAATGGTCGATAAATGTCTGCAACAAATGCATGTTGCCCGTTCACGAGAAGTTTGCAGTTTGCTCGCAGTGGGGTCTTCTTCTTAGGCACTCCCTCATAACCGAGGATGACTTGCTTCCACGCTAAAAATGAGTTCTCAGGTGACTGATGAGCCCAATGCGGGACCAACAGTCTCTGTCACAGGTGGGGCAGACGGTGTTTGAAGGGGCGGGTGGGTGGGGTGCTTGTGTTGACGTGCACTCCTTCCACTGTTTCAGCTTGCGCCTGGTGAAGATACTCGAGGTGTTCTACGCCTTCCCAGATGTTACTCCTCCACTTTGAGCCGTCTTGGGCCAGGGATTCCCAGGTGTTGAACGGGATGTTGCACTTTTTCAAGGAGGCTTTTAGGGTGTCCTCGAAGCCTTTCCACTGCCCACCTGGGGTTCTCCTGCCATGTCGGAGCTCCAAGTAGAGCGCTTGCTTTGGGAGTCTTGTATTGGGCATGCGGACGATGTGGCCCATCCATTGGAGCTGATCGAGCATGGTCAAAGCTTTGATGCTGCGGATGTTGGCCTGATTGAGAGCACTGACGTTGATGCGCCTATCCTGCCAATGGATTTGCAGGATCTTGCAGAGGCAGCATTGGTGGTACCTCTCCAGTGCTTTGAAGTGCCTGCTGTAAATGGTCCATGTTTCTGAAGCATACAGCAGGGCGGGTATCACTACTGCTCTGTAGACCATGAGCTTGGTGCTGGGATTGAGGCCCTGGTCTTCAAACACCCTCTTCCTCAGGCGACTGAAGGCTGCACTGGCAAACTGAAGGCGGTGTTGTACTTCATCATCGACGTCTGCCTTGTTGACAGTAGGCTCCCGAGGTATGGAAACTATTCATGTTTTCCAAGGCCTCATCATGAATTTTGATAATCGGGGGCAGTACTGTGTGGCGGGGGTTGGTTGGTAGAGAACTTTTATGTGAAGTTTGCAGTTTGCTCGCAGTCTGGTAATATGAGCCAAAGTCACCAGGTTCGTACCCAATGGGTTGGGTGGAACGCTGCTTCTGCAGCTGCCGACTGTTACTATTGGTTGATATCAATAAAGAGTAACATTGGGCGAGGTGTAAAACCAGCCTTTTAGCCAATCCCGTCAGTATCCCAAAGCGCGGGTTAGATTAATAATGCCCCATGTCACCAGCAGAATTAACAAGTGTGGAGCAGCACACAGAGGTTTATCCTATTTTTCTGTTCCAGGGGTTGACACAGCTGTTCCATATTTGCATAATTTTGTTTTGAAAACTCCGATTTTTCCAATATATGCGACAATATTGTCTGTCACCGTGTCAGAATCTGAATGAGAAAATGATAAAATCATATAATTTTACAGCACTGAAGGAGGCCATTCGACCCATCGTGTCTGTGCCGGCTGAAAAAGAGCTATCCAGCCTAATCGCACTTTTCAGCTCTTGGTCCGTAGCCTTGCAGGTTATGGCACCTCAAGTGCATATCCAAATACTTTTTATGAGGTTTTCTGCCTCTGCCACCATTTCAGGCAGTGAGTTCCAGAACCCCGCAACCCTCCTGGTAAATAATGTTCTCCTCAACACCCCTCTCATCCTTCTACCAATTACTTTAAATCTGTGCCCCCTGGTTATTGACCTTTCTGCTAAGGGAAATAGGTCCTTCCTATCCACTCTAAGCAGACCTTCATAATTTTAGACACCCCAATTAAATCACATCTCAGCCTCCTCTCCTCCAAAGTAAACAACCCCAGCGGATCCAATCTTTCCTCATAGCTACAATTCTCCAGTCCTGGCAACATCCTCGTAAATCTCCTCTGTACCCTCTGTAATGCAATCACATCTTTCCTGTAATGTGGTGGCCAGAACGGTATGCAGTAAACCAATGCCTTTTAAAAGAAGGTTGTTTAAGACATCGGCAGGAGGGACCATACTCAGTTAGTATGGGAGGGCCCTGTAACACTGATGGAAACATGTAACAATTTCCCAGTCCAGCTGTGCCAAACAGCTCCAATCCACTGAGGTGTCATTTCACATCGCTGATCTATTGCTTTGGTAATTGACTTATTGTCCAATTTCTTGCAGCGAATCTGATGGCAGTTGTCATCCTGTCCCGGGGAAAGTGTGGTCTCGCCAAAGGAATCACTCGTTACATGGTAACCATGGCAACAGCAGATCTAATGGTCTGTCTCTTCAATGTGACTGCGCAAGGCATCTTTAGATATCATTTCCCGGAATCATTCTTGAGCTCCACTAATGTGTGTCGTTTTAGTGCCTTTATACAAGTATCTAGCATTCACCTCTCTGTCTGGTCCACACTGTCATTCACCTTTGACCGCTTCATAACCATCTGTTGTCAGAAACTAAAATTAAAATATTGCACTGAAAGAACTGCCACTGTGGTTCTAACGATCGTGGGTGTGCTCAGCTTTTTGATAAACATTCCAGTTTATTTCCGTTATGAGCCCTACTATATTGTTGGGGATATAGAGTGGGGCTGCCGTACAGTAATGGGATATGGTTCTTCCCCAACATGGATAGCTTACAAATGGATGACCAAGCTCTCAGTCCCATTATTGCCATTTCCTTTGCTGTTGCTGCTGATTTCTCTCACTGCCAGGCACATCTTAGTGGCCAGTAGATCTCGCAGAGCCCTGAAGAGCCGCAGCACTGGGGAGAGCAGCAGTGATCCCGAGATGAAGAACTGAAGAACATCCATCATTCTGCTCTTCGCTATCTCGGGGAGCTTTATTGTGTTGTGGATGCCAGTTATGATAGTTGACATCTGTTTTGAGCTGACCGAGTCAATATCTTTCCAGGGTCCAAACTCACTTTATATGGCGATTAGTATCACCCTTCTGTTGATGTATTCCAGCTCCTGTACAAACACCTGCATTTATGCGTTGACCCAGAAGAGATTCCGAGAGGAGATTAAGAACATTGTGAAATATCCATTTTCACTCATTATTTAATAATTTAAGCAACGAAAACAATCGGATTCAATCAGAGTTAATTGTCCAGTATCTCGGTTGGACATCATCACAGTTCGGTGAGGCAGGTCGTCCCATATGTTGCATCTCATCCTTTCCCAGAACCACAGTCTCCCCATGAGTGGAAAGATCTGATACTGGTTCTAATGTTCTGAAACTCATCATGTAGGCTCTAATGACGGAATGCGGTACTGACAGTTTCTCTTACAGTAAGTGAAACTTCACAACGTTTCACAATTTTTGATTATCGGGGACCAAAACACAAGGACGTTGGATCCAAGCGTATAATGGCAATATGGTATGGGCCGCCCTTTATACACCCCGCACAATTTGAATTTCAATAGACATTAATGTAAGAGAAAATCATGCGGTGTGTGTGTAACCACCTGTGAATCCGTTTCGCCTGTTTTATGTCTGCTGTAGTTCCTGTGGTCAATTTTACCTTTCAGCATGAAACTGGTGATGTTGGGCATTATAAAACCCCAGCCACATTCCATTCAATTATTTTTTTTTTCATTAACAGCATGTGGGCGTCACTGGCAAGGCCAGCATTTATTGTCCATCCCTAATTGTCTTTGAGGAGGTGGTGGTAAGTTGCCAATTCAGAGCGCAGTTAAGAGTTAACCACATTGCTGTCTGGAGTCACATATAGGCCAGACAAGGTAAGGATGGCAGATTTTCTTCTCTAAAGGACATTAGTGATTCAGATGTGTTTTTACCACAATCCGGTATTTTCATGGTCGTCGTTACTGATTCCAGTGCTGGAGAAATTAATGGGGCTGAAAGCTGATAAATGTCCAGGGCCTGATAATCTGAATCCCAGAGTGCTAAAAGAGGTAACCATGGAAATGGTGGATGCATTGGTTGTCATCTTCCAAAATTCTATAGATTATGGAACAGTTCCTGCAGATTGGAGGGTGGCAACAGTAACCCCACTATTTAAAAAAGGAGGGAGAGAGAAAACAGGGAACTACAGACCGGTTAGCCTAACATCAGTAGTAGGGAAAATACTAGAGTCTATTATAAAGGATGTGATAACAGGACACTGAGAAAATATAAACGGGATTAGACAATGTCAACATGGATTTATGAAAAGGAAATCGTGTTTGACAAACCTACTGGAGTTTTTTGAAGATGTAACTGATAGAATAAATAAGGGAGAACGAGTGGATGTGGTGTATTTGGATTTTGAGAAGGCCTTTGATAAAGTCCCACATAAGAGGTTAGTGTGCAAAATTAAAGCACATGGTATTGGGGGTAATAAACTGGCTTGAATTGAAAATTTGTTAATAGACAGGAAACAGAGAGTAGGTATAAATGGGTCTTTGTCGGGGTGGCAGGCGGTGACTAGTGGGGTACCGCAGGGATCAGTGCTTGGGCCCCAGCTAGTCACAATATATATCAATGATTTGGATGAGGGAGCCAAATGTAATATTTCAAGTTTGCTGACGACACGGACCTAGGTAGGATTGTGAGTTGTGAGGAGGATGCAAAGAGGCTTCAAGGCGATGTACACAAGTTGAGTGAATGGGAAAATACATGGCAGATGCAGTATAAAGTGGATAAATGTGAAGTTATCCACTTCGGTATTAAACAGAAAGGTAGGGTATTATTTAAATGGTAATAGATTGGAAAATGTTGATGTGCAAAGGGACCTGGGTTTCCTTGTACACCAGTCACTGAAAGCAAACATGCAGGTGCAGCAAGCAATTAGGAAGGCAAATAGTATGTTGGCCTTCATTGCAAGAGGATTTGAGTACAGGAGCAAGGGTGTCTTATTACAGTTGTACAGGGTCTTGGTGATACCACAACTGGAGTACTGTGCGCAGTTTTCGTCTCCTTACCTAAGAATGGATATACTTGCCGTAGAGGGAGTGCAGCGAAGGTTGACCAGACTGATTCCTGGGATGGCAGGACTGTCGTATGAGGAGAGATGGAGTCGACTAGGCCTGTATTCACTAGAGTTTAGAAGAATGAGAGGGGATCTCATTGAAACGTATAAAATTCTGACAAGGCAAGACAGACTGGATGCAGGGAGGATGTTTCCCCTGGCTCGGGGGGGGGTCTAAAACAAGGGGTCACAGTCTCAGGATATGAGGTAGGACATTTAGTGCTGAGATGATGAGAAATGTCTTCACTCAGAGGGTCGTGAACCTGTGGAATTCTCTACCACAGAAGGTTGTGGAGGCCAAGTCACTGAATATATTTAAGAAGGAGATATAGATTTCTAGACACAAAAGGCATCAAGGGATATGAGGAGAGAGCAGGAATATGGTATTGAGTTAGAGGATCAGCCATGATCATGTTGAATGGTGGAGCAGGCTCGAAGCGCCGAATGGCCTACTCCTGCTCCTATTTTTCTATGTTTCTATGTTTCTAGCTGTTTTTTATTGCAGATTTATGTAATTAACTGAATTTAAATTCCCAAGCTGCCGTCTCGGGATCATTAGTCCAGGTCTACTGGATTACTGGTCCAGTACGGCAACCACAATGGTACGGCACCCATAGAACACATAAAGCATAAAGTTAATAGAAAGGGAATTCTGACGGGTTTATAACGAGGGGCCAATCCGATGGCACCTGTATTTTTATTATTCCAATATTTAAAATTTCCGCCTGCATCCGTGGTTGAAAGTTTCAGTGGACGAGGCGAAGCAGTTTGCGTGACATAGATAGAACGAACATCCCCTCTGATCGCTAAGGATGAAGATGGCGGATAGATACCTCTTGTCACAATATGTGGGGACATCGGGCAGATAGAAAGAACGGTCCCTCTGGTCTCCCTATCTGATCACATGAGACAGAAAACAGGAAGATTTCTTGGAGTCTCTTCATGTTAGGTTATGAGACATGCAGAGAGAAGTTGTCCTTTGGGTACCAGGGTTGAATTTTCACTTATATCGCGGGGAGCAACCGGGTGATAGCCAATTGGCCACCCGTTTTAAAACTCTCCCGGTTTTGCTTCCCTTTTGATTGAAAAGAAATCCGGGAGAGGCGTAAAGCGGGCCTGCCAATTGCCAACTTTCTAAGATAATTGGAGTGGGAGTGAGGGGATCATTACAGCAACCACCATATTTCCATTTCCATTTACTGCTGTGGGTAATTTTAACTTCTGTTGATCGAAAGGGGTGATGTCAGACTGGCTGATCATGATATCCTTCTGTCGGTTTTCCATTCAAAGGAGAGTCCGGAGAGGGAGGCAGGCGGCCGGCCCATTACAACCCATTTTGTACACTGGCATAACGTTAAAATTAGCACTATACTTCCAACAAAGAGAGGGTTAATTTTAAATCTTATTTCCCGGGGAGAGAAGCTAGTGATAGTGGATCGGCTGCCCATTTTGCATCCGACTGTTCCATTGAAGACAATGGCAAACAAAATCTTGAGGGATGAGAATGGTTGATTTGCTGAGGGTACTTTTAACCTAACTGACAGGAGCAGAAAACCGTGGGAGTGGGTGGAGCACTTATTTGGCACACTCTAAGATTATCATGGACGAGTGATTTTTTAGAATAGTTGTTTCACTATCTGTATCATCAGTATCTTATAATCACCCGTTGTGGATTTAGAACTGCGCGTGTGAATTGAATGTAGAAGTCTGTAATCACCATGCAAAGGTAGCCTGAATTATATTAGACATGTAATCCTTTGTTTGTAATTAAAGTCTGTGAGGAAACTGTGACTTCAAGGCTGAAGCTTACCTTTTGTACAACAAACTCTTTGGTGTTTTTCACAGTTGTTTGTGTCAATTAAATCCACACCTGGGTCTTTAACTTAGAATACAACTCCAAGTTCTTGCCAATTCTGGGTGAACAATCTCAAATTGAAATGGACATACTCAATCACTACATTCAAGCAACTTTAAAATATTGACCCATAAATTTGGGTCGGAGGCTTCCCGCAGGAGCAAGCCTCTGACCTGCACTTACCTTGCGCACCGGCCATTGAGCTGTGGGCCCCCGTGGAATTCTGATCCTGGGCCTGCTCCAGCTGCCGGCGAGCAGTGCTTGCGTATCTCAGGGGCGCAGTTAGTTCTATGCATCCCCTGGGATCACGTGGGCCACGGGGAGCCAATCGGAGCAGCGAAATGCCCATTCATAAGTTTGAAAGGGAGAGCTGTCAAAACTTAGAAATACTACTAGTCCCAAATTATCACTAAGTCTTCCAATAAATGTTTTTTTAAATCACATTTTAAAATCTATATATATATAAAGCAGTTGGTTTGTCTGTCTGTCTGTCTGTCTGTCTGTGTGCATGTCCTATGTCCGCTATACACTCAAAAGTTATAGAGCGTACCTATACATATGTTATATCAAAAGAAAGCTGATGATTAGGGGAGTGTCATAGGCATATTTACTTTTTGGTCAGACAAAAGTTGTTCGGACAGTATACAAAATACGGACAAAATCCGCTCATTAGCGGTTGACCAATCCTACCGCTCATTAGCTTTGAGTGACGTGATGGTTGACCAATTGGGGGGCGTTTCATGGCGTTTGTGGGCGGGGCCTAATCCTTCAAACTGCCAAGCAGGAGCTGAGCTGAGGTGAGTGCTGGCCATTAAAGACCAGCCGGGACTGAAGCGCTGGCGGCCGCCCTTCTTCACCCGCAAAATCTTCCTCCAGCTCTCACCTTTTAGCAGGGGAGAGGCTGCTTTAAATTAAATCATTCACTCAGTCGCGTCTCTCTTCATCTCTTTTGTTTTTCTCCTCTCTGGCCGGCTGCGTGGGAAAACAGAGAACCACACGGCCCAAGAGACAGTGAGCAGGGGAGCAGTGGCGAGAGCTCTGGCTCAGCGGATCGGGCGCTCATCAGGGGTCGGCCCGCAACACATCGACTGGAGGAGCGGCGGCTTTCTCTCTCTCCTTCCCCCCCTCTCTCTCTCTCCTTCCCCCCTCTCTCTCTCTCTCTCTTTCCCCCCTCTCTCTCTCGCTCTCTCTCCTGCTGACCTCACAAAATGGCGGCCGCCATTCTTCACCCGCCGGGCTCTCAGACACGGGAGACCGGAGCAAAAGACCTTCGACTGCCGCCCAGCCAACCGGGTCCAAAGGCCCGCATGGTTAAACATGAGGAACCCCGGCCTCCCAGTGTCGGATATACTCCGTTCTGGGACCAAGGTGAGTCGGAGGGCGAGGAGAGGGGGAGAGGGAGAGAGAGGGAGGGAGAGAGAGCGGGGAGGGAGGGGGAGACAGAGAGCGGGGAGGGAGGGGGAGAGAGAGAAAGTGGGGAAGGAGGGGGAGAGAGAGAGAGCTGGGCGGGTGGGAGTGAGAGAGAGAGCGGGGAAGGAGGGGGAGAGAGGGGCAGGGAGAGAGAGGGGCAGGGAGGGAGAGAGAGAGGGGCAGGGAGAGAGAGGAGGGGGAGAGAGAGGGGAGGGAGGGGGAGAGAGAGAGGGGAGGGAGGGGGAGAGAGAGGGTGAGCGGGGAGGGAGGGGGAGAGAGGGGCAGGGGACAGAGAGAGGGGAGAGAGAGCGGCAGGGAGAGATAGGGGGAGGGAGAGAGAGAGGGTGAGGGAGGGAAAGAGTGAAGGGGTGGGAAAGGGAGGGAGAGCTCGCCTTCTTCCTTCCTTCCTTCCTTCGGCCACCGCAATTCAAACTTCCTGCTGACTGATGCGCTATTAATTACTCATAAAAGACAGAGAGTTAGGAGAGTAACTAAAAGGCTTTTATTAACAAAGAACAGAGCATGCCTCTCGTGGTTGACTGGTTTCCAAGAAGGCAGGGGGCTGCAGAGCAGTCACCTTTATACCTGGGCATGTGGGTGGAGCCAGGGGCGGAGCCAGCTGAGGCATGCATAGATACAACAGTGTACAACAACAACAACAATGGTGAACAACAATAACAGAGGTTTACCACATTCACCCCTTGTTTAAAATTGAGTCCGACGGGGTGAAGTGAACTAAAGGTTCCTGTAAGTAAGTCTATCAGGTGGCCTTGTATGCCGTCCTGATCGTCGTGGTGGCGGCGGTGATGGTGCAGCATCCAACGTTGAATCTGGCGTCTCATTGAGTGGTTGGGTGGTCAATGACGGGTCCTGGGGCTGCGGCATGCCATCTACAGGGGTTGGGTTGTGGGTAGTGGTGGATGGCAATGGTAGTTTTTCAGGGGCACCCAAAGGTGCGAGGTCTCGTATGGAGACTGTGTCCTCCCGCCCGTCCGGGTACGCCACGTAAGCATACTCGGGGTTGGTGTGGAGGAGGCTCACCCTCTCGACCAGGGGGTCCATTTTATG
The DNA here is from genome assembly GCF_052327205.1 of Somniosus microcephalus. Taxonomy (NCBI): domain Eukaryota; kingdom Metazoa; phylum Chordata; class Chondrichthyes; order Squaliformes; family Somniosidae; genus Somniosus; species Somniosus microcephalus. Next base: position 121,604,652 of record NW_028225179.1, read on the forward strand.
GGACCTCACGTGCTTCCGCAGTAGGATGGGTCCTGGAGACGTCAGCCGTCTCAGTAGTGAGGTCCCCGATGTGGACTTCCTGGGGAAAGTGAACATTTTTTCATGGGTGGTGGCATTGGTGGCCATACAAAGCAGTGACCGAATGGAGTGGAGCGCTGCACAGAGGACATCCTGCCAGCGAGAGGTCGGAAGGCCCTTAGGTTTTAAGTTTAAGAGGACGGCCTTCCAAACCGTCGCGTTCTCTCTTTCCACCTGGCCGTTCCCCCGGGGGTTGTAGCTGGTGGTTCTGCTTGTCGCAATACCTCTCGTGAGCAGGTACTGATGGAGTTCGTCGCTCATAAAGGATGAGCCCCGGTCGCTATGGATATAGCTAGGGAAGCCGAACAAGGTGAAAAAGGTCATTCAGACATTTAATGACCGTGGTACTGGTCATGTCTGGGCAAGGGATGGCAAACGGGAAACGGGAGTACTCATCAATTATGTTGAGGAAGTACATGTTGTGTTCAGAGGAGGGGAGGGGCCCTTTAAAATCGACGCTCAGGTGCTCGAAGGGGCGAATGGCCTTGATCAGGCTTGCTCTGTCTGGCCTATAAAAATGCGGTTTGCACTCAGCACAGATTTGGCAGTTCCTGGTTATGGTCCTGACCTCCTCGATGGAGTAGGGCCGGTTACGGGATTTGATGAAATGGAGGAACCTGGTGACCCCCGGGTGGCAGAGGTCATTGTGGAGGGTCTGCAGTCTATCAACCTGCGCGTTGGCGCATGTACCACGTGATAGGGCATCTGGGGGCTCATTGAGTTTCCCCGGCCGGTACAAGATATCGTAATTGTAGGTGGAGAGTTCAATTCTCCACCTCAAGGTCTTGTCATTCTTGATTTTGCCCCTCTGCTTATTATTAAACATAAAAGCTACTGAACGCTGGTCAGTGAGCAGGGTAAATCGTTTTCCGGCCAGGTAATGCCTCCAATGTCGCACCTCTTCCACAATGGCCTGGGCCTCCTTTTCGACAGAGGAGTGTTGAATCTCGGGGCCCTGGAGGGTCCTTGACAAAAAGGCCACGGGTCTCCCCGCCTGGTTAAGGGTTGCAGCTAGGGCGAAGTCGGAAGCGTCGCTCTCCACTTGGAAAGGGATGGATTCATCCACTGCTTGCATTGTGGCCTTCGCAATATCTCTTTTTATGAGAGTGAAGGCTGCACATGCCCCTGCTGTCAGGGGGAAGGAGGTGGACTTGATGAGGGGTCTGCCTTTATCGCATAGTTGGGCACCCACTGAGCATAGTAAGAGAAAAACCCTAGGCATCTCTTCAGTGCTTTTTGGCAGTGGGGGAGGGGGAGCTCCATAAGGGGGCGCATTCTGTCGGGGTCGGGGCCGATGACTCCGTTCTCCACTACGCAGCCAAGAATGGCAAGGCGCGTGGTGCGAAACATACATTTGTCCTTGTTTTATGTTAGATTCAGCCGCTGGGCCGTATGGAGGAATTTCTCGAGGTTAACGTCATGGTCCTGCTGGTCGTGGCCGCAGATGGTGACGTTGTCTAGATAGGGGAAGGTGGCCTGCAGCGCGTTCTGGTCAACCATTCGGTCCATCTCCCTTTGGAAGACCGAAACCCCGTTGGTGACGCCGAAGGGGACTCAGAGGAAGTGGTAGAGACGACCGTCAGCTTCAAAAGCTGTGTACTGGCGGTCCTCAGCCCTGATGGGGAGCTGGTGGTATGCCGACTTCAGATCAATCGTCGAGAACACCCGGTATTGTGCTATCTGATTGACCATGTCAGATATGCGGGGGAGTGGGTGTGCATCTAACTAGGTGTAGCGATTGATCGTCTGGCTGTAGTCAATAACTAGGCACTGTTTTTCGCCAGTCTTCACTACCACCACTTGTGCTCGCCATGGGCTAGTGCTACCCTCAATAATCCCTTCCTTCAGGAGTCTTGCTACTTTGGATTTAATGAAGCTCCTATCCCCGGCACTGTACCGCCTGCTTTTGGTAGCGATGGGCTTACAGTCGCGGGTGAGGTTAGCGAACAGGGGTGGGGGGGAGACTTTAAGCGTGGAGAGGCTGCAAATGGTGCGCAGCGGGCGATTTAAAAGCTGCTGGTTGCAGACTGTGAGTGGGGGGAGGGGTCCGCCGTACGCTAATGTGACACTTTTAAGGTGGCACTGAAAATCCAACCCCAGTAGAACGGCAGCGCAGAGATGGGGCAGGACAAGAAGTTTAAAATTTTTGTATTCTGTGCCCCTTACTGAAACGGTCACTACACAGTAGCCACCGACGTCTGCTGAATGGGATTTGGAAGCCATAGAGATCCGATGGTGCGTTGGCAGGACCGGGAGAGAGTAACTGCGCACCGTGTCGGGGTGGATAAAGCTCTCCGTGCTCCCGCTGTCGAAAAGGCAGGTAGTGGCATGGCCGTGTACCGTAATGTCCATCATGGACCTGGACAGTTGGTGAGGGAGAGATTGGTCCAGCATCACGGAGGCCAGCGTATGGTCGAGCGAGTCACTGTGGTCGTCAGACGAGGCGATGGTTGAGTCCGGGTCACCCGCGATTGGAGTTGGAGGCATCCAAGATGGCGGACAAAATGGCTGCGCCCATGATCCCAATCCCCACGTGGCTGGAGGTGTCCAAGATGGCGGACAAGATGGCTGCCCCCACGGTTCACACGCGGCGCTGCTGGCGTTAGCGGTTTTACCTTTGCAGGCGCTGACGTAGTGTCCTTTCTTCCCGCAGCCAGAGCAGGTAGCGTTTTTCGCCAGGCAGCGTGCTCTGGGGTGTTTTGCCTGGCCACAAAAGTAACATTTCGGGCCCTTGGACATCGCTGCAGCAGTTGGTGCCGGGGGTGGCGGTCCCATGACCCAAGGTTGCGGTGTCCACGGTGCGGAGCGGTTAGGGGAGAATGCATCCATATTCCGGTGGGCCGCGTCTAGCGAGAGCGTGAGGGCCACTGCCTTCTTCAGGTCGATTTCGCCCTTCTCCAACAGTCTCTGCCGGGAATAGTCGGACTTGAGGCCCGCAACGAAAGCATCTCGGATAAGTCCCTCCGTGTGTGTCGCGGCCGATACCTCTTTACAATCGCAGTCTCGGCCGAGTATCCGTAGTGCCCGTAGGAATGCCTCCACCGATTCCCCGGACTGCTGTTTGTGGGATCTAAGGAGGTGTCTGGCATAAACCGTATTTACCGGGCGTGTGTATTGTCCTTTTAGCAGATCGATAGCCGCCGTGTAGGTAGTCGCGTCCTGGATGAGCGTGTAGACTTGGTGGCCCACCTTCGAGGCCAGGATTTTTAGTTTGTTTCCCTCTAGTGTCACGGCTGAGGCTTCCAGGTAAGCTTCAAAGCAATGCAGCCATTGTGCGAACTTGGTAGACGAACCTGCCTCTTGAGGGTCTAGGTCCAGGCATGTTGGTCTGAGGGCATGCAGCAGCGCCTGCTGCTCAGCGTTTGGTGCCGTCGTTTGCTGCAGCACCTGCTGCTCAGCGTTTGGTGCCGACATTATGTTTTGTTAATAAAATTGATGCGCTATTAATTACTCAGAAAAGACGGAGAGTTAGGAGAGTAACTAAAAGGCTTTTATTAACAAAGAGCAGAGCATGCCTCTCGTGGTTGACTGGTTTCCAAGAAGAAGGGGCTGCAGAGCAGTCAGCTTTATACCAGGGCATGTGGGTGGAGCCAGGGGCGGAGCCAGCTGAGGCATGCATAGATACAACAGTGTGCAACAAAAACAACAACAGTGAACAACAATAACAGTGGTTTATAGTAATGGCGGCCGCCCTTCTTCACCCGCCGGGTTCTGAGTCCAGCCCCTTCACCGGGCTGTCTTCCTCTCTTCTGCATCTCCTTCCCTCACTCTCTCCTTCCCTCTCTCTCTCTGTCTCTCTCTACTTCCCTCTCTCTCTCTCCCACCTTCCCTCTCTCTCTCTGTCTCTCTCTCCTTCCCTCTATCTCTCTCCTTCCCTCTCTCTCTCCTCCCCTCTCTCCCTCCTTCTCTCTCTGTCTCTCTCTCCTTCCCTCTCTCTCTCTCCTGCCCTCTCTCTCTCCTCCCCGCTCTCCCTCCTTCCCTCTCTCTCTCTCTCTCCTTCCCTCTCTCTATCTCCCTCCTTCCCCCCTCTCTCGCCTTCCCTCTCTCTCTCTCCTTCCCTCTCTGTCTCTCTCTCCTTCCCTCTCTCTCTTTGTCTCCTTCCTTCTCTCTCTCTCCTTCCCTCTCTCTCTGTGTCTCTCTCTCCTTCCCTCTCTCTCTCTGTCTCTCTCTCCTTCCCTCGCTCTCTCCTTCCCTCTCTCTCTCTTTCTCCTTCCCTCTCTCTCCCTCCTTCCCTCTCTCTCCTTCCCTCTCTCTCTCTCCTTCCCTCTCTCTCTCCATCCTTCCCTCTCTCCCTCCTTCCCTCTCTCTCTCCCTCCTTCCCTCTCTCTCCCTCCTTCCCTCCCTCTCTCTCTCCTTCCCTTTCTCTCTCTCTCCTTCCCTCTCGCTCTGTCCTTCCCTCTCTCTTCTCTCTCCTTCCCTCTCTCTCTCTGACTCCTTCCCTCTCACTCACCTTCCATCTCTCTCCTTCCCTCTCTCTCTCTCTTTCTCCTTCCCTCTCTCTCTTTCGCTCCTTCCCTCTCTCTCTCTTTCTCTCTCCTTCCCTCTCTCTCTCTCTCTCCTTCCCTCTCTCTTCTCTCTCCTTCCCTCTCTCTCTCTCTCCTTCCCTCTCTCTCTCTGACTCTTTCCCTCTCTCTCTCCTTCCCTTTCTCTCCCTGCCTCCTTCCCTCTCTCTCTCTCTCTCTCCTTCCCTCTTTCTCTCTCCCTCCTTCCCTCTCTCTTTCCCTCCTTCCCTCTCTCTCTCCCTCCTTCCCTCTCTCTCCCTCCTTCCCTCCCTCTCTCTCTCCTTCCCTCTCTCTCTCCTTCCCTCTCTCTCCTTCCCTCTCTCACTCTATTTCTCCTTCCCTCTCTCTCTCTCGCTCCTTCCCTCTCTCTCTCTCTCTCTCTCTCCTTCCCTCTCTCTCTCTCTCTCTCTCCTTCCCTCTCTCTCTCTCCCTCCTTCCCTCTCTCTTTCCCTCCTTCCCTCTCTCTCTCCCTCCTTCCCTCTCTCTCTCCCTCCTTCCCTCCCTCTCTCTCTCCTTCCCTCTCTCTCTCTCTCTCTCCTTCCCTCTCTCTCTCTCTTCTTCCCTCTCTCTTCTCCCTCCTTCCCTCTCTCTCTCTCTCCTTCCCTCTCTCTCTCTGACTCCTTCCCTCTCTCTCTCCTTCCCTTTCTCTCTCTCCCTTCTTCCCTCTCTCTCTCTCCTTCCCTCTTTCTCTCTCCTTCCCTCTCTCTCTCTCTCTCCTTCCCTCTCCTCTCTCCGTCCCTCTCTCTCTCTCTCTTCTTCCCTCTCTCTCTCTCTGACTCCTTCCCTCTCTCTCTCCTTCCCTCTCTCTCTCTCTCCTTCTCTCTCTCTCTCCTCCCCTCTCTCCCTCCTTCCCTCTCTCTCTCTCTCTCCTTCCCTCTCTCTCTCCCTCCTTCCCCCTCTCTCTCTCTCTCCTTCCCTCTCTCTCTCTCTCTCTCTCCATCCCTCTCTCTCTCTCCTTCCCTCTCTGTCTCTCTCTCCTTGCCTCTCTCTCTTTGTCTCCTTCCCTCTCTCTCTCCTTCCCTCTCTCTCTGTGTCTCTCTCTCCTTCCCTCTCTCTCTCCTTCCCTCTCTCTCTCCTTCGCTCTCTCTCTCTTTCTCCTTCCCTCTCTCTCCCTCCTTCCCTCTCTCTCTCTCCCTCCTTCCCTCTCTCTCTGTCTCTCCTTCCCTCTCTCTCTCCCTCCTTCCCTCACTCTCTCCCTCCTCCCCTCTCTCTCCCTCCTTCCCTCCCTCTCTCTCTCCTTCCCTCTCTCTCTCTCTCTCCTTCCCTCTCGCTCTCTCCTTCCCTCTCTCTTCTCTCTCCTTCCCTCTCTCTCTCTGACTCCTTCCCTCTCTCTCTCCTTCCCTCTCTCTCTCTCCCTCCTTTTCTCTCTTTCTCTCTCTCTCCTTCCCTCTCTCTCTCTCTCTCTCCTTCCCTCTCTCTCTCTCTCCTTCCCTCTCTCTTCTCTCTCCTTCCCTCTCTCTCTCTCTCTCCTTCCCTCTCTCTCTCTCTGACTCCTTCCCTCTCTCTCTCCTTCCCTTTCTCTCTCTCCCTCCTTCCCTCTCTCTCTCTCTCTCTCCTTCCCTCTTTCTCTCTCCTTCCCTCTCTCTCTCTGACTCCTTCCCTCTCTCTCTCTCCCTCCTTCCCTCTCTCGCTCTCTCTCTCCTTCCCTCTCTCTCTCTCCTTCCCTCTCTCTCTCTCTCCTTCCCCCTCTCTCTCCTTCCCTCTCTCTCTCTCCTTCCCTCTCTCTCTCTCTCTCGTTCCCTCTCCAATTCCAATGTTTCCAATTCAAATGCTTTATTGGCATGAAAGTTTACAGAGAACCATATTGCCAAAGCTTACATAGCAAAAAGGTACAGTTTTCCAACATTCTGTAGGTGTCAATCGATTTGACATTTGTTGGGTACATACAATATTACTTTTAAACAATATTAATTTTAAACAGTCTTTGTACTTCATTTGGTACGTTCAATATTAATTTTAAACAGTCTTAATTTTAAACTGTCCTCAGGTTGTGACATGTTGTTACATATTTGGCCCCAAGGTATGGTCTGTCTCCTTCTCCTAGGACTAATCTCAATTTTGACAGGTCATCCAATTCCTTGAAATCTGGGGTTGTTTGGCTTAGCTTGTTGAATAATATGTTTCTTGATGTGTTGAATTTTTCGCATTTTAGGAGGAAATGCATCTCTGTTTCAACCTCGCCGGCCAGACATTGATCGCATATTCTATTCTCTCTAGGCTGCCAGGATTTCTTGTATCTGCCTTTTTCAATTTCCAGTTGGTGGTCGCTTAGTCTGTACCTGGTGAGGGTCTGTCTCTGTTTTGTGTCTCTGATGGTCGTGAGATAGTCTGCCAGTTTATATTCTCTTTTTATGGCCCGGTAACATTCTAATCTGCTTTGGCTTTCGGTTATTTTGTTCCAATGTTCCAGGTAGGTTTCTTTGCATTTTTTAATGATTTGGTTCACTCGGATTGGTGTTTGGACGGCTGTGTTGGTCTGGAGCTGGTCAGGGTCCGGCTGAGTACTTAGTTTCAGTAGCAGCTGACTCAGGGGACTCTTTTCTGGATTTAGCTCTTGGGTCTGAAAGGCTTTGAAATGAAGGGTGTCTGGGGAGCTAGATTTGAGGTGATTTAGGAAGTTTAGTGCTCGTTTTTGGATGTTTATTATCAGTGGGTATCTGCCTAGTTCGGCTCTGCATGCGTTTGTTGGCGTTTTTCTTTGGGTGCGAAGGATGCTTCGGCAGAATTCTGCATGTAGGGCTTCTATTGTGTGTTTTTCCCATTTAGTGTAGCTTTGGTGATTTAGCGGGCCCCATACTTCACTACCGTACAGTGCAATGGGCAGGATTATGCTGTCAAATATTTTGAGCCAGATTTTGATTGGGATCTCCTTCCCTCTCTCTCTCTCCTCTTCCCTCTCTCTCTCTCTCTCTTTCCCTCTCTCTCACTCTCCTTCCCACACAGACAGACAGACAGACAAACTCATTCATATATATAAAAATTATTTCTACTTTTATCATAACAACATGCCCTCAAAAAACCCTCGGCACCACCGGGCACTCCAGCTAGTAAACTATAAATTACATGAAATAACTATTTTAAACAATAATTTAAATTTTTGTATAAAATAATTTTATTTTCTAACGGGGATAAAAATAAACTTACCTTTCTTTAAAGTATTTAAAAATAATAAACCTGTGGAAAAAATGTTTTAATTTTTATTAACTCACCAATTACCTTGTAAAAAGCAGGCCTTGCTCCTGCTTTTTATATGTGTAACTTCTGGAGACTTACCCTCCCGGGAAAACCTGCAAAGAAAACCGAAGTTCGATGTGCACGCGCAGCCTCTCCCGCGCACGCGTTCGAAATCTGAACCCCTTCTTTCAGGGGAACGGAAGTGCCGCTTTCCCGCGCATGCGCAGTGCATTCAGGAAACCAGCACTTCCATCGGGCCTACGGCTGAGTACCCAGCGCGTACTCACCCGTGGAGACCCGAAGTTCTGGGACATTGACCCCTGTAATGTGTTATGAACTCAATGTGCAAATTTATCACGCATTATTCCCAGATCCTGTGCCTGTTCACACAGTTTAAATCCGTTCAAAGACCAAAAATATGGCTCAGGTATCTCGTAAATAATGCACAAGTGTAAACATACACAAATCAATTAACAAACTTAAAACAGCACACGTCTGTAGGAAAGAGATTAAAAATGCTTAATACTTCCAACATCCAAGGCAAGACTACAAAGTGTTAAATGGCTTTCAGCTCTGAGCACAGAACATAAGAACATAAGAAATAGGAGCAGGAGTAGGCCATATGGCCCCTCGAGCCTGCTCCGCCATTCAATAAGATCAGGGCTGATCATTGACCTCAACTCCACTTTCCCGCCCAATCTCCATATCCATGATTCCCCTAGAGTCCAAATATCTATCGATCTCAGCCTTGAATATACTCAAAGACTCAGCATTCACAGCCCTCTGGGGTAGAGAATTCCAAAGATTCTCAACCCTCTGCGTGAAGAAGTATCTCCTCATCTCAGTCTTAAATGGCCGACCCCTTATCCTGAGACTATGCCCCTTCATTCTAGACACTCCAGCCAGGGGAAACAATCTCTCAGCATCTACCCTGTCAATCCCCTTCAGAATCTTGTATGTTTCAATGAGATCACCTCTCATTCTTCTAAACTCCAGGGAGTATAGGCCCATTGTACACAATCTCGCATCATAAGACAGCCCTCTCATCCCAGGAATCAATCTAGTGAACATTTGTTGCACCGTCTCCAAGGTAAGTATATCCTTCCTTAGATAAGGAGACCAAAACTGTGCACAGTACTCCAGGTGTGGTCGCACCAACGCCCTGTACAATTGAAGCAAGACTTCCTTACTCTTATACTCCGACCCCCTTGCAATAAAGGCCAACATGTCATTTGCCTTCCTTATTGCCTGCTGTACCTGCAGGTAGCTTTCTGTGTTTCTTGCACGAGGACACCCACATCTCTCTCAACACCAACATTTGCAAGTTCCTCACCATTTAAAAATATACTGTTTTTCTATTCTTCCTACCAAAGTGATTAACCTCACATTTCCCTACATTATACTCCATCTGCCACCTCACTGCCCACTCAATTAGTCTATCTATATCCCTTTGCAGAGTTCTCCTCACAGCTTACTGTCCCCCCTAGCTTTGTATCATCAGCAAACTTGGATACATTACACTCGGTCCCTTCATCTAGATCATTAATATAGATTGTAAATAGCTGAGGCCCCAGCACTGATCCTTGTGGCACCCCACTAGTTATAGCCTGCCGACCTGAAAAAGATCAGTTTATTCCTACTCTCTGTTTTCTCTCCGTTAACCAAATCTCTATCCATGCTACTCTATTACCCCCAACCCCATGAACCCTAATCTTGTGTAATAGCCTTTAATGTGGCACCTTATTAAATGCCTTTTGGAAATCCAAATATACTACATCCACTGGTTCCCCTTTATCTACCCTGCTAGTTACATCCTCAAAAAGCTCTAATAAATTTGTCAAATACGATTTCCCTTTCATAAAACCATGTTGGCTGTGCCTAATCGTGTTATGATTTTATAAGTGACTCGATATCACTTCCTTAACAATGAGTTCCAGCATTTTCCCGATGGCTGATGTCAGGCTAACTGGCCTGTAGCTCCCTGCCTTTTCTCTCCCTCCTTTCTTGAATAGTGGTGTTACATTTGCGACCTTCCAATCCACTGGGACTATTCCAGAATCTAGGGAATTTTGAAAGATCTAAACCAATGCATCCACTATCTCTTCAGCCACCTCTGTTAGAACCCTAGAATGTAGGCCATCAGGTCCAGGATTTGTCACTCTTCGTCCCAGTAGTCTCTGTTAGATCCGTGTATCTTAATGTTGTGTCCTTCAATAAGCAGACAAAAGACTGCAGGGAACGATCAACAGGTGTTTACTGAATGAGGGTTACTCTAGAACTAACTGTACAGATCACTACTCAGGGTTTATATACAGGTGTGGTCACTGCCGGTACTACAATATACAGGAGCTGTAAAAAGTAGTTCTCCCCTTAAAGGTACATACATTAAAATTCCTCCCCTTTTAGATTAACAGTACCATAACACTCATTTAACAATTAAATATCAAACTGATTACAATTAACACTTATAACATGCAACATTAGCTGAAAATAGTCTATTTATAGATTCAGTCTTTGGGGAGGCTTCCTGATCCTTTCTGGATAGCGCCTTTCCCGAGTGTCTTGCTCTTGGTGCGGAGGCGATTCTGGCCGCCTGTCGTCGGTTGGTTCATCAGCTTCCGATGCTACTGTTTCTGAGGTAGATGCAACCTGTACGTCGGGTTCCTCACCAGGTACGTATGGCCGAGACATGGGGTTGACTCGTTCCTGTGACTCTAGGATCTGGTCAGCATGGCATCTCACAATGTTCTCCCCAACATCCACTGTGTACATTAATGGCCCCTGCCGTGTGCATATCGTTCCTGGTTGCCAATCTCTGTTCGGTAGTCGCGGGCCAAGACTGGTTGCCCTACATTGAAGCTCCTTGTCGGCTTCTCATTGATGTGCTGGAATTGCTTACTCTCAACATCTCTTCGTACATTTGGTCTGAGCAAATCCAGACGAGATCTCAACCTTTGGTTAAAGAACATCATGGCTGGGGCCTGGTTGGTGACTGCATGTGTCGCATTTCTGTAGGCTAAAAGGAAATTGTCCACCTTATGCTGCAGTGGAATGTCATCATCGCACATGGCCCTTACTGCTTTCTTAAAGGTTTGTACGAACCTCTCAGCCAATCCATTTGTGGCTGGATGATACTGGGCGGATGTGTAATGCCTTACCCCAATCCTTTTCATAAATCTTCGAAACTCTTCGGACACAAACTGTGGTCCGTTATCAGAGCAAATCTGCTCTGGCAAGCCGTTCCTGGCAAAAATGGTCCATAGGACTGCAATAGTTTTCTCCGTGGTGGTGGAGGACATTTTGATCACCTCAGGCCATTTCGAGTGCTCATCCACGGCTATTAAAAACATTCAGTCCATGAATGGACCAGCAAAATCAATATGCACTCATTGCCATGGAGATGAGGGCCACTCCCATGGGTGTAGAGGGGCATGTGGTGGTGCATTTTGGACCTTCTGGCATCCTGAGCAGCTCTTTGTCAGGTCCACGATTTGCTGATCGATCCCCGGCCACCTCACATAAGCCCTAGCAAGGCTTTTCAATTTCACCCCTCCCAGATGACCTTCGTGAAGCACATTGAGCACTCTCTCCCTTAACTTGGGTGGAATTACCACTCGGGATCCACACATCAAGGTCCCCTGGCATACTGACAGCTGTTCTCTTCTGGATGAGAATGCTGGCAACAGTGAGTCGCCATGTGCTGGCCATCCCTTCACCGTCAAATCATATACCCGAGACAGTGTCGGGTCATTTCGGGTCTCCTTCTCTATACCAGCGTTAGTTACTGGCAAGCATTCAATTATAGTCGAATGAAATATTTCGACAGGATCCACTGCTGGTGCTTCCTCCGCAGTAGGTAGTGGCAGGCGTGATAGCCCATCAGCGTTTCCATGCTGTTTCGTGCCCTTATACTCGATTTCATATTGGTGCGCCCCTAGAAAAAGTGACCATCTTTGTAGCCATTGCGCAGACATCACCGGAACGCCCTTCTTTGGATTAAAGATGGAGACAAGTGGTTTGTGGTCAGTCAGCAAGGTGAACTTCTGCCCGTGCAGATAGTGTTTGAACTTTTTCACTCCCCACACTAGGCTGAGGGCCTCCCTGTCAATCTGGGCGTAGTTACGCTCGGCTGAGTTTAGTGACCGAGACGCAAAGGCTACTGGCCTCTCCGAGCCATCCGGGAATTTGTGCGACAGCACCGCTCCAATGCCATAGGGTGATGCATCACACACCAACCGAATTTGTAGCGCTGGGTTGAAATCAGCCAACACCTCTTTTGATGTGATCAATGCTTTGCTCTTCTGGAAAGCTCGTTTACATTCGTCACTCCACTTCCATTGTACCCCCGTTTGCAGTAGGTTGTTCAGTGGGTGCAGTACGGTAGACAAATTCGGCAAGAACGTATGGTACTAGTTCACCAGCCCGAGGAACGACCTCAGTTGTGACACATTTTCCGGTGCTGGAGCCTTGACTACTGCCTCAATCTTTTCAGGGGACTTATGTAACCCCTCTTTATCAATAACGTGGCCACAAAACGAGATCTGCTTCTGGAAAAATTCGCATTTGTGGCGATTAGCTCGGAGCCCATATTCCTTCAATCTAGTGAGCACCTGCTCCAGGTTGGCGAGGTGATCACTGTCATTTTCGCCCGTGACCAGGATGTCGTCCAAATAACACTGGGTCCCTGGAATCCCTTGCAGGACTTGTTCCATTGCCCTTTGCCAAATAACCGGAGCTGATGCTACCCCGAACACCAGCTGGTTGTATTGGTAGAGACCTTTATGAGTGTTGATCGTGAGGTATTGTTTCAAGGCTTCTTCTACCTCCATTTGCAGGTACGCCTGGGCCAGCTCAATCTTAGTGAAGCGTTTCCCTCCAGATAGCGAGGCAAAAATATCTTCAATCCGCGGAAGCAGATATTGTACAGTGTGAAGGATTGGGTTCACTGTCACCTTAAAGTCCCCACAGATGTGAACCTTCTTTGGTTCCCGAGGCGTATTACTCAATGACCTCTTCATTACAGGAACGATGGGTGTAGCCCACTCACTCCAGTCCACTTTGGACAGTACTCCTGAACGTTCCAAATCTTCCAGCTCTGCTTCGATGGCTGGGCAGATCGCATAAGGTACCGGTCTGGCCTTAAAACTTTGGGCTTGCATTTTCCTCTATTTTGATCGTTGCTGTTATGCCTTTTAATGTTCCGAGTCCCTGCTGGAATACTTCTTGTGCGTCAGTTCGCATTTTTGACAGTCATCCAGGTGTGACGTCGTCATCCTTTTTGGCATCTACAGTCAGTGCTTGTATGGAATGCCAATCTAGCTGTATCTTCCGGATCCATTCACGTCCTAGTAGTTGTGGTCCTCCATCTGGCAATACATATAGGTCCATTTTTGGTCTTTCCTTGCCGTTATATATAACGTTCACCCTTATTTTTCCTTTGGGATAGACTTTTTGTCCAGTGTACGTCTTCAAGACAATCTTTGTATCTCTCAAGGGTATATGTGAGCATAGCCGCTTGTAGTCCCTTCGATTTATGACTGTTAGGGCTGATCCTGTGTCCAATTCCATTTTCACTTGGACTCCTGCTATCTTGAGCGTGACCCAGATAGTTTGGTGATCCTCCATTTTGATCACATTATGTAGTTTCAGACAACCCAGCTCCTTGCTTCCGTAATCTGTATCACTTTTCTGTTCGTCTGAACTACTCTCCGTCACCTTATGTACCTTCTTGTACTACTCCTGTGGAGATTTCTTGCTGCTGGTTTACTTTCCCGACCTGCAGACTCTTGCTATGTGTCCTACTTTTCCACACTGTCTGCACACTTTGTCCTTGAACCAGCAATCATTATTGTCGTGTGTTGTTCTGCCGCAGCGATAGCTCTTCACTGTTCCATATGTCATTACATTTGTGCCATATTCTTGCGGTCTTCGTTGTATCTCTGCAGCGCCCAGTGCGGCTGCTTCATGTGATACTGCAATGCTGAAAGCCTTGTCCAGTGTAAGATCCTTTTCTGATAGAAGCTGTTTCTGGGTTCCTTCACTTTGAAGCCCACACACAAACTTGTCCCTTAAAGTATCTGCTAGCCCCGTTCCAAACTGGTAGTGTTTCGATAGCTTGCGCAGTTCCGTTAAATACTCAGCATTACTTTTATCTTTATGCTGGTTCCTTTTGTGCAACTTAAATCTTTCCGCAATCAGCAGCGGTGTGGGATTTAAGTGGTCCTGTAGGATTTACACTATGTTTTCAAAATCCTTTTCTACTGGCTTCTCTGGGGTTACTAGGTTTCGTAGTAAGCCATACATTTTTGCACCCATTGAATTCAACAATACCAGCACTTTGTTGTCATCTGGCACTTCATTCGCCTTGCAGTATACTTCTATGCGTTCGACATATGTTGTCCAATCTACGACTTCATTGTCGAACGCTGTGATACTACCACTCTTCAGCATTTTTGGGTGTGGTTAGACTGGTTTAAAATGGCATCTCCCGCGCTTTCCTTTCTTCCCCGCTGCGGCTTAAAATGGCGTCTCCCGCGCTTTCCTTCCTCACTCGCTGCGGCATAAAATGGCATCTCCCGCGCTGCTGCCAACGCCGCTCTCGGCGGTCCTCATGGCAAATGGCGACGCCCTGTGGGTTTCGTGCGCTGCTCCTGCGCTGCTGCCAATGCCGCTCTCTGCGGTCCTCATGGCAATGGCAGTGCCTCACGTTTTCCTGCACGCCTCTCTCCCCCGTTGACGCTGCTCGGCCCTTGAACACCGGCTGCGCTCTGCTCTCTCTCGTCTCTCTCCCCATTGACGCCGCTCAGTCCTGAACACCGGCTGTGCCCTGTGCGCTCTGACCTCTCTCTCTCCCCCGTCGACACTGCTCGGCCTTTTTCTGTGCCGCTTGGTTGGCTCTAGCCGCCGCTGTCCGGGAAGGGTCTGCGCAGCACCTGTTGCCAGCCCGTTTTGCTGGACCACCGTGACTGGAAAGCCAATCCTGGCTCTCGACAGCCTCCCATGCGATGCTCAAATCTCCACTGGATGACTGGGCGGTTCCCCATGGTCGACGCCCGTTCTTCTGGACTCGACCTCCTTCCACTGTTCTCCAGGAGCGAATCCCTTGGAGTTGATGCAGAGTTGCAGGTAGGTTTGAATCTGCATCGTCGCCAATGTTAGATCCGTGTATCTTAATGTTGTGTCCTTCAATAATCAGACCAAAGACTGCAGGGAACGAACAACAGGTGTTTACTGAATGAGGGTTACGCTAGAACTAACTGTACAGATCACGACTCAGGGTTTATATACAATTGTGGTCACTGCCGGTACTACAGTATACAGGAGCTGTAAAAAGTAGTTCTCCCCTTAAAGGTACATACATTACAGTCTCTCTAGTACTTTTTCTGTACTTATATTAATTATGTCAAGTTCCTTACCCTCATTAGACCCTTGGTTCCCTACCATTTTTGGTATGCTTTTTGTGTCTTCTACTGTGAAGACAGATACAACATTTTTGTTTACATTTCTGCCATTTCCTTATTCCCCATAATAATTTCTCCTGTCTCAGCCTCTAAGGGACCAACGTTTACTTTGGCTACTCTTTTCCTTTTTACATACTTGCAGAAACTCTTACAATCTGCTTTTATAGTTCTTGCTAGTTTTCTCTCTTATTCTATTTTTTCCCTTTTTGTCAATGTTTTGGTCAACCTTTGCTGCTTTCTGAAACTCTCCCAATCCTCAGGCTTATTATTCTTTGCAACATTATAAGCTTCTTCTTTCAATCTAATGCTATTATTAACTTCTTTAGTTAGCCACGGTCCTTATTTCATCCTTATTATCAGGGCTACTCCCCTTCCTTTTCCATTATGTCTGTCTTTTCGAAACGTCAATTACCCTGGAATATTATGGCCGCTATTCTGTAAATGGATGCAGCTTGGGTGCGGGCCAGCTGATTTCCTGGTTCCAGTCCCGCGCCTAACTGCATCCAGCCCACGGACGTGATTTTCCCTTGTAAAGCCCGCCCTGCGGGTTTGCTGCCCAATTAAGAGGAAGCCGGTCAGATTACGTCATTTGATGACGCGTCATCTGCCTGTTTTCTTAAAGGGACCATGCACATTTTTTTTTGACAGCTAATTTATCAGTGTTTGACAGGATTGAGGTGCTGCAAACACTGACAATCACTGTAAACAGTTAAGCTCCTGCACCCAGGCTCTCCAATGACTTCCTCCATAGGCTAGAACAGATAGCAGCTGCAGGTGAGGTTACAGAAGCGATCTGTCACTGGTGAGAGGTTCTCCCAATGAGGTGGGACAAACATCCAATTCAAAATTGTTAACTAAAGAAAAGTGTAATGCATTCAAAACGATTTTCCCAACATTTTCGTACCTCTGAAACTCACCAGTGCATCATTGGATCCTTCACACCACTTCTGCAGCTGTCATCAATGCAGAAACCTTACAACAGACTCATAACACGCCACACTTACCTGGTGTGGTGTCCAGACATCAGAAAGCACGACCCAGAAGCAGCAAAATTGAAAAAGAGCCTGTTAACAACTATCAAGTACCTGTTAACAGGCAGGTAAGTGGCTTTAATCTTCTACCCGCTGCTAGGTGTCGGGTCCTTGCACAAGTCAGGGACCCGACACTTGGGAAGATTGATTGGAGGCAGGGTGACAGCAGGTTTCCTACCCGCTGTCACTCTTTGCGATTTTGACAGTGATCCCACCTCCAAACCCACAATCTGAGCGCTGGCAATATTCTGACCTAAGTTCCCAACCTTGGCCACCTTGCAACCATGTCTCTGTAATGGCTATTAGATCAAACCCATTTATCTCTATTTGTGCCATTACTTTGTCTATCTTGTTATGAATGCTTCGTGCATTCAGATAAAGAAACTTTATATTTTTTTTACCATTATTCCCTACTTTGACGTTATTCTCTGCTGCACTGCTATCATTAAACTCTCTGTCCTTCCTATCACACTCGGCTTATGTCTATCCAAATCACTACACTTCTCTATTGCCTTGACATTTCTCTTTAGATTTCTAAATTTCCCCTCACCTGACCCCCCACTTTTTTAGTTTAAAGCCCTATCTATAGCCCTAGTTATTCAATTCGCCAGTATGCTGCTCCCAACCTGGTTTAAGTGGAGCCCGTCCAGACAGAATAGCTCCCTCTTTCCCCAGTAATGGTGCCAGTGCCCCATGAATTGAAACCCCATTTTCCCACACCTCTCTTTGAGCCACGCATTTAACTCTCTGATCTGATTGGCCCTATGCCAAATTGTGCGTGGCTCATGTAGTAATCCAGAGATTCTTATCCTTGTGGCTCTGCTCATTAATTTAGACCCTAGCTCCTCAAACTCCCTCAGCAGAACCTCATTCTTAGTTCTACCTATGTCGTTGGTTCCTACATGGACCACAACAACTGGATAATCCACCTCCACTCCAAGTTCTTCTGCAGCTGCGAGAGATATCCTTAACCCTGGCATCGGGCAGGCAACACAGCCTTCGGGGTGCTCTTTTGTGGCTGCAGAGTATAATATCTATCCCCCTGACTATACTGTCCCCTACTACTACCACATTCCTTCCTTCTCCCCCAACTTGGATGGTCCATACAGGCAGAAAGTGCTTCGTACCTGTTGGTCAAGGTCCAGGGCTGAGGCACCACCATCACTACAACCTGGGTCCCCGTACCTTCCTAACTCGTTGTCACACCCCCCTGTCCCTGACCACTTACGAACTCTAAAGTACTACTTAACGTAAAGGGTGTGATTGCCTCCTGGAACAAAGTATCCAGGTAACTCTTCCCCTCCCTGATGCATCGCAATGTCTGCAGCTCGTACTCCAGCTCAACAATTCTGAGCCGAAGTTACTCAAGTTGCAGACACTTACTGCAGATGTGGTTGCTCGGGATCGTGATGCTCTCCACAGACTCCCACATGCTGCAGTTATGACACACCACCTGCCCTGTCATCTCAAACTTTGTTTTATTTCTAACACAGTCCCTCAGAACCGAGGATGACATGCTTCCACATTTAAAAATGAGTTCTCAGGTGACTGATGAGTCTAATGCGGGACCTACAGTCTCTGTGACAGGTGGGGCAGATGGTGGTTGAAGGGGTGGGTGGGTAGGCTGCAAGCATTGACGTGCGCTCCTTGCGCTGTTTGTGCTTGGCTCCGCTTGCTCCTGGTGAACAGACTGAAGGTGTTCGGCGCCTTCCCGGATGCTTCTCCTCCACTTTGTGCGGTCTTGGGCCAGGGATTCCCAGGTGTCACTGGGGATGTTGCACTTTTTCAAGGAAGCTTTCAGGGTGTCCTTGAAGCGTTTCCTCTGCCCACCTGGTGCTCTCTTCCCGTGTCAGAGCTCCGAGTAGAGTGCTAGTTTTGGGAGTCTCGTATCGGGCATGCGGATGATGTGGTCCGTCCATTGGTGCTGATCGAGCGTAGTCAAAGCTTCGATGCTGGGAATGTTGGGCTGAGCAAAAACACTGACATTGGTGCGCCTATCCTGCCAATGGATTTGCAGGATCTTGCAGAGGCGGCATTGGTGGTACCTCTCAAGTGCTTAGAGATGCCTGCTGTACAAGCATACAGGAGGGTGGGTATCACTACTGCTCTGTAAACCTGAGCTTGGTGCTGGGTTTGAGGTCCTGGTCTTCAAATACTCTCATCCTCAGGTGACCAAAGGCTGCAATGGCACACTGAAGGCAGTGTTGGACTTTGTCATCGACATCTGCCCTTGCTGAGAGTAGGCTCCCGAGGTATGGAAACTGGTCTACGTTGTCCAAATCCTCATCATGCACTTTCCTAATCAGGGAGCTGTACAGTATGGCGGGGGCAGGTTGGTAGAGGACGTTTGTCTTACGGATGTTTAGTGTAAGGCCCATGCTTTCGTATGCTTCGGTGAAGGTGTTGACGATGGTTTGGAGTTCGGCTTCAGAGCATGCGCAGATGCAAGCATTGTCTTGTAAGAACGAAAATATATGTTTTGTATGTGTGATGGACTCGAGACTATTAATATAAGATGTATGTAATAAAGATAACTTTGATGTGTATGGATCTCCCCTGGGTGAGCAGAGCTCAAGGCAAAAGTGTGAAACTTAACAAAGGAAACCTGCATAACAGGGTAACCCCCACAGAGACACCATCAAAACTCACCATCAAAACTCAAGAGCCACTTAACAATGTTAACAAACAATTAACTTAAGCAAGAAATGGCACCAGCCACTGCAGACAGACACATGTTCAAAGGAAAGCCAATCAAGAACTGCCATGAAACTAAGACCCAATCCTGGGGTCTTAGCAATTTAGACTAGAGACAATGGACTTAAAAAATATAAAACAAGGAACCCAAAGGCTCTCTCTCTCTCTCTCTCCAGATGACCACGCAGTAAAACTAGAGGCCCTCCCTCTACAGACCAGACCAAGAAGCAAGGAAAAAGGCTGCGTGCATTGCTTGACTCAGGGAAGTACAAGTCTCTGTAAATCTAACCCATTACCTTATGTGTTGTAATCGAATAGAGTCATAGGATAGCAGTAGGCTATTGTTTTGATGTGCATGAGTGTGTGTGTTTAATAAACTTGCTTGAGTGTGTGTGTTTAATAAACTTATTCCAAATTGTTTCAAAAGAATTGATCTTGCTGTCAATTTAATGCCAGTCGAAATAAAAAGTTTACAAAACTAGGGGCTCGTCCGGGATCTGGTGAGGCAGCTTTAGATCATTCTTTTAAACAATTGGAAAATTCGGGAGTTGCGATTCTAACCTGTGGTGTGGAGTTTAATAGTAAATTCAAAAGTCACAGGATGAAGGGATCGGGGGCATATAAAAAGCCAGCAAAAGATGTAGCTGTAGCCTACCATGAAAAAATATATGAAAAGGTGTCCATAAGGGACTTACAAGAGTTATGGGCATGATGAATCTGTAAGGGCCAACATGCGTCCTTTGGGGACCTCGTGGCATTCATCCTGGAGAGGGTAGATGAGGGAAAGCTAAGGCCCAAACTGGCAAATGGCCCCTTGGAATTCGAGGCACATTACTGTGCTCGGAGAGATGAGGAATTAATGAGGCAGGATGCAAAAGGGATTCAAGATTTAAAGGGAGAGATACAAGATTTAAAAGAACTAAAAGTCAAAGAGATTCAACTAAAACTAAAAGAGATTCAAAGTATGAAAGAACAGAAAGAGGAAGGCATCCGACTTATTAGACAGTTAAAGGGAGGAGAAATCCAGCATTTGAGACAAGAAATTGATCGATTAAGCCACAGTATCAGGCAACTAGACAGAAGAGCTGAGCAGGCAGCTTTGTTGATGCAGCAACAACCCCTCTCAAATTTAAATGCAGGAGCAGCTGTTGCGGCAGCAAATGAAACAAGATTAGTGCTCAAGAAATATAAATTGGAAAGCCTGGGACTCCAGCAGGAAGTAGAAGACGCTAGGGGGGCATTAAGGGAAGCAATTAAGAAGCCACATAGAGAGGCAGACCACTCCCAGTACCACCTAGAAATAGCGTGGCTAAAGAGTAAATTAGGGCAGCAACAGGCTCTAGTATCCGCAGTAACACGGGGAGCCATAACAGAAACAACAGAAGGGGATGAGGGGGAGACAGATTGGGAAGAGGAAGGCAGTCAATATAATTTCGAGGAGGGCAGTGAAGGGTGGGATACATTGGAGACACAAGGGCCAACCGTAGCTATTACGTCCGTGAATGATTGAGACACGGACAGCAGGAGTGGAACAAAATAAGTCTTTACTGGTGGAAGTCAACAGTGAAACTGAAACAACAGAGGCTCACTAGCGCCTTTTATACAAGGGTGGTCACTGCCAGTACTGCAGTCTGAGACCAGTTATTCTCTTAAAGGTACATACACAACAATTCCTCCCCTTTTAGATAAACGGTACATAACATTCATTTAACAACTAAATGATAACTAATTACAATCACAATTACTGTTGCTAGATACATTGGTTAAGTTTAAGCAATTATAAGTTCAGTCTTTGAGGAGGCTTCCTGATTCTGCCTGGATAACGCCTCTTTGGGGTATCAGGTTCTTCTGGCAATGTTGAGTCGGGATCAATGTCGTTGTTTGGTTCATCTGCTTCCAATATTACCGGTTCTGCGGTAGCTGCAATTGGAACGTCGATTTCATTATCAGATGTATCAGATCGTGGTGTGGAGTTGACGAATTCCAGTGACTCTAGAATCTGGTCAGCATGGCGTCTTACAATGCTCTCCCCAACGTCCACGGTATACATGAGAGGTCCTTGTCGTGTACAAATCGTTCCTGGCTGCCATTTCTCAATGCGGTAGTCCCGGGCCAAAACTGGTTGACCTATCTTAAAACTCCTGGTCGGCCTTTCATTCATATTCTGAAACTGCCTGTTCTCCACATCTCTTCGGACGTTTGGCTTAACCAAATCCAAACGGCATCATAGTCTTCGATTGAAGAACATCATGGCTGGAGTTTGGTTGGTAACCGCATGTGTCGCATTCTGGTAGGCAAACAAGAAGTTGTCCACCTTGTGTTGTAGGGGTATATCTTCATTACACATTGCCTTGATAGCCTTCTTGAATGTTTGGACAAACCTCTCAGCCAATCCATTAGTGGCTGGATGATATGGGGCAGATGTGTAATGCTTAACACCCTTGTTCTTTAAGAACCTCCGGAACTCTTCAGACACAAACTGTGGTCCATTGTCAGAGCAAATCTGTTCAGGCAGCCCATTCCTGGTGAATATGGTTCGAAAAACTGTGATAGTTTTTTCCGTGGTGGTTGAGGACATTTTTATTACCTCTGGCCACTTTGAATGTGCATCCACCCCAATTAAAAACATTGAGTCCATGAAGGGACCAGCAAAATGAATGTGCACCCTTTGCCATGGAGATGAGGGCCACTCCCATGGATGCAGAGGAGCTTGTGGTGGGGCGTTTTGGACCTTCTGGCATCCTGCACAGCTCTTGGTCATCTCTTTGATTTCTCTATCGATTCCTGGCCACCACACAAACGCTCTGGCTAAGTTTTTCATTTTTACCCCACCCAGATGACCCTCATGAAGCTCATTGAGCACTCTATACGTCCACTTAGGTGGAATTACTACTCTGGATCCACACATCAAGGTTCCTCTGCCCACTGACAGCTGTTCCCTTCTCGGCGAGAATGCTGGCAGCAGTGGTTCGCCATGTGCTGGCCATCCCTTCAACGTTAAATCATAGACCCGTGATAGTGTCGGGTCATTCCGTGTTTCCTTTTCTATGTTTGCATTCGTCACAGGGAGACATTCGACTATGGTCGAGTGGAATAACTCCATTGGATCCACTGCAAGGTCTTCTTCTTCCACCGTCGGCAACGGTAGGCGTGATAATCCATCAGCATTTCCATACTGTTTAGTTCCTTTGTACTCGATGTCATATTGGTGTGCCCCTAGGAAAAGGGACCATCTCTGCAGCCGCTGTGCTGTCATTATCGGTACGCCCTTCTGAGGGTTGAAAATGGAGACAAGAAGTTGATGATCGGTTAGTAGAGTAAATTTTTGACCGTGCAGGTAGTGATTGAACTTCTTCACCCCCCACACTAGGCTGAGGGCCTCTCTGTCAATTTGGGTGTAGTTACGCTCGGTAGAAATTAACGAGCGTGACGCAAAAGCTATCGGCCTCTATAAACCATCAAGGAATTTATGTGACAGTACCACCCCAATGCTGTAGGGAGACGCATCACACGCCAGTCTGATCAGCAGTGCTGGGTTGTAGTGAGCCAATTCTTCCCTTGAGGTGATTAAGTCCTTACTCTTCTGAAAAGCACACTTACAATCATCACTCCATTTCCATGCTACCCCCGTATGCAGCAGGGCGTTCAGTGGGTGCAGAATTGTCGACAAATTCGGCAAAAACTTATGATAGTAATTCACCAATCCGAGGAATGACCTCAGTTGCGACACATTTTCAGGTGCTGGGGCCTTAACAACCGCTTCAATTTTGTCTGGGGACTTATGTAACCCCTCTTCATCAATCATGTGGCCGCAATACGATATCTGTTTCTTAATAAATTCGCACTTGGGGCGGTTGGCTCGCAGCCCATGTTCCCATAGTCTAGTGAGCACCTGTTCTAGGTTGTTAAGGTGTTCACTGTCATCTTCACCTGTCACAAGGATGTCGTCCAAGTAACACTGAGTCCCCGGAATCCCTTGCAGGACTTGTTCCATCGCTCTTTGCCATATCGCCAGAGCCGATGCTACTCCGAATACCAATCGATAATACTGGGAAAGACCTTTGTGAGTGTTTATCGTGAGATACTTCCTAGAGGACTCTTCAACCTCCATCTGCAAATATGCTTGTGCTAGGTCAATTTTTGTAAAACGCTTCCCTCCAGACAGTGAGGCGAAGATGTCTTCTATCCTTGGAAGAGGATATTGTACTGTGTGAAGGACTGGGTTAACCGTCACCTTGAAATCCCCACAGATGCGAATCTTCCTTGGCTCCCCAGACTTATTGCTTAACGTTTTCTACATGACAGGAACGATGGGTGTCGCCCACTCGCTCCAGTCGAACTTAGACAACATGCCCACCTTCTCCAGATTCTCCAGCTCTGCCTCGGTGGCTGCGCGAATTGCATATGGTACCGGTCTTGCTTTGAAAAACTTGGGAACTGCATTCTCTTCTATTTTTATCGAGGCAGTTACGCCTTTAAGCGTGCTCAGTTCTTGTTGAAATACCTCTTTGGCGTTAGCTAAGATTGTTGAAAATCATCCAGGAGTGATGTCTTCATCTTTTTTACCTTCCACCATCATTGCATGAATGGAGTGCCAATCTAAGTTTATCTTCCTGATCCATTCCCGTCCCAATAACGGTGGTCCACCATTTGGCAGTATGTAGAGATACAATTTCCATATTTTCTTGCCGTTGTATTCGACAGGCACCCTTATTTTTCCTCTGGGGTATACTTTATGCCCCGTATACGTCTTCAAGATGATGGATGTCTCTCTCAAGTGTATGTGTGAAAATAGCCGCTCGTAGTCTCGTCGATTCATGACGGTTAGCGCTGATCCTGTATCCAATTCCATTTTAACTTGGGACCCTGCTATCATGAGGTTGACCCAAATGGTTTGGTGATCCTCTTTTGTGATTACAT
This sequence comes from Somniosus microcephalus, assembly GCF_052327205.1. Lineage (NCBI taxonomy): Eukaryota > Metazoa > Chordata > Chondrichthyes > Squaliformes > Somniosidae > Somniosus > Somniosus microcephalus. Next base: position 121,628,511 of record NW_028225179.1, read on the forward strand.
TGTGAAGTTTGAGACAGCTTAGTCTCCTGTTCCCGGATTCACTATTGCTCATCTGGTCTTCAGAACTACTGTCTGTCATCTTTTGTACTTTCTTTTACGGATCCTTAGTAGCCTTTTTGTTGTCGCTGGTCTTCTTCCCAGACCTGCAAACTCGTGCAATGTGTCCCATCTTCCCGCATTGCCTGCATATTCTGTCTTTGGACCAGCAGTCCTTCTGGTCATGGTTAGTTCTGCCGCAGCAATAACATTTTGCAAATCCCCGTGTCATTTCGTGGGTGCCGTATTCCTGTGGTTTTTGTTGAATTTCTGCAGCTCCCCTGGCTGCTGCTTCATACGATACTGCCACGCTGAAAGCCTTATCTAGCGTCAGCTGTTTTTCTGAGAGTAACTTCTTCTGTGTTCCTTCACTCAGGAGTCCACAGACAAATTTGTCCCGTAGGGTATCTGCCAGTCCTGCTCCGAACTGGCAGTGCTTTGATAGCTTGCGTAGTTCCGTATGATACTCAGCATTGCTCTCATCTTTGTGCTGAGTTCTCCTGTGAAATTTAAATCTTTCTGCTATCAACAGCGTTGCAGGGTTTAGGTGTTCCTGTAGGACAGCAACAATTTCATTAAAACCCTTTGCCTTCGGTTTGGCTGGAGTGATCAGGCCCCGCAATAGGCCGTACATTCTAGCACCCATTAAGTTTACCAATATTGATGCCTTTTTCTCCTCCGCTATTTCGTTTGCCTCGAAATATACCTCGACTCTTTCCACATACGTGGTCCAGTCCTCTATTGTATTATCAAAAGCAGTGATACAGCCAGTCTTCGGCATCTTGCAAATCTAAAATGGTGCCTCCCGTGCTTTGCCTTCTTCCCTGATTTAACAAAATGGTGCCTCCCGTGCTTTGCCTTCTTCCCCGCTGATTAAGATGGCGCCTCCCACGCTTTGCCTTCTTCCCCGCTGTTGTTAGTGCTGCTTTCCACAGTTTCTTGTGCGTTTAATATTTTTTAAAATGATTTTCCCGTCGTGGAACAACCCTGTGGGGCTCTTGCCTCCCTCTTCGCGGGTCTATACGCAGCCCGGCTTCGTAGCACCGGCCGCACCCTGTGTCCTCCACTCTCTCTCTCTCTTCTTCCCAACAACGCTGCTCGGCCCCATTGCAAACCACCCGCTCGAGTTTGCGACCGCCGCAGCCCAGGAAGGATCAGTGCACTACCTGCCACCAGCCCGATTTGCTGAAGCACCGTCGACAGGAACCAGGCCCCGCATCCGACAGCTTCTCCAGCAATCTTCAACTCTGCAACACAGGGCGGATGCCCACGGTCGACGCCCGTTTCTACTGCCTCTTACTTTCTTTTCTTTCTGGCTTCGACCTCTGCTCACTTCGCTGTAGGAATGGATCCCAGGAGGTGGTGCAAACTGTAGGTAGGTTCGTATCTGCTCGTCGCCAGTATTACGTCCGTGAATGATTGAGACACGGACAGCAGGAGTGGAACAAAATAAGTCTTTACTGGTGGAAGTCAACAGTGAAACTGAAACAACAGAGGCTCACTAGCGCCTTTTATACAGGGGTGGTCACTGCCGGAACTGCAGTCTGAGACCAGTTATTCTCTTAAAGGTACATACACAACAGTAGCAGTCGTGACCAACTCTTTACAGCATAATGTGCATGGTCACATCACTAGTAACCATATCGACTCACGGCCCCATATCTGGTGCTGACGCCATGGCATGTAGCCATGGGTTGGGGCCCATTAATGATGGGGACGACCCACTGGTAGTTAATAGGAGGTGAGCAGATTTCAGGAGGGATCACCCAGAGTTAGAAGAGGGAGACTTAACATGAGTCCTCCTCTTGGCCTTTTCCACTTCTTTAAAGAATAACCTGCCAGGCGCGATCCTCCAGCGTGGCACAGCGACCGATGAAGTGGTGAATGAGATCCGAAACCATTTATGGATCCAAAACTTAAACTTAGTGGCTATGCTTAGTCAGACCAAACAGCGCCCAGATGAGACCCATAGAGTCTTCAGTAAGCGCCTGTATGATATCTATGAACATACCCAGAACCAGGCACCCACAAAAGCTGCAGCAGGAAAGAATCAGGAACAATTCAAAATGATGTTCCTGACCCAACTCCACTCTTTAGTTAAAACCACCGTGGGCATAGCAGTGATGTCTGCCGATCAGTGGACAGATATAGAGACTAACGTTCAAAGAGCCTAGGAGATGGTAAAAGACCAGTTAAAGGTGAAATCACCACCCACCTCAAAGAAACCAGTGTCAGCGGTGGAGCGATCCAGGTACTACCTGTAGTGTATGTGCCTTTAAGAGCCCCCTGTGTACTGTAATGCCTGTAATGGCCACTCAGGCTATATAAGCCTGTATATTGTGTTGTATCAGTTAGTTCCCCTCCAGACTTTGTTCAGTAAACACCTGTGAAACCAACTCCTGTCTTCAGTGTCTCTATTAACACACGGACACAACAGTGGTGACGAATCGGAAACGGACTTATATGCAATTCGGCAGCACCTGAAGTACATCAATTCCTCTGGCGTCCAAAGTCGAAGAAAATCAAGAAAAAGTAAAAGCTGTGGTTTCACCAGCTAGCCAAGCTGGTGGCAGGTACTGCAATAATCCTTCCTGGACATCGGGCTGGGGCTCCAGCGACTGGCTCTGCAGCTAGGCCAAGCAGCAAAGGCGGAGGCAAGCAGTAACAGACGGGGAGGGAGCACTCGGTAGACGGCCGGAGCTGCAAGCAGGTCGGCATTCAGACCTAGCAGAGAAAGTCCGGTGGGAACGAGTCTCCACCAGTAAATAAATAAATAAAAAGAAGGGAAACCCGCGGAAAACAGCGTTGTCATTGGCAGCAGCGGCGGGGAAGCGCGGGAAGCACCATATCTTTTCTGCAGAAAAGAAGGAAAAGCGCGGGAAGCGCCATTTTTTTTCTAGGATGCCTAAGTCTGGCAATATTGATGCTTTTGATAACGAGATAGAGGATTGGACCACATATGTGGAAAGAGTGGAGGTATATTGCACCGCAAATGGAATAGAAAATGAAAAAAAATCGTCAGTACTTCTAAATCTAATGGGCGCAAAGACATACGGGCTGTTACAAAACTTAATCACTCCAGCCAAAGCAAAGGGCAAGAATTTTAAAGAAATTGTTGATACCCTACAGGAGCACTTAAACCCAACACCGCTGCTGATAGTGGAACGATTCAAATTCTTCAAGAGGAATCAACACAAAAATGAAAGTAACGCTGGTTACCTCACCGAATTAAGAAAGCTATCAAAGCACTGCCAATTCGGGGCAGGACTAGCAGATTATCTTCGAGACAAATTCGTCTGCGGTCTCCTAAGTGAAGGAACACAGATAAGGTTGCTTTCTGAAAAAGATTTAACACTGGACAAGGCTTTCAGTATGGCTGTATCATACGAAGCAGCCGCAAGAGGAGCTGCAGAGATACAACAAAAGACACAGGACTTCGGCACCCATGAAATGACACAGGGTTTCGAGAGATGTTATCGCTGCAGCAGATCCACCCATGACCAGAGGGACTGCTGGTTCAAGGACAAAGCATGCAGGCAATGCAGAAAGATTGGACACATTGCAAGGGTATGCCGATCTGGACAAAAAAAATCCACGGACAGAAAAAAAAAATCAATAAAGAAAAGTACAGAAAGGTACAAATGATGACGAACAGTAGCTCCGAAGACCAAAAGAGCGATAGCGACTCCGAAAACAAGAGACTCAGCTGTCTCAAATTACATAATGTAATTGCCAAAGAAGATTACCAGACCATTTGGGTTACCCTCACGATAGCAGGGTCCCCAGTTAAAATGGAGCTAGATACAGTATCAGCTCTGACCGTCATAAATCGACGGGATTACGAGCGGCTATTTCCGCATATACCTTTAAAAGACACATCCATTATCTTGAAAACATATACGGGGCAGAAAGTATATCCCAAAGGAAAAATAAGGGTGCCTGTTGTATACAACGGCAAGGAAATACAAAAGTTGTATTTATACGTTCTACAAGATGGTGGTCCACCACTGTTGGGAAGTGAATGGATCAGGAAAATACGTTTAGACTGGCACTCCATTCAGGCACTGACGGTGACCAGTAAGAAAATAAACGACGATGACGTCATACCTGAACGATTAAAAGACATCTTAAAGTGCATCCAGGAGAGCTTTTTGAGCCAGCATGTAGAAAGTCCTACAAGAGAGGGGGCGGTACTGGACCTAATTCTAGGGAATGTGGCCGGCCAAGTGGAAAAAGTGCTAGTAGGTGAGCACTTTGGTGATAGTGACCATAATATGGTAAGATTTAAGGTGGTCATGGAAAAGGACAGGGATGGGCCGGAAATAAAGGTTCTAAATTGGGGGAAGGCCGATTTTAATAGGATAAGGCAGGATCTGGCCAAAATGGACTGGGATCAGCTACTTGTAGGAAAATCCGCATCGGAGCAATGGGAGGCTTTCAGAAGGGAGATTGAGATCATACAAGGGCAACATGTTCCCATAAAGGTCAAGAGTGGTTCCAAAAACCACAGGGAACCGTGGATGTCAGGGGATATACGGGAATGGATTAGGAAAAAAAGGAGGGCTTTTGGTAGATACAAAAGGCTAAAGACGGAGGAAGCCCTAGAGGAGTACAAAAAGTGCAGGGGGATACTTAAAAAAGAAATTAGGAGATCAAGGAGGGGCCATGAAATAACACTGGCGAGCAAAATAAAGGAAAATCCGAAGATGTTTTATAAGTATATTAAGGGTAAAAGGATAACTAGGGAAAAAATAGGGCCCATTAGGGACAAAAGTGGCAATCTGTGTGTGGAGCCGGAAGATGTAGGAGGGGTTCTAAATGAATTTTTTGCATCTGTTTTCACTATGGAGAAGGACGATGTAGACATAGAAATAGGGCGGGGGGACTGTGATATGCTTGAACATATTAACATCGAGAGGGAGGAGGTATTGGCGGTTTTAGCTGGCCTAAAAATGGATAAATCCCCAGGCCCCGATGAAATGTACCCCAGGCTGCTGTGTGAGGCAAAGGAGGAGATTGCGGGGGCTCTAACACATATATTCAGGACCTCTCTGGCCACGGGGGATGTACCAGAGGACTGGAGAACCGCTAATGTAGTACCATTGTTCAAGAGGGGTAGTAGGGAGAAACCGGGGAACTACAGGCCAGTGAGCCTAACATCAGTGGTAGGAAAATTACTGGAAAAAATCCTGAGGGACAAAATTTGTCTCCACTTGGAGAGGCAAGGATTAATCAGGGATAGTCAACATGGCTTTGTCAAGGGAAGATCATGTCTGACTAATTTGATTGAATTTTTTGAGGGGGTGACTAGGTGTGTGGATGAGGGTAACGCAGTGGATGTGGTATACATGGATTTCAGTAAGGCCTTCGATAAAGTCCCGCACAGGAGACTGGTCAAGAAGGTAAGAGCCCATGGAATCCAGGGTGCCTTGGCACATTGGATACAAAACTGGCTTAGTGGCAGAAGGCAGAGGGTGATGGTCGAAGGTTGTTTTTGTGACTGGAAACCTGTGGCCAGTGGGGTACCACAGGGATCGGTGCTGGGTCCCTTGCTGTTTGTGGTCTACATTAATGACTTGGATATGAATGTAAAGGGTATGATCAGTAAATTCGCGGATGATACTAAAATTGGTAGGGTGGTAAATAGCGAGGAGGGTAGCCTCAGTCTGCAGAACGATATAGATGGGTTGGTCAGATGGGCGGAACAGTGGCAAATGGAATTTAACCCGGAAAAGTGCGAGGTGATGCACTTTGGGGGGTCTAACAAGGCAAGGGAATACACAATGAATGGTAAGACCCTAGGCAAGACGGAGGGTCAGAGGGATCTGGGTGTGCAGGTACACAGATCCCTGAAGGCGGCGGAACAGGTGGATAAGGTGGTAAAAAAGGCATATGGGATACTTGCCTTCATTAGCCGAGGCATAGAATATAAGAGCAAGGAGGTTATGATGGAGCTGTATAAAACACTGGTTAGGCCACAGCTGGAATACTGTGTGCAGTTCTGGTCGCCACACTACAGGAAAGATGTGATCGTGTTAGAGAGGGTGCAGAGGAGGTTCACCAGGATGTTACCAGGGCTGGAGCGCTTCAGCTATGAAGAGAGACTGGGCAGATTGGGTTTGTTTTCCTTGGAGCAGAGGAGGCTGAGGGGGGACATGATTGAGGTGTACAAAATTGTGAGGGGCATGGATAGGATGGATGCTGAGGAGCTTTTCCCCTTAGTAGAGGGGTCAATAACTAGGGGGCATAGATTCAAGGTAAAGGGAGGGAGGTTTAGAGGGGATTTGAGAAAGAACTTTTTCACCCAGAGGGTGGTTGGAGTCTGGAACTCACTGCCTGAAAGGGTTGTGGAGGCAGAAACCCTCACAACATTTAAGAAGCATTTGGATGAGCATTTGAAATGCCATAGCATACAAGGCTACGGGCCAAATGCTGGAATATGGGATTAGATTAGACAGGGCTTGATGGCCGGCATGGACACGATGGGCCGAAGGGCCTCTATCTGTGCTGTATTACTCTATGACTCTATGACTCTATGACATCTTTGCCAACGCCAAAGAAGTGTTTCAAGAGAAACTAGGAACCTTGAAAGGCATCACCGCCTCAATAAAAGTGGAAGATGTGGCAATTCCCAAGTTTTTTAAGGCAAGACCGGTGCAATACGCAATTCGTCCAGCAGTCGAGGCAGAGCTGGAGAATTTGGAAAAGGCAGGCGTATTATCCAAAATAGATTGGAGCGAGTGGGCAACACCCATCGTTCCAGTCATGAAGAAAGCGTTGAATAATGATAAATCTGAAGAACAGAGAAAAATTTGCATCTGTGGCGACTTCAAGGTGACTGTAAACCCGGTCCTTCACACGGTACAGTATCCTCTTCCGAGGATAGAAGATATTTTCGCCTCACTATCCGGAGGGAAATGTTTCACCAAAATTGACTTGGCACAGGCATATCTACAGATGGAGGTTGAAGAGGCCTCTAAAAGTATCTCATGATAAATACACACAAAGGTCTGTACCAGTACAATCGACTGGTTTTCGGAGTAGCATCCGCTCCAGCTTTTTGGCAAAGAGCTATGGAGCAAGTCCTCCAAGGGATTCCGGGTACTCAATGCTACCTAGACGACATCCTTGTAACAGGAGAAAACGACAACGAGCACCTTGCAAATTTGGAGCAGGTGCTCACTAGGCTGAGAGAACGGGGCCTACGAGCAAATCACCCCAAGTGCGAATTTTTCCAGAATCAAATATCATATTGTGGCCACATAATTTATAAGGAAGGGTTGCATAAGTCACCTGAAAAAATTGAAGCGGTCATAAAAGCCCCAGCACCTGAAAATGTTTCACAATTAAGGTCGTTCCTGGGATTAATAAATTACTATCATAAATTTTTACCGAACTTATCAACTCTTCTGCACCCTCTTAATGAACTGCTACAAACAGGAGTAATTTGGAAATGGAGCAAAGACTGTAAACGTGCCTTCCATAAATGCAAAGACTTAATCACGTCCAAAGAAGTTTTGGCTCATTACAACCCATCACTGCCAATCAGACTGGCGTGCGATGCATCCCCTTATGGTGTAGGAGCAGTATTAGCGCATAAATTCCCTGATGGCTCAGAACGGCCGATAGCTTTTGCGTCATGCTCATTGAACTCAGCTGAGTGTAACTATGCCCAAATCGACAGGGAACCACTCAGCCTGGTATGGGGAGTGAAGAAATTCAACCATTACCTACACGGACAAAAATTTACCTTGTTGACTGACCATCAACCCCTCATCTCCATATTCAACCCTAAAAAGGGTATTCCCATTATGACAGCGCAAAGGCTACAGAGGTGGTGCCTTTTTCTAGGGGCACACCAATATAACATAGAATACAAAGGATCAAAACAGCATGGGTATGCTGCCGGTTTATCGTGCCTACCGTTGCCAACAGTAGAAGAAGCACCTACCGTAGACCCAGTGGAGATTTTCCACTCTACCATAGTCGGATGTCTACCAGTAACAAATTCTGCCATTGAAAGTGAAACTAGAAATGACCCAACTCTCTCACGAGTCTACGATTTAACAGTGAAGGGATGGCCAGCACATGGCGAACCACTGTTGCCAGCATTCTTGCAAAGAAGAGAACAGCTGTCAGTGTGCCGAGGAACCTTGATGTGTGGATCCAGAGTGGTGATTCCACCCAAACTCCAGGATAAAGTTCTAAAGGAGCTTCACGAGGGGCATCTGGGTGGAGTGAAAATGAAGAACCTAGCCAAGGCATTTGTATGGTGGCCAGGTATCGATGGAGACATCGAAGAAATGACCAAGAGCTGCCTAGGATGCCAGAAGGTCCAAAACGCTCCACCACAAGCCCCTCTACATCCATGGGAGTGGCCCTCATCTCCCTGGCAAAGGGTACACATCGACTTTGCTGGTCCATTAATGGACTCAATGTTCTTAATCGCGGTTGATGCACATTCCAAGTGGCCGGAGGTAATAAAGATGTCCTCCACCACCACGGAAAAAACCATCACAGTGTTAAGGACCATATTTGCCAGGAATGTGCTGCCTGAACAGATCTGTTCTGATAATGGACCGCAATTTGTGTCCGAAGAATTCAGGTAGTTCTTAAAAAACAATGGGGTTAAGCACTGCACGTACGCCCCATACCATCCCGCCACCAATGGATTAGCTGAAAGGTTTGTCCAGACCTTCAAGAAGGCAATAAAGGCCATGGGTAATGAAGACATAAAACTGCAGCACAAGGTGGATAACTTCTTGTTTGCATACAGGAATGCAACACATATGGTTACAAACAATAGAAGCCTAAGATGCCGGCTGGATTTGATCAAGCCAAACATCAGAAGGGATGTGGAGAACCGGCAATTTCAAGGCATGAATGAAAGGCCAACTAGAACATTCCAGATAGGTCAACAAGTTTTGGCCCGGGACTACCGTTCTGAGAAATGGCAGCCTGGAACTATCTGCACACGACTAGGACCGCTGATGTATACCGTGGACATCGGAGAAAGCATAATAAGGCGCCATGCTGACCAACTCATAGAGTCATCCGAAAAGGGACAGCCTACACCACAACTCTATACGCCTAATGATGAAGTAGAGATACCCATATCTACCACCGATCCGGTGATACTGGAACCCGATGAACACGACACTGGCATTCAAGCCGAATCAGCCTTGCCAAAAGAACCTACTACACCACCAGAAACTACTACACCACCGAGGCGTTATCCGGACCGAGTCAGGAAGCCTCCAGAGAGATTGACTTATAATTAATTAACTGCAGCAATGTGTAGATTATTTTTCTTGTAACATGTAATTAATGATTACTTAAAATATTATGTACTGATTGGCTAAAAGGGGAGGAATTGTAGTGTATGTACCTTTAAGAGCCCCCTGTATACTGTAATGCCGGTAATGGCCACTCGGGCTATATAAGCCTGTATATTGTGTTGGATCAGTTAGTTCCCCTCCAGACTTTGTTCAGTAAATACCTGTGAAACCAACTGCTGTCTTCAGTGTCTCCATTAACACATGGACACAACACTATCCCTTAAGAGGACAGTGGTTTAATTGGAAGAAGGAAGGTCGCCTAGCAAAACACTGCAGGAGACCCAGACAGGCCATGATGCAACGCATAGATACCTCCCAAGGGACGATCCCAAACCCTCTGCGATGGAACAACAATTGGCTCAGTTAGTTACCCTTCTAATAAAGGACGATTCTACGTCCTCTGGGACGGATCAACGATTGGACCAGTTGATAACCCTCATGAAAGCCCAAATTGTCACGGGGGGATGCAAAATCATTTACTGGTGCACGAAATCGGCAATGCACACCCATTGGGAATGCAACATTCTATCGTCAATGCACACCCATTGGAGGGACACCTCCAAGGATCCACCCTATGGCAGGGTTTGGCCCCCAAACATTGGTCAGAAATGGAGTTCCAACGTGATGGTAGTGGGAGACCAATAGTTCTTGCTGTCTGAAAAGGGGGCCAGCAACAGATTATGCTTATACACACTGGCTCAGCCGTTACCATCATCCACACCCCATACTCTGAACACCATGTAGCGGTGGGCAAGGTTTGTGTAGGGGGGTGGCGGGTGTGGCACGTGCGCCAATCAGTTATGCCCCTGACTGTATGTGAGCGGTTTGAATCGCTCCCACGCCCCTGGGTTCTAGACACCGGACTTAGAAACAGGCAGCGATACAGAAAACTCGAGTAGACAGGTGGTTTGGATACAAACAAAACCAAGATTTTATTGAACAGGAAAATTTTAATACAGTTTTAAAAGAAATTACCTCTACAATATTATAGGCAAATACACTTATACAGGGAATGGGGAACACACGGCACATCGAGGGAAAACAACAATCTTAACAATCCCCTTATCCTTATCCCACCCCTATACCTAACTAGATTGAGCTATGAGGGGCCAGAATTTATGCTCACCAATCCAAGTTCAAAGTTAACTGTTGGAAAAGCAAACGGGTTCTGAGGTTTTGCTCTCTGTCCTCTTAGGTACACCGTCGCCACGTGGTCCTCAGAAGAGCGGTGCTGGAGCTGCTGCCGTGATACACCTCTTCTCCTCAGCTACCATCGTCGTCTCATCCCGATGGGTTCACCTCTTCTTCTCCCTTGGGCGGTCGTCGGCGGTAACGTTATATTTATCGGAATGTCACCAGTCGTTACCGTTTAGGCCTTATTGGCCAGGCACCGAACGCCTGTGTATTCGTTGTGGCATCGAGACCTACATTAACGCTGTGTTCAAGATGCTTGCTGTTATCCTCACTTTCTTTCAACAAGATGCTTGCTGCGATCCTCCTCAGGGACTTCCTCCCTCCCCTAAGGCGTCAGCTTACAACTAGACGCTTGGGGGTTTAAATTACCGATAGGGTTCTCACTGCTCTGCTCTGCCCTTATCGAGGTATTATCGTCTTCTTCGTCTCGTCTCGTTCATCTGACTACACTACAAGTCCTGGGCGTCCTGGATGGCTGTGAACTTGGGCCTCGCTCCCCTTCCCAGCAGTTGGTATGGTGTCTCTGACTACTGAAAATCTGCTCCGGGGAGAGAACCCGCCACGAGGACAGGGCACGAGTACGAGCGGCAGTCCAAGAGGCTGGAGCCACGAGAGCAGGGTCGAGGGCAACGGGCACGAGAGAGCGAACGCCAGTGTGACACTGCTACCCGGTGCCTTCGGTTATACCTTTTCAAAAACCCTTATATTCGCGCCAAATCTGGTTAATTCATTATTCTTAATTTTGGCGGGCTAGCTTTCAATAATGGTAGCAATCCATGTTAACTGTTTTTAGATGACCGGTAATTGCATTTACCGGCCCGATAATTGACTTATGGTGTTTGCCAAGTGCAAGCACGATTGTGGAAAAATGGCAGGCGAAGAGTCTATTGAGGGACCCTCCCCCACTCATTCACTAAAGAGTACCCCATCCCAAGGGAGAGTCACCCTTACATCCAAGACACCATCAAATCCCTAGTTGAGCAGGGTGTTGTTGGGACAGGCACTTTCACAACCAATTCACCCAGCTAGCCGATTAAAAAGCCTGATAGCAGCTGGCGACTGACTATTGATTACAGAAATTTAAATTCTGTAACGCCAGCCTGCTCACCGGTAGCAAGAGATGCTCCAACCATAATGGGGCAGAAATTCGGGTCGGGGGCTTGCCGCGCGTTCACCTCCAGGGACGCCTGGAATTCCTTTTTGAAACAGAAGAATCCCGGGCAGCGTCTGACGTCACGCCGCCCAGGAGTGCAGCCAGCGTGAAGCCTGTAGTGCGCTGTGCAACTGAGACACGCCCCTTGAGGTCTCAGTTTAATAGGAAACGCCCCCAATGTTTCTCACAAGCTGCAAAGCATTTTTACTTGCAGCGCAGCATTTCAAATAGGTTTTTGGTATTTTTATGAACCTTTTGGTAACTTTTATAAACTTTTAAAAACGTTTACATTATTTTGAAGAATCTGAAGTAGTTTAAAACAGAATTGAAGCAATTTAAAGACTTTTAAAAGCCCTGAAAGAATTTTTTTCATTCCATTTATTTATTTAGCAACGTCGTCGTCATACGTGTCTTCACACTGTTCCCTTTGGGGAACAGTATGAAGTGGTGGAAGGATTTATGGCCGTCATTAATGCTCATTCCGTGACCGTAACCATCTTTGAACCAGCCATTAGGGTGGCTAGTCCTATGGCGGGAGGGTTTAACGGGCTCCCACAAGCTATACGAGGAGGGGGGGCCACCCACACCCACGGACGCAAATATCCCACTGGATGTCCACCCAGAATTTATAGTTGGAGCTCCGACTCCACTTGCCGGGACTGTCTGGAGCGGGGTTCGAAACCCTACTCCTTCTGGCCCAGCGGCGGGAGGAAAGTTATTTTAAGAAATGCTGAGGCAAGTTTTAAAGTTTATTTTTGTTTTTTAAAACGGGTTTTCAGTACTGTAGGTAGAAGGAGCAATTGTGGCTATGTGAATTGAATTTTCTGTGTTTATTAAATGTGAAAATGACTCCAACATTTTTAAGAAAGAAACTTTTCATCAGTAATATATTCTTTTAAGTATTTATGTATGTATGTCTGTATATATTCCTTTGCGTATATGTATGTATATATTCCTTTACTTATGTTTATGAATGTATGTAATTAATTATGACTTTCAGAGAAAGTAACTTATTGGAAAGGAATATATATAGGCACATCACGTGACCGCCCTAAGCGCGGGCAAACACGATGACATCACGTCGCACATCACGTGACTGCCCCAAGCGCGGGCAAATGCGATGACATCACAACGCGATTCTCGGGACTGCCTAGTCATTCCTTGTGGCATCCCCATTCGGGAAGACCTGTTCCAAGGCTCTCCTGCATCGATCCTTGTTGTTTTCTGTACTTCGTCAAATCCTTCAGTAAAGACCTGTTGGATTGTTTCTCCTGAGTCGACCTCAGTGACTTGGTTAGGAATACACCTATTCCTACAGGGTCACCTTTCTGGGAGTGTCCATTTCTCCAGAGGAATCATCCCCCGACTCCCACAAGGTGAAGATAATACAGCGACTACCATTACCCACTTCCAAAACAGCCCTACGATCATTCTTGTGTTTGGTTGGGTACCAAAGGAATTTATCCCATGCTTTACAGAGTGCGCAAAGCCCCTGTATGATTTGATAAAACTGCAGGGTGATGACATACGCCCGGCATGGACTGATGCTCACACCCAGTCCGTGGACAAATTAAAAAAAGCAGTGATACAGGCCGCATGTCTGATTCCTCCGGATCCCACACAGCCCTTCCATTTGGAGGTCGGGGCCACAGAACAAAGCCTCACCGCAGTTCTGTGTCAAACGCGAGCTGATCGACAACAACCCATTGCATATGCGGCTCGAATCCTGCAGGGGGCAGATAAGACGTATACCGCGTGTGAGCGCCATCTCCTGGCCGTCTTCTCGGCGGTACATCATTTTACCTTTATTTCAGGGGTGCAAGCTACCATCCGACACAGCGCTCACACGCCTCTGAACCTACTGATAAAACCAGGAGATTTGGTAGTTTCCTCACAGCACCTCAGCAAATGGACATTGGAATTTATGGAAAGACACATTGGCATCATTTCCAAACCCACCACATTGCTGCCACAATTTCTGGTTTATGAGGGGGTGCCACATAAATGTCCGCTAACCCTGATTAACTTTGAGACCCATCCTGTGCAGAAAGAACCCATACAGGGAGCCCCAGATGTCTACATCGACGGGTCCTCATATCACATCGAGGGATCCCCCCACACCGGGTATGCTGTGGTATTGCCAGAGAGAACCATCCAGCGATGATGCAACCGACAGCCCTCACAATAAGCAGAAATTGCCGCATTTCTAACCGCCGTGAAAGAAACCTCAGATAGACCTGTGAATATCTGGTGCAAGAGTGCCTATGCTATAAACACCATACTCTCCTTGCCCCTATACCTCAATAATGACTACCGTACAATAGACAGTAAGGCCCTGGTCCATGGGCCCTGGTTACACCTGCTCTGGTCATATCTTAAACAGCGATCCCAGCCCGGCTTCATAGGAAAGGTAGCAGTGTAGGAATTGACGAATTCCTAACTAATAACTGAGGTCGACTCAGGAGATCAATCAAACAGGTCTTTAATGTAAAACTAAAGGAGTTCAAACAGTTTGATGAGATCGATACAGGAGAACCACGAAACAGGTCTTAACAAGATGGAGATTTCATGAGGACTGCCTGGGCAGTCACGTGGTTTGCGACATGACGTCATCGCGTTTGCCCGCGTTTTCCCACGCTCTTAAAGGGGCCACGCCCCATGCATACAAACACTATATACAAAACGAAGTAATGTCTAACACAATGGCACAGGCTTAGGCTGGTGTTAGAACATCGTTAAAGGGAATTATATACAGTTGCCCAGAGTCATTCAGTGGCTCCGCCACATGCGCCCCCCCCCAGAATTCGCTTTAACAGACAAAGTCAAATGACGAGGGGGTCTGATGAGCCTGTCGGAACGACTCCTGTACTCCTGAGGCGGAGGCTGTTGGGCGGCTGGCGGTCTGGCGGGCGGTTGCACTTGGTCTGCTGTTACGGCGATGTGTGGCCAACCTCGTCTCAGCGGTTGTGCTGTCTCGACGGGCGGTCGAGGTCCAGAAGTGCTGGCTTCAATCGATCGACTGAAATGTGGTCCAGCTTACCACCGACACCTACGGTGAAGGTTTTGTCCCCGTCCTCCAACACACGGAAGGGACCAGTATATGGGGCCTTGAGTGGATTCCTGTGAGCATCGTGGCGCATAAAGACTTATTCTGCCTTGTGAAGCCCCGTTGGAATGTGCGAACTCTGTGGCCCGTGCTGCGAAGTGGGCACCAGCGCGAAACAGCTGGCTGCCTCCCGGTGACTAGTAAGCTGGTCAGACGCGGACCAAGGTTTCGTCGATTCTGGTAGGAAATCTCCTGGGACTCGCAACGGTTGTCCGTACACCAGCTCCGCGGATGAAGAGTGAAGGTCTTCTTTGGGGGCTGTGCGAAGGCCCAACAGGACCCACGGTAGTTTGTCTGCCCATCCAGCGTCCTGGAGGCTGGCCCTCAGGGCCTCTTTCAGCGACGGGTGGAAAGGTTCACAGAGACTATTCGCCTTTGGGTGGTAGGCTGTGGTGCGGTGTAATTTGACACCGAGTCCTTGGGCCACTGCATTCCAAAGTTCGGAGGAAAACTGTGGTCCCCTGTCTGAAGAAATATCAGCGGGCACTCGGAAACGGGCGACCCAGGTGGAAATGAACACCCTGGTGACGTCCGCCGAAGTAGTGGACGATAGTGGAACCGCCTCCGGCCATCTGGTGGTGCGGTCAACCATGGTCAGGATGTGTGAAAAACCATGGGAGGGTGGGAGTGGACCCATCAGGTCCACATTGACATGGTCAAACCGTCGCTCCGGCACTGTGAAGGTGGCCAACGGAGCTTTGATGTGATGCTGCACTTTGGCCCTTTGGCAGACCACACAGGTGTTGGTCCAGTCGCGGACATCCTTATGCATGCTGTGCCATACGAATTTCGCTGACAGCAGCTTCTGGGAGGCCTTCATTCCTGGGTGTGACAACCCATGTATGGCATCGATCACTTTGCGGCGCCAGCCGGCCGGTACGACAGGGTGAGGGTCCCGTATGGAGGCGTCACACAAGAGCGTGGTACCTGCCGCATGGAGCTTGACGTCGGCCAACTGGAGGCCAGTGACGGTGGTTCTGTAGGCTTGGACTTCTGGGTCCGAGGCTTGATCCGCTGCCATGAGGGCATAATGGATGCCTAAATGAATCGTATTGATGGTCACGCGGGAGAGGCAGTCGGCCACCAGGTTGTCCTTACCGGCCACGTGCTGTATATCCGTGGTGAACTCGGATATGTAGGTCAGTTGACACTGCTGTCGGGATGACCACGGTTCGGCGGTCTTGGCCATGGCAAAGGTGAGTGGTTTATGGTCCACGAAGGCGGTGAAGGGACGTCCTTCGAGGAGGAAGCGAAAATGGCGGATGGCCAGAAAAATAGCTCGCAACTCCCTGTCAAAAGTGTTATATGCTCTCTCGTTCCACCGTAGTTGACGGCTGAAGAATGCCAACGGCTGCCACGTCCCGTTCACCCACTGCTCTTGCATGGTGCCGATTGCTTAATCTGACGCGTCGGTGATGAGGGCGATGGTGGCTCCTGGCAGCAGGTGCGCCAGCATAGTCGTATTGGCCAAGGCGCTTTTGATGTCAGCGAACACCCGGGTCATGTCATCCGTCCAGTCTACCTTATCTTTGCCAGTCTTGCCCTTGAGGGCCTCATACAGGGGCTGCATGAGTAGTGCTGCCTTAGGCACGAAACGGTGGTAAAAGTTTACCATGCCTAGGAATTCCTGCAGGGCCCTAATGGTTTGCGGGCGTGGAAAGGCTGTCACCGCCTCTACCTTCGCTTGTAAAGGAACCGCTCCCTCTGAAGTGATGCGATGCCCCAGGAAATCAATTTGTTGCAGGCCAAACTGACACTTGGCCGGGTTGATAATCAGGACATGTTGGCTGAGACGTCAAAAGAGGGTGCGTAGGTGACAGATGTGTTCTTCTTTATTGGGACTGGCAATGAGAATATCGTCCAGGTAGATGAAGAGGAACTTGAGGTCCCGCTGCACAGAGTCCATCAGGCGTTTCAAAGCCTGGGCGAAATTCTTCAACCCAAACGGCATTTTAAAAACTCGAAAAGGCCGAATGGGGTGATGACTGCGGTGTTCTGGACATCTTGGGGATGAACGGGGACCTGGTGCTAGCGCCGGACGAGGTCGACTTTCGAGAAGACAATCTTCCCTGCCAAATGGACGGAGAAATCCTGGATGTGGGGGATCGGGTACCGATCAGGAGTGGTGGCATCGTTTACGCGTCGATAGTCACCACATGGCCGTCATCCACCGCCAGGCTTTGGGATGATGTGGAGGGGTGAAGACCAGGGACTATTCGACCGGCGAATAATCACTAACCGTTCCATGGTCACGAACTCCGCTTTTGTGACAGCCAGCTTGCCAGGTTCCAGGCGCCGAGCCCGCGCGTAGACCAGGGGGCCATTGGTGGGGATGTGGTGTTCCACACCGTGTTTCGTGGCTGTGGAGGAGAACATGGGTCTGATCAGGTTGGGGAATTCGCCTAACAGGCGAGCGAACTCATCCGGAGCTGGAAAAGCACAGGCGACGGTGAGCGATGTAGTGTTACCGCGGTAACAAGGGATAGAATGAAAAGTTGACGCGTTGACCAACCGTCGGTTCCGCACGTCGACCAGGAGGCGGTTGGCGCACAGGAAATCCATGCCGAGAATGGGTTGCGAAACCTTGGCCGTAACAAAGTCCCAGTAAAAACGTTGGCCCCCGAAACACAACTGCACCCGCCATCTGCCGAAGGTCGTAATTGCTCCGCCATTGGCCGCTTCAAGGGTGAGGCCGTGAATCCCAGTCTGCACATCGAGGGCGGACACGGGCAATATGTTGCACTGCGCTCTGGTGTCACACAGAAAACAACGACTGGAGTGAGTATCGGTGATAAGCAGCAACTTGCCCGCGTTGCCGATTGCCATTGTGGCTGCGGAGCACCGGTTAAACCTGTTCCTCGTTGGTCGCAGTTGTTTTTTTTGGGGGGATGCTGCAGGGAGGGCGGCAACATCTCGCTTTCGTGCTGAAATGCGCGTGGTAGAAACACAGCCCAGCAGGCTAACGAGCTGGGGCGGCGTCTGTGGGGGATGGGCGCCTCGTGGCGGCGCAGTTTGCTGAGTAACCGTAAAAATTTTGTCCGCCTCTGCCGCGAGTGCTGCCCAGTCCTCCACTTCGGATCTGGCCAGGCCGGCTTGCACCCGCTCCGGTAGCTGGCTGAAGAATATTTCTCGGAATAGGAAGCATTCCAGTTCAGAGCCAAGGAGTGTGAGCATTTGGCTCATTAACTCCGAAGGCTTGGAGTCCCCGAGCCCGGGCATAGCGAGCCATCAACAGGCGCGCTCCGCCTTAGTGAGTCCAAAAACTTGCAGCAACCACGCCTTGAGGGTTTCATACGTGCGGTCCTCCGGAGGGTTCTCGAGGAGGCTGACGATCCGCGAGGCAGTAGAGCCGTCGAGGGCGGAAACCACATCGAGATATATGGTCCGATCCGCAACGATGTCCCTCAGGGCGAATTGGGCCTCGACCTGAATGAACCACAAGGTCGCTTGCTGCTGCCAGAACTGCGGTAGCTTCAGCGAAACGGCGTTGGCCTCCATGCTGTGTCCTTTTTGCGAAAAACGTTCACAAAAGACGGGGTCACCAATGAATTCCTAACTAATAACTGAGGTTGACTCAGGAAATCAAATCAAACAGGTCTTTAATGTAAAACTAAACGAGTTCAAACAGTTTGATGAGATCGATACAGGAGAACCACTAAACAGGTCTTAACAAGATGGAGCTTCCACGAGGACTGCCTGGACAGTCACGTGGTTTGCGACATGCCGTCATCGCGTTTGCCCGCGTTTTTCCGCGCTCTTAAATGGGCCACGCCCTGTGCATACAAACACTATATACAAAACGAAGTAATGTCTAACACAATGGTACAGGCTTAGGCTGGCGTTAGAACATCGTTTAATGGTGGCATATAGTGAGGAAAGTTCCAGAGCAGACAGAGCAGCCAAGGATGCTGTGATTGTTGGGGAGATAGAGGATATGGTTGTTGAGACCTGCAATGCTGTTAGCAAGGGCTCCCCAACAGATCACCTGGATTTAAAATCCCTGCAGCAGCAATACTGGACATACGCCATTGTAAGTGCCTATCATGAGGAAGGCAGACCCCTTCCTCAACCGACAGCCTGAGCCCCCAATACCGTAATAGCCACTGCCCCTGACAGACCCCTTCCTCAACTGGCTGCCTGGGCCCCCAATACCATACTAGCCACTGCCCCTGACAGACCCCTTCCTCAACTGACTGCCTGGGCCCCCAATACCATACTAGCCACTGCCCCTGACAGATCCCTTCCTCAACCGACTGCCTGGGCCCCCAATACCATACTAGCCACTGCCCCTGACAGACCCCTTCCTCAACTGACTGCCTGGGCCCCCAATACCATACTAGCCACTGCCCCTGACAGACCCCTTCCTCAACTGACTGCCTGAGCCCCCAAACCGTACTAGCCACTGCCCCTGACAGACCCTTTCCTCAAACGATAGCCTGAGCCCCCAATAACATACTAGCCACTGCCCCTGACAGACCCCTTCCTCAACCGACTGCCTAGGCCCCCAAAACCATACTAGCCACTGCCCCTGACAGACCCCTTCCTCAACCGACTGCCTGGGCCCCCAATACCATATTAGCCACTGCCCCTGACAGACCCCTTCCCCAACCGACAGCCTGAGCCCCCAATACCATACTAGCCACTGCCCCTGACAGACCCCTTCCTCAAACGACTGCCTGGGCCCCCAATACCATACTAGCCACTGCCCCTGACAGGCCCCTTCCCCAACCGACTGCCTGGGCCCCCAATACCATACTAGCCACTGCCCCTGACAGGCCCCTTCCTCAAACGACAGCCTGGGCCACCAATACCATACTAGCCACTGCCCCAGACTCATCGGAGCAGTTGCTGATGTTCAAAAGAAAGCCATACGCCTGCCCAGTGGTGTGTGTTGCACCAGTGGTGGGTGAGGAACTGCTCTCCCTCTTTCACTCCCAACCCACGGCAGGGCACTATTCGGCCCTGGTAACCTTCTATAAGGTAGCATCCACAGCTTGGTGGCATTCCATGAGGGAAACAATTAACCTATATGTGGCATGATGCCTACCATGCCTGCAGCACAATCCTCCCACGTGCACTAACTGAGCCTTGCTTCAAAGTGCGCCCCCACCTCAAGGGCCATGGATTCACCTCCAGATAAACTTAATTGGGCCACTTCCACAGCCACAACGCAATTTTCAGCATGCCCTAGTGGTGGTGGGTCAATTCACTAAATCGGTCGAAGCATTGCCCTGCCGCTTCAACACTGCAATAATGGCAGCCAAAACACTATTAAATTATGTATTTTGTAGGTGGACAGTGATCAAGGTTCGCACTTTACCGGTAAGATTTTTACCCACCTGCAGGAAATGTTGGGGATAAAACACAAGCTACATACTGCTCACAACCCCCAGTCGTCCAGAGGGGATAAAGGGGGAACTGGATCCTCAAGTTAATGTTAAAAAAATTGTGTCCGGACCACCCCACTCAATGGGCTAACATGCTGCCAATGTGCTTAATGCCAATGAGGTCCACACCTCATAAAACAACAGGAGTCTCACCATATCAGGCCACGATGGGGAGAATCATGAGAACGTCAGGCCAGCTAACACTAATGGGGATGAGCCCCTGGACAATGGAACCATGTAGTTCCAAATGGCTAGAACAAGCGGTAGATCACACCGATCAGATGAATTGATTTGTGGGCACGAAATTGGGGAAGTCAAAAAGACAAATCAAAAGGTACTTTGACAAGAAAGGACGTCCCTTTGAGTATCAGGTGGGGGACACCATAATGATTCCAAATTATGGGAAAAAGAAGCATGCATTTGAGCGGAGGTGGTGGGGATTTCATACGATTATAGACCGATTGAACCCCGCAGTTTATTTGACTCAGTTACTGTGGTAAAAGGGCGTTAAGTACAAGAAATGCTATCATATTTATCAGTTAAAAACTTCCAAAGTGTAAATACTACACTGATCTTGTTTCCCACAGGACCATGATACAGATCGTTATGATTGTTGGGACAATACTGGACAGCGGTCAGCCACCTCACAGAGACATTTAATACAGATGACACAGAACAATGCCATAAACAGCAGAGCTATACAAAAGCTAGGAGCCAGCCCAGGGTGGGAAACAATGTCATAGAGTCATAGAGTTAAACAGCACAGAAAGAGGCCCTTCCTCCATCGTGCCCGCGCTGGCCATCAAGCCCTATCTATTTTAATCCCATTTCCAGCACTTGGTCCGTAGCCTTGTATGCTATGGCGTTTCAAGTGCTCATCTAAATGCTTCTTGAAAGTTGTGAGGGTTCCTGCATTACCGTCCTTTCAGGCAGTGAGTTCCAGATTCCAACCTCCCTCTGGGTGAAAAAGTTTTTCCTCAAATCCCCTCTAAACCTCCTGCCCCTTACCTTGAAACTATGCCCCCTGGTTATTGATCCTTCTACTAAGGGGAAAAGTTCCTTTCTATCTACCCTATCTATGCCCCTCATAATTTTGTACACCTCAATCAGGTCCTTCATCAGCCTTCTCTGCTCTAAGGAAAACAACTCCAGCCTGTCCAGTCTCTCTTCATAGCTGAAGCACTTCAGCCCAGGTAACATCCTAGTGAATCTCCTCTGCACCCTCTCCAATGCAATCACATCCTTCCTATAGTGTGGCGACCAGAATTGCACACAGTATTCCAGCTGTGGCGTAAATAGCATTTTGTACAGCTCCAACATAACCTCCCTGCTCTTATATTCTATGTCTCGGCTAATGAAGGCAAGTATCCCATATGCCTTTCATTGTCCACATGCCCGATATGAGACTCCCAAAAAAAGCGCTCTACTCGGAGCTCCGGCACGGCAAGAGAGCCCCAGGTGGACAGAGAAAACGCTTCAAGGACACCCTCAAAGCCTCCTTGAAAAAGTGTAACATCCCCACCGACACCTGGGAATCCCTGGCCTAAGACCGCACAAAGTGGAAGAGAAGCATTCGGGAAGGCGCCAACAACTTGAGTCTCTTTGCCGGGAGCAAGCGGAAGCCAAGCGCAGGCAGCACAAGAAGCGCACGTCAACCCAAGCACCCCACCCGCCCCTTCAACCACCGTCTGCCGCACCTGTGACAGAGACTGTAGGTCCTGCATTGGACTCATCAGTCACCTGCGAGCTCATTTTTAATGTGGAAGCAAGTCATCCTCGGTTCCGAAGGACTGCCTAAGAAGAGAAGGGAAGTAGGCTATTTTTTTGATGTGCATGAATGTGTAAGTTTAATAAACTTATTCCAAATTGTTTCAAAAGAATCAGTCTTGCTTTCACTTTAATGCCAGTCGAAATAAAAAGTTTACAGTAGCAAGGCTTGATTTACAGCCCGCCCGAGTTTACTCTCCATTGAAAGCAGTGGAGAGCAATATTGGGCGCGGTGTAAAACTGGCGTTCCACCCAATCAAGTGAGATTGTGTTTGGTGAGTCAATTTAAAATTATGCCACAAACTGTCAGATATTATCTTCATTCCCTTTCTGTGATTCTAGGGAGCTATTCGGTCTGATATTGCTTTGCATTAAGGTAACATATGATGGAATTTCAGTAGTTAGATATGGGATGGTTGGGAGGCTCTGCAGCCACTTATAGGGCCCTGGATCAAGTCCCTATCCTTCAAGTCTTCCCCTCGCTGTTGCCTCTTCCTGCACACAAATGTGTTGTACATGAAGGTTAATAGGGGGGCTTGTACCTCTCCCGGTTGCTTGGGTCCTTAATTATGCTTCTTATATCGTGGGTAAAGTTTCTGAATATCAGCCAAGTGAGGTATAAGGATTTCGTCCAGGCCTTGAGGTTGGTAGTGCTGTGTGCAACGGGACCCATTTTGACATTATCCTAAGCCTGTGCTTTCACGTTTTCTATCTTGAGCATGTGAAGCATCAAGTGCCTGATACCTCATGGCGGGTATATATCACACAGGACAGCTTCCTTAATATTGCCTTTTCATATATGTCAAATGAATGGAGTGATGTTACAGGCAAGGGGCATTCAAATCAGTGATTGCATGCAACCATGGGTGAATCAGTGTACAGGACCGGCGAATCTCAATGGGCCAGGATCATTTCCTATCCCTGAACAGAGGGCAAGGGAAAGGGAGAGGAAGAGTTGGGTTCAAAGACAAAAATATATAAACAGAGAGACAGAAACAGCGAAGGGGGAATTAAGTCCAAAAGGGAGAGAGAAGAAAGCCGAAAGAAGGAAAGAAAGAAAAAGAGTGAAAGAAATAAATTGAAAGAAAGAAAGAGAAAGAATGAAAGAATGAAAGAAAGAAAGAAAATGGAGACTAAGAAATAAAGTAAGAAAGAAGGAAAGAAGAATAATTAGATAGGAATGAAGGAGAAATAATGAAAGAAAGGAAGACAGGAAGAAGAAAGAAAGATGGAAAGAAAGGAAGAAGCATGAAAGAAAGAAAGAAGGAAAGGAAGAAAGATGGAAAGAAGAGAAAGAGAGGAAAATGGAAAGAAACAAAGAAATAATGAATGAAATGAAGAAGGAAGGAAAAGAAAGAAAGAAAGGAAATATGGAAGGAAGAAAAAAGAAGGAAAGAAAGAAAGAAGGAATGAAGAAGGAAAGAAAGAAAGAAAAAAAAGTAATGAAAGAAGGAAGCAGAAATAAAGGAAGAAAGAAAGAAAGAAAGTAATAAATAAATTAAGGGTGGACAGAAGGACAAGAGAGCACACCCCATTCCAGTTTCATGGAATCTTTCACACCCATCCGAGAGGGCAGAGGGATCATCAGTTCAGTGTCTCATCCAAAAGAGCTCACCTCTGACAGTGCTGTACCCCCTCAGTACTGCACATAGTGCTAGGCTTGATTATATGCTCTTGCGAGGGCCTTGAACCCAGAGCCTTCTGACTCAGTTTCGAGAATGTTATCACTGAGCCAAGACATTGAAACCATTTATAAAATATGCCAGTATAATAAATCTCTTGCATAATGTGTGGAGTACTGCTTAACCCTGCAACTGGTAAATCGAGAAGCTCATGGTATTGAACCAAATAAACAATAAAATATCTGATTCTGTACCTTGAGTGTTGATTTTTCCAATCTCTGCAATGAAGCTTTTGCCCTCTGCATTTAAACTCAAAGTCCTTTGGTTAGGCAACTGTAGTGTCCGAGTATCAATAATACATGGACTGCAGGAGAACAATAAAACAGTTATTTACTGAACAGAGGGTAAACGCAAGACTGAAGTACAGAAGCCTGCTATGGCTTTTTATACAGGTGTGGTCACTGCCGGTACAGCAGTATAAAATCAGTTCTTCTCTTAAAGGTACATACACAACAATTCCTCCCCTTTTAGATAAACAGTACATCACATTCATTTAACAACTAAATAAAAACTAATTACAATTACAATTTTCTCTGTACTATATATATCAACTGAAATAATTATTTATAAGTTCAGTCTTTGAGGAGGCTTCCTGATCCTGACTGGATAGCTCCTTTCTCGAGTAACCTGTTCTTGTGGCGGAGTCGATTCTGGCTCACTGTCATTGGTTGGTTCGTCAGCTTCCAATAACACTGCTTCTGAGGTAGACGCAATCTGTACTTCGGGTTCATTACCAGGTGCACATGCTCGTGGTATGGGTTTGGCTTGTTCCTGTGACTCTCGAATCTGGTCAGCATGGTGTCTCACGATGCTCTCTCCAACATCCACTGTGTACATTAATGGTCCCTGTTGTGTGCATATCGTTCCTGGCTGCCATTTTTCTGTTCGGTAGTCACGGGCCAAGACTGGTTGCCCTATCTTGAAGCTCCTGGTTGGCTGCTCATTGATGTGCTGGAATTGCTTATCCTCAACATCTCGTCTTATGTTTGGTTTGAGCAAATCCAGGTGGCATCTTAGCCTTCGGTTGAAGAACATTATGGCTGGAGCTTGGTTGGTGACTGCATGTGTCGCATTCCGGTAAGCAAACAAGAAATTGTCTACCTTGTGTTGTAGTGGTATGTCGTCATTATACATCGCCTTTATTGCCTTTTTAAAGGTCTGAACAAACCTCTCAGCCAATCCATTTGTGGCTGGATGTTATGGGGCAGATGTGTAATGTTTCACCCCATTATTCCTCAGAAACTTCTGGAAATCCTCGGACACAAACTATGGCCCATTGTCGGAGCAAATCAGTTCTGGCAAGCCATTCCTGGCGAAGATGGTCTGTAGGACTGCAATAGTTTTCTCCGTGGTGGTGGAGGACATTTTGATGACCTCTGGCCATTTCGAATGGGCATCCACGGCGATTAGAAACATTGAGTCCATAAATGGACCAGCAAAATCAACGTGTACCCGTTGCCATGGAGATGAGGGCCACTCCCATGGGTGTAGCGGGGCCTGTGGTGGAGCGTTTTGGACCTTCTGGCATCCTGTGCATCTCTTGGTCATATCCTCGATTTGTTTATCGATTCCCGGCCACCACACAAATGCCCTGGCTAGGCTTTTCATTTTTACGCCTCCCAGATGACCCTCATGAAGCTCATTGAGCACTCTATCTCTCAACTTGGGTGGAATTACAACTCGGGATCCACACATCAAGGTCCCCCGGCACACTGACAGCTGTTCTCTCCTTGGTGAGAATGCTGGCAACAGTGAGTCGCCATGTGGTGGCCATTCCTTCACCATCAATCATAGACCTGAGAGAGTGTCGGGTCATTTCGAGTTTCCTTCTCTATACTTGAGTTTGTAACAGGGAGACATTCGACTATGGTCGCATGGAATATCTCAACAGGGTCCACTGCAGGTGCTTCCTCTACCATAGGCAACGGTAGGCGCGACAGCCCATCAGCATTTCCATGCTGTTTCGTACCCTTGTTCTCTATGTCGTACTGATATGCCCCTAGAAAAAGTGACCATCTTTGCAGCCATTGCGCCGTCATCACCGGAACGCCCTTCTTTGGGTTAAAAATGGAGACCAGGGGCTGATGATCAGTCAGTAGGGTGAATTTCTGCCCGTGCAGATAGTGATTGAACTTCTTCGCCCCCCACACCAGGCTGAGGGCCTCCCTGTCAATCTGGGTGTAGTTACACTCGGCTGAGGTTAATGAGCGTGACGCAAAGGCTATTCGCCTCTCTGAACCATTAAGGAATTTGTGTGGCAGCACTGCTCCAATGCCGTAGGGAGATGCATCACATGCCAACCGAATCGGTAGTGTTGGGTTGTAGTGGGCCAATACTTCTTTTGACGTGATTAGGCATTTACATTTCTGAAAGGCACGCTTACACGCATCACTCCATTTCCATGTGACTCCAGTTTGCAACAGGGCGTTCAGTGGGTGCAGAATTGTAGATGAATTCAGCAAGAGCTTATGGTAGTAGTTCACCAACCCGAGAAACGACCTCAGTTGCAACACATTTTCCGGTGCTGGAGCCTTGACTACAGCCTCAATCTTGTCTGGCGACTTATGCAACCCTTCCTCATCAATCATGTGGCCACAATACGAGATTTGTCTCCTGAAGAACTCGCATTTGGGACGGTTGGCTCGTAGCCCATATCCCTGTAATCTAGTGAGCACCTGCTCCAGGTTGGCAAGGTGTTCACTGTCATTTTCGCCCGTAACCAGGATGTCGTCCAAATAACACTGGGTCCCCGGGATCCCTTGCAGGACTTGTTCCATCGCCCTCTGCCAAATAGCCGGGGCTGATGCTACCCCGAATACCAGTCGATTGTACTTGTAAAGACCTTTGTGAGTGTTTATCGTGAGGTATTTCCTAGATGCTTCTTCCACCTCCATTTGTAGGTACGCTTGGGCCAGATCAATCTTCGTTAAGTGTTTCCCTCCAGATAGTGAGGCGAAAATATCTTCTATCCGTGGAAGTGGATATTGTACTGTGTGCAGGACTGGGTTCACAGTTACCTTGAAGTCCCCACAGATGCGAACCTTCTTCGGCTCCCCAGGCGTGCTGCTCAACGATTTCTTCATTACAGGAACGATGGGTGTGGCCCACTCGCTCCAGTCCACCTTGGACAGCACACCTGAATGCTCCAGACTCTCCAGTTCTGCTTCAACGGCTGGGCGGATCGCGTATGGTACCGGTCTGGGCTTAAAAAATTTGGGGTTTGCGTTATCTTTGATTTTTATCGATGCCTTTACTCCTTTTAGAGTCCCAAGTCCTTGCTGGAACACCTCTTTCACGTCAGTTAGAATTTTGACAGTCGTCCAGTTGTGACGTCATCATCCTTTTTGTCAGTCACAGTTAGCGCCTGAATGGAATGCCAATCCAATTGTATTTTTCGGATCCATTCACGTCCCAATAATGGTGGTCCTCCATATTGTAGTATATATAGATACAGTTTCTGTGTTTCCTTGCCGTTGTATTTAACTGGCACCCTTATTTTTCCTCTGGGGTAGACTTTTTGCCCCGTGTATGTCTTCAATACAATGGACATGTCCTTCAAGGGTATGTGTGAGAGTAGCCGCTCATAGTCTCGTCGATTCATGAGAGTTAGGGCTGATCCTGTATCCAATTCCATCTTTACTTGGGACCCTGCTATCATGAGGGTGACCCAAATGTTTGGTGATCCTCCTTTGCGATCACGTTGTGTAACTTTAGACAACATAGTCTCCTGCTCCCAGAGTCATTATCACTCTCTTGATCTTCCGAACTACTGTCTTTCATTTTTTTTACCTTCTTGTACTTTTCCTTAGTAGTTCTTGTAGTGTCGGTTTTCTTTCCCGACCTGCAGACTCTTGCTATATGTCCCATTTTCCCACATTGCCTGCATACTTTGTCCTTAAACCAGCAGTCCTTCTGATCATGGCTTGTTCTGCCGCAGCGATAGCACCTTTCTGCTAAATACGCCATTTCGTTAGCGCTGTATTCTTGTGGTTTCTGTTGTATTTCCGCAGCTCCCCGTGCTGCTGCTTCATAGGATACTGCCATGCTGAAAGCCTGTTCTAGCGTCAGGTCCTTTTCCGAAAGTAGTCGTTTCTGGGTTCCTTCACTCTGGAGCCCGCAGACAAACTTATCCCGCAAGGTGTCTGCCAGTCCTGCTCTGAACTGGCAGTGCTTCGATAACTTGCGTAGTTCCGTAAGATAGTCAGCATTGCTCTCATCTTTGTGCTCGTTTCTTTTATGGAACTTGAATCTTTCTGCTATCAGCAGCGGTGTAGGGTTTAGGTGTTCCTGTAAGATATTAACAATCTCTTCAAAACTTTTCTCCATTGGTTTAGCTGGGGTAATTAAATTCCGCAATAGGCCGTACGTTCTCGCACCCATCAAATTTAATAATACCGACGCATTCTTTCCATCGGCCACCTCATTTGCCTCGCAGTACACTTCAATTCTTTCCAAATACGTGGTCCAGTCTTCTACATCGTTGTCGAAAGCAGTGATACTGCCACTCTTCGGCATCTTGGGTAGTTTAAAATGGCACCTCCCGCGCTTTTTCTTCTTCCCCAATGGATTGAAATGGCGCCTCCCGCGCTTTTTCTTCTTCCCCAATGGAATAAAATGGCACCTCCCGCGCTTTTCCTTCTTCCCCTTGCTGCCACGCTGCTCCTAGCATTCTACAGGGTAATGGCGGCGACCCGCGGCTTCGGCGCGTCTCACTTTTCCTTCCCCTCATTTTATTTTCTCTACGCTGCCCGGTTCTTGAGCAACGACCACGCCCTGTGCGCTTCACCCTCTCTCTCTCTCTTTTCCTCCCGACGATGCTGCATGGCCCATTTGCACAGCCGCTCGATTGAGCCCAAGCCCGCCGCAGTCCGGAAGGTCCAGCGCGCTACCTGCTACCAGCATGATTTGCTGAAACACCTCGACTGGGGAGCCAAGCCGAGCTCTCCACAGCCTCCCCTGCAATGCTCCGAACTCCGATGGCTTCCTGGGCGGTTGCCCGCGGTCGACGCCCGTTGCTCTGACTTCGACTTCCAAGAAGCTTCTCTTCAGGGAAAGATCCCCGTGAGGTGATGCAGTACTGCAGGTGAGTTCGAACCTGCCCGTCGCCAGTGTAGTGTCCGAGTATCAATAATACATGGACTGCAGGAGAACAATAAAACAGGTATTTACTGAACAGAGGGTAAACGCAAGACTGAAGTACAGAAGCCTGCTATGGCTTTTTATACAGGTGTGGTCACTGTAAAGTATGTGTCTATACTTTATCCAATAATGAAGAGACAGCTTGGAAGATTCAATGTAGGTCTTTACTTAATACCAACAGGCGGATACTGAGGGAAAATCAGCACCCACAGTACTATTTATACCCCTATGGCCAGGGGTGGTACTACGGTATCACTGCGCTCTACAAAGTAGTGCTGCCCTGGCCATAGGTTTAAAGCAACATACATATTACATACACAACATTCCTCCCCTTTTAATTAAAACGTACCCGTGCAATTAAGTCAATGGATACCCCATAACTAGGGCTAATAACATTTGGTAACACAATATACATAACATATTTACATCAAGAGTTGTCTACTTATATATATATATAAGCAGAAAGATGCTATAGATTCAGTCTCTGAGGAGGCCTCCTGTTTCGAATAGGATAACGTCTTTCTCTAGTCGGTCTCGGTGTAGGTGGCGTACTTCCGTCACCCCTTCATCGCTGGACTCGTCGGTGTCTGATGGCATATCCTGTGCTGTGGAGATCACTGGAGTGCTGAACTCCTCGCAATCCTGAGACCTCTGTAACGACGAGCTGGGCCGTGATTCCGTTGTAACAATGTGCTGAGACGTTTGAGGTAGTGAATCAGTTGGGTTTCTGGACTCCACAAGTTGATCAGCGTGTCGTCTGATTATGCCTTCCCCTGTCTCAACTGTGTACATCAAGGGTCCCTGGCGGGCCTTTATCGTACCAGACTGCCACTTTTCCTTCCTGTAATCACGGGCCAACACTTGCTGCCCCACCTCGAAGATCCGTGTCTGTCTGTCAGGAGCCCTACAAAATACTCGGTTTTCCACATCTCTCCGAATGTTTGGTTTGAGCAATTCAAGGCGAGACCTTAACCTTCTATTAAAGAACATGACGGCGGGGGCCTGGTTGGTCACCGTATGTGCAGCATTACGGTATGCGAATAGGAAGTTGTCCACCTTGTGTTGTAGTGGCAACCTTTCCTCCCCCATCGCCTTGATGGCCTTTTTAAAAGTCTGTACAAATCGCTCTGCCAGCCCATTTGTAGCCGGATGATATGGTGCGGATGTATAATGTCGCACACCATTCCTTTTTAGGAAAGCTTGAAATTCTTCTGCCACAAATTGTGGCCCATTTTCTGAACAGACTTGCTCGGGCACCCCGTATCGGGCAAAAATGGTCCTTAAGACTGCGACTGTCTTTTCGGCTGTTGTTGATGACATCTTTATGACCTCCGGCCATTTTGAATGGGCGTCCACTACAATAAGGAACATCGCATCCAGGAAGGGGCCAGCGAAGTCCACATGGACCCTTTGCCACGGCATTGAGGGCCACTCCCACGGATGTAGTGGGGCTTGTGGTGGTACGTTCTGTACCATCTGGCATCCTTGGCACGCTTTTGCTACTTCCTCAATGTCCCTGTCAATGCCGGGCCACCAGACGTAGGCTCTGGCAAGGCTTTTCATTTTGACACCCCCCAGATGACCTTCGTGTATGTCCTGCAACACTTTATGTTGTAATTTTTGAGGGACCACCACCCTGGCT
The DNA here is from genome assembly GCF_052327205.1 of Somniosus microcephalus. NCBI lineage: Eukaryota > Metazoa > Chordata > Chondrichthyes > Squaliformes > Somniosidae > Somniosus > Somniosus microcephalus. Next base: position 121,658,955 of record NW_028225179.1, read on the forward strand.
CCGCACATCAATGTGCCCCGGCAGACGGACAACTGGTCCTTCCTTGCCGAAAACACCGGCAATGATGCGTCACCCTGCGCCGGCCAGCCTTTCACGGTTAATTCGTAAACCCTTGCCAATGTCAGGTCGTACCATGTTTCCCGCTCGATACATTGGCTGGTGATGGGCAAGTGTTCCATAACAGCCGTATGATATATTTCCACGGGGTCCTGTACTATCTCTTTGATCTCGGTAGGCAAGGGTAGCCGTGACAGGCCATCCGCATTGCCATGCTGTTTGGTACCCTTATATTCGATAAGGTACTGGTGTGCTCCTAAGAACAGTGACAATCTCTGTAGCCTTTGGGCCGTCATCAGGGGCGCCCCTTTTGTTGGATTAAATATCGACACCAACGGTTGATGATCCATCAGTAGTGTGAAACGTTGCCCATGCAGGTAGTGGTGGAATTTTTTTACACCCCACACCAGACTGAGGGCCTCCCTGTCGATTTGCGCATCGTTTCTTTCGGCTGTAGTTAACGACCTTGAGGCAAATGCTATTGGCCTCTCTGTCCCGTTGGGAAATTTGTGTGACAACACTGCCCCTATACCGTACGGGCACTTCCTTTGATGTGATGAGTTGTTTACCCTTTTTAAAAGCAGCCTCACATGCTTCGTTCCAATTCCAGGAGACTCCCTTTTGCAGCAATGAATTTAGTGGATGTAAAATGGACGATAAGTTCGGGAGGAACTTATGGTAATAGTTTATAAGGCCTAAGAATGATCGTAACTGCGATACATTCTCAGGGGGCGGGGCCTTCACTACTGCCTCGATCTTTTCCGGGGACTTATGCAGGCCTTCCTTATCTATAATGTGACCACAGTATGAGATACGTTCCTGGAAAAACTCACATTTCTGCTTGTTCGCCCTGAGTCCGTATTGTTGTAACCGCAGAAGTACTCGCTCCAGGTTAGCGAGGTGGTCGTTATCCATTTGTCCTGTCACCGGGATGTCATCCAGGTAGCATTGCGTTCCTGGAATGCCCTGTAAGACCTGTTCCATGGTCCTCTGTCATATTGCCGGGGCGGACGCCACACCAAATACCAGGCAATTGTACTGGTACAATCCCTTGTGTGTGTTAATCGTTAGGAGCTTTTTCGAGTCCTGCTCCACCTCCATCTGTAAATAAGCTTGACAAAGGTCAATCTTTGTAAAGTGTCTAACCCCAGTTAACGATGCAAATATGTCTTCTATCTGCGGCAGCGGATACTGTACCATGTGCAGGACTGGGTTAATAGTTATCTTAAAATCCCCTCAAATGCGAACCTTCTTTGGTTCCCCCGGTGTGTTAATTGCAGATTTCTTTATAATTGGGACGATGGGCGTGGCCCACTCGCTCCACTCAATCTTTGTAAGGACACCTGCACTCTCTAAGGCATCCAGTTCTGCTTCCACCGCTGGCCGAATGGCATAAAGCACCGGTCTGGCCTTACAAAACTTGGGGTTTGCGTCTTGAGCAATAGTTATTTTTGCTCTAATGTCCTTTAAGGTCCCCAGCCCTTGTTGGAACACCTCTGGCGTTTATGCCAACAGTTTCGACAGCCTGCTTGTAATGGTTGCATCATCCATGGTGGTCTCTACTTTTATCTCGTGTATCGACTTCCAGTCGAAGCGGATTTTTCTTATCCATTCCCTACCCAAAAGTGGTGGTCCACCGTTTGGTAGGGCGTATAAATAAAGTCCTGTCACCTTTCTGCCGTTGTATTTAACTGTTATTTGCATTTTTCTCTTCGGGTAAACTTTTTGTCCCGTATATGTTTTTAATTTAATTTCCGTATCCTTTAAGGGAATGCTTTTGAACAGCCTGTTATAATCTTGTTCATTAATTACTGATAGGGCTGAACCCGTGTCCAGCTCCATATTAACTTCGACGCCTGCTACCATCATTTTAACCCACATTGTGCTGTGGTCCTCCGTTTTGTCTACACCATATAACTTGAGACATCCTAGACCTTTAGGCTCTGCTTTTGTGCCTTCCTGTGACTCGTCTGAGCAACTGTCAGACAGCTTATGTATTTTTGTCCTTGCCTTGGTACTGCTCGGATTGCCCCCATGATTGGGTTTTGTACCAGACCGACAAACTTTCGCTATATGCCCCTTTTTCCCACACTGCCGGCATATTTTATCACGAAACCAACAATTACTTTGGTCGTGGGTGGTTTTGCCACAACGGTAGCATTTACCTTTGTGAAATGTCACCTCATGGGTGTCATAGCCGGTTGTGTTTTGTCGTATTTGAGCCGCACCCTGTGCTGCTGCTTCATGGATTGATGCTATTTCAATCGCCTGATCTAGGCTGAGCTGTTTCTTGGCTAGCAACCGTTTCCGTGTACTCTCATTTAACATGCCACAGACAAATCTGTCTCTGATCGCGTCTGCCAAAAAGGCTCCAAACTGGCAATGTTTGGACAACCTTCTGAGCTCAGCCAAATAGGCTGCCTGCGACTCATCATTCATTTGGTCGCGTCTGTAGAAGCGGTACCTTTCCACTATAAATGGTGGCTTAGGGTTTAAATGTTCCCTTAAAGTATCAACAATTTGGGCGTACGTTTTGTCCGCTGGCTTTTCTGGAGTAAGAAGATTCCTCAGCAGCCCGTATGATTTTGCCCCCATAAAATTTAATAAGGTTGCTACCTTTTGGTCATCTTCCACCTTGTTTACTATGCAATAAAGTTCATGCCTTTCGATATAGGCCTCCCATTCTTCTGTGTCCTCCAAAAATGGGGCCAACCACCCTTCTGTAGACACTTTAACTGCTGAAGAGAAAAAACTTTGAAGAGAAAAAACTTTTCCCCTTTTGTCCACTTGATGGCGTGCTAGTCCTCGTGGCTCCCTTCGCTCCCCAGATCGCTTTCCCCTTTGTCCACTAGATGGCGCTGTTGTTTTTTTTTAAACTGCTGGAGGAATTTTTTTTTTCCCCTTTTTGTCCACTAGATGGCGTGCTAATCCTCGTGGCTCCGTTTATGCCCCAGCTCACCCTGCCCGTTCTTTGCAGCACCCGTTCCCCGGGAAGGATTTCAGTTACCTAGCCCTAGGTGGACTTTTGCCCCGTGGCTGGAGCGCCCCTCTCTGTACCTGGAGTGCTGGGCGATTTCCTTTGGTCGACGCTGGAGTCTGTTCCTCCGAACCTGGAGTGCTGGTCGAATTCCTTCGGTCGCCGCTGGACTCTGCACCTCTCTGTACCTGGAGTGCTGGGTGATTTCCTTTGGTCGACGCTGGACTCTGCACCTCTCTGTACCTGGAGTGCTGGGCGATTTCCTTTGGTCGACGCTGGAGTCTGCTCCTCCGAACCTGGAGTGCTGGGCGATTTCCTTTGGTCGCCGCTGGACTCTGCACCTCTCTGTACCTGGAGTGCTGGGCGATTTCCTCTGGTCGATGCTGGACTCTGCACCTCTCTGTACCTGGAGTGCTGGGCGATTTCCTTTGGTCACCGCTGGACCCTGCAGGCTGGCTGGTAAGAATCCTTCTCTCTCCGTACTGCTGCCGTTCCATTGTTGCACCGTGTACTGGTGAGTTCGAACGTTACTCGTCGCCAGTGTAAAGTATGTGTCTATACTTTATCCAATAATGAAGAGACAGCTTGGTAGATTCAACGTAGGTCTTTACTTAATACCAACAGGCGGGAACTGAGGGGAAATCTGTACCCACAGTACTATTTATACACCTATGGCCAGGGGTGGTACTACGGTATCACTACGCCCTACAAAGTAGTGCTGCCCTGGCCATAGGTTTAAAGCAACATACATATTACATACACAACAGTCACTGCCAGTACTGCAGTATAAAATCAGTTCTTCTCTTAAAGGTACATACACAACAGCAACGGTTAACCGGATAACATCAGGGGATAATCGGATAACATCATCATCCTGATCATGATGCAGTCATCATTGCTGCAAGTGCCGGTAGGTCGGATGTTGAATGTCTATAAGACCACGTAAGATTGTGATAGCTCCCTAGAGAAAGATCGAACCCTTGGTGAAGTAGCAGAATCTTTACTGGTCTTATCGGATGCAGCACCTGCATGAATCAATGGCAGAAGCAAAGGTGGATAGATTAGAGGAAACTCAAGGTAACTGGGAAAATAATTAAATCAAGCATCTTCTTTGAATAATAGTACATGTATAAAAAACGGCCATCAATGTGAACTCTAAAATATTTGATATTAGAAATTTGTAAATAAGTGTGCACGTCTTTCTAACCGAAATTCTGACAACAATTGGTAAAATGACAGGCTCGTTATAATTAACTTGATCTTAAATTTTACATCAATCTTTCTACACACACACAGACAAACAAAGGCAAACACACACACACAAACATATATCCACACGCACATACATACACACACGCACACACAATTACAGGCAGAATCATAATGGCCAGGAATTTGCAATCCGGATAACGGTGAAATGCCAGTGAGTGCTGTCATTCCTCCTTTGAAAACTGACCGCAACTTCGGGATTTGCTGGTTGCGCAGGGCATCAGCCATGATCTCATTGAATGGCGGAGCAGGCTCGAAGTGGTGAAAGGCCTACTCCAGCTCTTATTTCTTATGTTCTTATGTCCAGACCCTTTAATAGGTATTACTGTGACACCTGTTATTCAGTCCTCTGTCAGCAAAGCCGCTGCAGATTCACTAATGAGAAATTTCCAATTTATTGTTGCTAAAACATTAAAAGTAAAGATTTGATATTAAAGGTAACATCTGTTGATTTTAGTGGATGTATAACTGACAAATTAATTTCAATATAGATAAGTGTGAGGTGGTGATTTTGTTGAAAGAATAAGGGGGCCACAGACTCCTTGGAAAAGAAGAGTCTGAATAGGGAAGAGTAGAAAAGTGATCTAGGGGCATAGATACACAAATCATTAAAAGAAGCAACACAGGTTAATACGGCCATGAAAAGTGAAAAAAAACACTGGGTTTGATTTTTAGGGGGATTGAATAGAAAAGCAGTTAAGTTGTTTTAAACTTATATAATACCTTATTTAGACAACTCTTAGATTACTGTGCAAGGCTCTGGTCTCTATATTGTGAAAATAATATAGATTCACCGGAGAAGGGGCAAACAAGATGTATTGGATGATACCCGAACAGTGATTATCCCAATCAGGAAAGACTGAAAAGGTGGAGGATCCCTTCTCTAGAATGGGAAGAATGGTAGGTGATCTGATACAGCTCTCTAAGATTATGAAAGGGTTTTGATGTAATAAAACTCACTACGCACTTGGTTTGAGTATAAAGCAAGGCTTTAATCAACTTGTTTCAGAACATGGAGGTCTAGTTGTACTTCACTAGTTCCTGTCTTTCAAAATGTCCCAGGTAAGCTGGGCCCACGCCCAAGTATTTATACTCCTTGGACGGCGCCACCAGCTGGCCGTCCAGTGTTATTTCATGAGTAGATTCTTTATGATGATGAGATTTATAACAGGTTTGATAGGGTAGACGTAGAGACAATGTCTCCACGTATGGGGGAGTCCAAATGTAGGGAGCATAATTAGAAGATATTCACCAATAAATGCAATAGGGAAAACAGGAGGAACTTCTTTATGCACACAGTGGTTAGAATGTCGAACTTGTGACCACAGGGAGTAGTTGAGGCAAATAGAAAAGATGCCTTTAAGGGGAAGCTAGATAAACACACTAGGGGGAAAGGAATAGAGGGTTATGTTGATAGGATTAGAGGAAGAGGACTGGGAGGAGGATCGTGTGGAGCATAAACAACATCATCAACCAGTTGGGCCAAATGGCCTGTTTCTGTGCTGTAAATTCTATGTCATTCAATGGTGACTATCGTGGCTTCAGCTGGTTTAAGGAGCAGGAAATCGCCTGCTGATCAGAACCTATTCCCAACTGAGGTATTTGCATTTCCCCATATTGAACAGACCGTCACTTGGAAGAAGCTCCGAGGGGAGCAGGGGCACAGAATGTACACTATCTGGGAGCTTCAATGTCCACCACACAGAGTGGCTTGATAGGCCACAAATGACGAGCCTGGGTCCAATGGCACTTCCTGATAAACGTGCCCTGCCAACTTCAAGGATTTTTGAATGTGCAGCCCAGGTCCCTCTGTTCTTGCTCCCCTCAAAATAGTGCCATTTATATTATACTGCCCATCAATGTTGTTTCTCTGGGAGTGCATCACTTCAGGCTTATCCGCGTCCAATTGAATATGCTATGTGTCTGCCCATTTCACAAATCTGTCAATATCCTCCTGCAGTCTGCTAATATCCTCCTCATTGTTTAAAATGTTACCAAGATTTTTGTTATCAGCAGCAAACTTCAAAATTGCACTTTCTGCAACCAAGCCCTAGTCATTATATAACAAGTTAAGCAATGTTCCTATTATCGACCTCTGGGTGACCATACTGCATACTTCTCTCCTGACAGGAAACGTCCATTCACCACTACTTTCCAGCTCAGAGACTGGGATTGCGAGTGCTTGAGTGGATATACTCGATGGTTCTGGACCAATCTCCAGGAATGTATGACGAACAGCTTTGCTATTGAATCCAAATATCTTAAGAAAATCACATTACGTATCCTGGCTTTGAATGAAACTTTAATCCCTTCACCTTTACTCCTTATCGAGGAATCATCTTGAGATTTACATCCAGACATCCAAATTGGCTCTTTGTATTACTGACAACTTAATATTGGCCCAGAAATTCGTGTCCCAACGCGTGAGTACGCACAGGGTTCTCACGCGTAGGCCCAACGAAAGTGCCGGTTTCGTGCATGCACTGCACATGTGCAGTAAACCGGCACTTCCGTTCCCCTGAAAGAAGGGGTTTAGAGGTGTAATGCGTGCGTGGGAGAGGCTGCGCGTGCGCATTGAACTTACGTTTTTTTTCCAGGTTTCTCCAGGAAGGTAAGTCTCCAGAATTTAGACATGTAAAAAGCATTTGCAAGGCCTGCTTTTAACAAGGTAAGTGGTGAATTAATTAAAATTAAAACATTTTTTCCACAGGTTTATTATTTTTAAATACTTTAAAGAAAGGTAAGTTTATTTTTAGCCCCGTTAGAAAATGTAATTAATTTTTCAAAAATTTAAATTATTGTTTACAATATTTATATCATGTAATTTATAGTTTATTTTAAAAATGTGATTTAAAAAAATGTTTTTGTTGTTTTAGTGATGTTTTGAGGCTTATACTATTTATAGGTTTGACAGGTCTTCCTGTCAAACATATGAATGAAGCATTCCCTGCTACCATTGGCTCTCCATGGCCCACGTGATCCCAGGGGACATATCAAACTAACTGCGCCCCTGGGATACACATGCACTGCGCGCCGGCAGTTGGAGGAGGCCCAGGATCGTAATTCCATGGGGGCCCACAGCTCAACGGCTGGCGCACAAGCTAAGTGCAGGTCGGAGGCTTGCACCAGTGGGAAGACTCCAACCCGAATTTCTGGGCCATAGCTTTGAATAACAAGTCTATCTGACATACGGAAACTTCTAGTTAGTTCAACTGATTGCTGAGAAGTTTGCAGTGTGGAGCTTATATAGCATTTGCCTTCTGTGACAACATAGTGGAGTTGGTGTTCATGTTCTGTTGGTGCTGTTGGATTCTCGAGCACACATCTTTGACACAAGCTTGATGAAGCTGCATCTATTGTCCTACTGGTTTCTGCTTCTACTGGTGTCTGCTCTCCTGTGGGAGAATTAACATCATAATCATAATCATAATCAACTTTATTGTCATTGTTAGTGCACAAGCGCAGTACAACGAAATGTAGGCTTGCGGCTCCCAAGAGTGTACATTTAGATTAAGACATTTAAACATTCAACATTCATTTGGCTTGTAATACATTAACATAAACATAATAAAGTGCATTGGCAGATGTGCAGACTTTAGAGTTTATTTGTGGAGTTCAGTAGGATGACAGCCCTGGGAAAGAAGCTGTTCCTAAATCTGGTTGTTCGGGTGCGAATGCATCTGTAGCATCTCCCAGATGGCAGGAGGGCGAACAGACTGTGGCTGGGGTGGGTAGGGTCTTTGATGATGGTCCGTGACCTCCGTAAACAGCGTTTCTGGTATATGTGCTCTATGGTCGGTAGCCGGGTGTCGGTAATGCATTGGGCAGTTCTGACTACCCACTGCAGGGCTTTCCGGTCATAGTAGCTACAGCTGCCATACCATACTGTGATACAGTTCGTCAGGATGCTCTCTATTGTGCAGCGGTAAAAGTTAGAGAGGATCAGGGGTGACAGGTTACATCCCTTCAGCCTCCTTAGGAATATAGGCGCTGCTGGGTGTTCTTCACCAGAGAGGAGGTATTGAGGGACCAGGAGAGGTCTTCCGTGATGTGGACTCCGAGGAACTTAAAGCTGTCCACCCTTTGCTTCTGTTCTCAGAGACCTAACTCCAGGGAAAAGGGTTCAGTGAATTAATTCCATGCTGGGAAAATGTAAAGTGTATGGGTTGATTTTAAGAAGACAATTTTCACATTTTCTTAGTTTGGACTTCCGTGAACTCACGAAATGACTGTCTCTCCCTGAAAAGCATTCTGTCCATCAGATATTTCTGGTCAAAACGCCTTTGACTCTGCAAGGTAAATCTCCGCATTCCATCTCCCTTAACACTTCGGTCAGTCTGAGTGACACCCTTTATTGCAAGGATCCTCATTTATGGCGTTAATGTCTCAGAGAGGCATAGTTTCAGCACTTATAATGAGAAAAATGTAATCTCTTGATAAAAGTAGGTCTTTTCTTTAGCTGCGAAAAACGCCTTTCCTTTACTCCTAACTTTAATAACAACAGGGAGAAATGGAAAACACAGGTATTACTTCTGAAGAGATCTAGATGCTTTATCTCAGCAAACAACAGCACAGACCTCCATTATACCTCAGCAAGACTGGGTGAACCTCTCTCTGGCCACTGATTGGATCCCAATGCTAATTGTGAAAAACTCTTTCTTCTCAATTCTGCCCTGAAGAAAAGTGCTAATTGTTTTTAACATTAACACTTTCTGTTTTCCCAGAGTTTAGCAGGATATTGTGAATCCCATCTTAAGACCACTAAAGCCTCCTTCTTTTTCTCATGTGCATGCTTATCCTCACAACCATCATCTCCCGATTACGACCAGTTTCCACCTCTATGCTGATAAATCTCTAGACCGCCATTCATTTGATTCCAAAAGCACTTCTGTTTTTCACACTGCCTATCTGAAATCAAGTCATGGATGAGTGAGAAGTATGTCCACTCAATAGTGACAGAACGAAACCCACCCCACTGAGCTCCCAAGAATGACTCTGTCCCCTTGTCCCTAATTTCCGGGTTGCTTGCTCAGGCTGAACCACATCCTGTGCAACAAGCGCGCCCTTGTTGGTACTAGCTGACTTTCATACCACACATGCTCTACAAAACTAGCCTACTTCCATCAAACCAATATTGCCCTCTTTCACCCTACCTCATTCCCATTACCCTTAACATATTTTTTCTACACTTTCGCCACCTTAAGACTTGATTTCAAATTATTTCACCTTATTGGCCTTCCAAACTCTCTCCTACCAAAGCTTCAACTCATTCAAAACTCTGCTGCTGCCACTATGGTCTTTTCCATGGCCATCAGTCAGAGCCTTACCCATATCCACTGGGAGCGTTTCGCAATGTCTTGAATTCCAAACCGTGCTCTTCTATTGCACTGCCTTACCCTACACTGTGCAGGATGTTATATAATCTAATGGGTTACAAGCTTGGCATTTGAAAAGGGCATCATTGGATAGGTAACATAGTGGGCAACAGTAAAGGAGGAAGTGTCAAAATCGCAGGTGGTCTTTGGGCGTGATTCGGCAGAAGGTTTAGAGTAACTGCTGTAAAATTGGGAAAATGGCAAACAGTACAGGTCAGTACCAATAACCGTGTTAAGAATTTATTCTGTGCGATACAAGATAAAACGTGATTTATATTAATTCGTTACTTTTCTTTCAGATTCTGTCCTAGAAAAGGAATGATGTCTTGTAAATTTGATAGCAAGTGAAGAAAATCTGATTTCATTAAAGGCTCAGTGTACAGAATCATGGCCTAGTTTGGAGACGACATGTCTGGTTAAGGTCACTGAGATCCGGGAAAAAGGAGGAATAATCTTGGCCGTGCAAAGTTGTCTTATTTTCTACTGATGAGAGATGAAGCCCTCCACATTCCATTGAGAATCAAGTGTATGTGGAGTAATCAGAGACTCATAGAAATTAACAGCACAAAAGGAGGCCATTCGGCCCATCGTGTCTGTGTCGGATATATTGCCACATACTAATATGACGTAAGAGCATATGACACGTGAGGAACGCATGACAATAATCTCAGAATTGATAGATTCCCGCATTCGTCGCCCATTACCGTCCTGTAGTGAAAGGATCCACCAATTGCCAAAAAGTCGGGGTGAAGTAGCGGGCGCAGTTCTGCAGCCGAGTCCAGCAGCCACTTAAAATGAATCCAGGGGAAGCTGAGAGGAGGGGTTACAATGGTTCATCTGTTGCCCTGTAACTGCGTGGGGGCATCAATGCCTCATCAATTTCCTTTCCTGGATTCATTCTTGAGCTACACTAATGTGTGTCGTTTTAGTGCCTTTTTACAAGTATCTAGCATCCAACTAGTCTGGTCCACACTGTCGTTCACCTTTGACCGCTTCATAACAATTTGTTGTCAGTAACTAAACTTAAAATATTGCACCGAAAGAACTGCCACTGTGGTTCTAATGATCGTGGGTTTGCTCAGCTTTTTGATAAACATTCCAGTTTATTTCCGTTATGAGCCCTACTATATTGTTGGGGATATAGGGTGGGGCTGCCGCACAGTAACGGGATATGGTACTTCCCCAGTATGGATAGCTTACAAATGGATGGCCAAGCTCTCAGTCCCATTATTGCCATTTCCTTTGCTGTTGCTGTTGAACTCTCTCACTGCCAGGCACATCTTAGTGGCCAGTAGATCTCGCAGAGCCCTGAAGAGCCGCAGCACTGGGGAGAGCAGCAGTGATCCTGAGATGAAGAACTGATGAACATCCATCATTCTGCTCTTCACTATCTCGGGGAGCTTTATTGTGTTGTGGTCACCAGCTGTGATACTTCACACCTCTCTCGACATCACACAGTCGACTCTTTTCCAAGGTCCAAACTCACTTTATTTGGCGTTTAGGATCACCCTTCTGTTGATGTATTCCAGCTCCTGTACAAACACCTGCATTTATGCATTGACCCAGAGGAGATTCCGAGAGGAGATTAAGAACATTGTGAAATATCCATTTATTCTCATTGTTAAATTATGTAAGTGATTAAAATAGCCCGATTCACTCAGAGTTATCTTGCTTTGACAGCGTCTCCTGATCAATTCGATGAGGCAGGTCTTCCTGGGCATTGGCGCCCCTCCTTTCCCAAAATCTACCCCCACCTTTTCCCTATTGGCGGAAGGAGATGATAATCTAACTGCCGCTCTGAATCTCACCACATCACCTTTAATAACGAGACACGTCCTAACAGTTTGTCTCACAATAAGTGAAACTTCACAAGTTTGCAGCATTGTTGAGTTTTGAGACTGAAACACAATGGGGTCGATTCCGAGAATGTAATGGATCATATCAATTCGGCCCTTTTTACACCGGGGCACTGGTGGCAATTTTAACATTTGGCATGAAACTGGCGATGTTGGGTGGCTGGCCATGATACAAACCCAAGCCCATTTAGCTTTCCATTCAGGGGGCGATGATTAAAGGCGAGGTGGCCGAGGTAATTGAAAAAATAACGTACCTTTCCTGTTCTGCTTTTTTTCGCGGGATTGTGGCTGCCTTGATGGTCTGGGGAGGTACTTTTTAAATTGTAGAGCCTTCAGCGATGGCCCTTCCCTTTAATAGAGGGTTGGATCCTTTGAACACGGCAGCCCTATGCGACCCAAGGTGGAGCGTTGCTGAAGTCTCCGCTCTGCTCTCCTCTGGGAGGACAAGGACGGGAGAGATAGGAGGAAGTCAGATGGATGGGCCTTCAGAATATATAAAAAGGAAAGACATGTGAGGGAAGAGCACGAGACCCCTTAGGGGAGGGCGTTCATCTGAAAATTAAGACAAAGAACTCGACGTGCCATTGGGCACCTTGGTTTAAGAACAACCCTTTCAGGTGAAATAGTCCTGTCCATATTTTACATCAGGCCCACCAATAAAAATGGTATAAAAGCAAGACCCGAAAGCACTTAGCACAGACGGTGGAGGGGCGAGCCAGACAAGAGTGGGGCGGGTGTAACACTCTTCCTGGAGTTGACGCATTCTTGGAGGTTCGACACGAGAGGAAGAAAGGCCGTAAGCCAGAGAACTGTTCATGCACGTCAGCTGTCTGTCCGATCGGGACCGGTACCAGCTGCTTGTCATGGGTATGTATTTGCTGTATAACTAGTGTGATATATTCCATCTTAAACTCTGATTAAACACAGTATTTCCACCGTATTGGTTTGCAGTCGATCCTGATTATCTGAAAGACCAGAAATAATCTAATCTCAACAATGCCCAACAATTGACAGCAGCTAACCTAACCACTATACGAGCTTACCGCTCCACAGCAGATACACAGAACAGACTGATGTATTGGACCCAGTGCTTAACCACATAATTACAGGCTAAACTGTTGCACTTTATGATCTGTATACCTATCTATATCTATATCTATAAAGCGGTCGATCTGTCTGTCTGTCATTCCGTCTGTCTGTCTGTCTGTCTGTATTGTATAAACTCGAAAGTTATAGAGCGTACCTACACGTGTATTACATCGAAAGAAAGCTTACGATTCCAGAACCGTCATAAGCGTATTTACGTTTCGGCGAGACAAAAATTGCGCCCGCAGTATCCAAAAAACGTTCAACATTCCGCTCATTATCCGCTCATTAGCATCGAGTGACGTCGAGGTCGACCAATCTTACGGTTGAGCGACCCGACGGTCGACCAATCGCTGCATGGCGGGGGCGTGTTCCTGGCGCTTGCGGGCTAGCCCTCCTAGAGTCGAGTGACGGGATGATTGACCAATCCTACGCTTCGGTGACCTGACGGTCGACCAATCGGTGCGTGTATGGGCGGGCCTTATCGTTCTGAACCGAGGTGAGTCGCCGCCATCTTGATTCCAAACTTTTCATTTCTTTTTCCCGCTTTCTGCGTCTTTAAAAAAAAAGTTGCTTTTAAAACACATAGGCCTAGAAATTGGGTATAGCCCCACTTGAGGCGCTAGAACTGGTGGTGCGCTAAGTTTATAGCCAGATGAAACTTATCGCTGCCTGGCGAGATACTGGGTTGCATCGCCCCCAAAGGGGAAGGGAATTGAGGCGCTAATTCAGCCATTGCACGGTGCTCCTAAGGCGCAAAAGTTCAGGCGCTACTCAATATCGACGTGGACGGGCACAGCGCAGGTGATCTCAATTACGGGAAACCACGAGACTTCCAGGCGCCGGCCGGTTCTTAAAGGGGTGGGTCAGTCAGCCTGAGCTTCAACACCCAACGTCCTGTAGGCCTTAGAATCGGCGCTCGCCCTTCTCTGGCGTTAGAAACTTTTTCAGCATGGAGAAGGTTAGACAGAGAGCAGAGAGCTTCAGCACTGAATCTCTGGACCATTTGGTGGCTGCAGTTGAGCGCCGTCAAGATGTCCTGTATCCGGACAATGGCAAGAGGCCAAATCAGAAGGCTTACCGACGATCTTGGAAGGAGGTTGCTGTGAAGGTCAACTCCAGCAGCATGGCGACCAGGACCCCTGTTCAGTGCAGGAAGAAATTCAACGACCTCTCACGGATCGTTAGGGTGAGTGATGGTTTAGCAAACTTCTGATTCCCTCCATCTGCAGCTGACTTCGGGCACCCTGTTGCAATGATGCCCCAATGCCCATCTGCCAGCAAACACCCATGGCCCTTTCTGGGCACACACATGGACAGATGTCTCAAGGCCTCATGTAAGGGCTCTTTCACCATGGGGGGCATGCGATGATGTCTCAAGGCCTCATGTAAGGGCTCTTTCACCATGGGGGGCATGTGATGATATCTCAAGGCCTCATCTAAGGGCTCTTGCACCATGGGGGGCATGCGATTATCTCTCAAGGCATCATGTTACAGAACTTCCCCTTCTTTCCCCTGCAGTCCAAGCAGGCGATGATCCGAAAGGAGCAGCGTCGCACCGGTGGTGGACCTCCACAAGTGGTCACTCTCACGGATCTGGAGGAGAGAGTGCACCAGATTCTTGGAGGACGTCTGTCTTGTCCTGTGACCACTGCATCTGCCGAACCCATTTCTGACAGCGAGGGTAAGACTCTCACCTTTTTCACCTGTTGCCTTCCACTTGGTCCCCCCGCCAGCATGCATCCTCAGTGTGCAGCCATGTCAGAGCCTTGCCGCAATGTGGCATGCCTTTCAGCAAACCTGTCCTTTTGCTAAAGCCACTCTTCCACCTCCCTACTTTCAGATGCAGCAGCACCAACTCGGGCTCAACGCACTGAAGCTGCCAGTGCCAGTGCCACCGGAGGCGAGGACTGTGATTAAATATGTCATTCATCAGACTCTGTAGTTAACTGTATATATTGTATTGCCTGCTCCGGTGTTTGTACCTTGTATTGTGTATAGGGCACCGCCCCCTTTGTGTGTCGGCTCCGCCCATACCTGGCCCTACTTAAGACAAGTTCAGGCTTGTCCTGCAGTAGAACAGCAGCACGCCAGGTGAAGCTAGGTGCAGCCACCAGCATCTTTTCTTTGCTAATAAAAGCCTTGTTTTATTCTGCTAACTTCGAGTCTTGAAGTTATTGAGGCACGTCAAGGACCAGGAGGTCTCCGGACCAGCCGTTGCAGAATCCAGGGAGCGGACACATCTACAGACTGGGGATAGTAGTCCCCTGGAGGGGAGGGGGGGGCTCTGAGGATGAACCAGTTGCCGGACCAAGCGGCATGCAGCAACGAACGGGGAAATGCAAGTTCGGCCACCGTCTCCCCGGAGGGCAAGGCAGGTAGTGATGACTTATGCACAGAGTGCAGATGAAGTGCATCGCCTGGCTGAAATGAGCAAACAGGCCCGGGTCAGACACACGGAGCTGATAGCTGCAGTGGAGAGGATGCCTGAGTCAATAGATTCATTGGCTAAGCGTATGTTGGACTTCGGGGCAACAATGGAGAGGACTCTCCAGGGCTTTGGGGCAACAATGGACAGGTCTATCCAGGGCTTCGGGGCAACAATGGACAGGACTATCCAGGGCTTCGGCCCAACAATGGAGAGGACTGTCCACAGCTTTGAGTCGGCTATGGAAAGGACTGTTCAGGGCTTCGGACAATCCCTGGAAAGGTCTGTCCAGGGCTTGTCCGAGGCAGTGGAGCGGTCGGCACCTGCCTTGTCCAAAGCAATGGGAAGAACTGTCCAGGGCTTCTCCGAAGCACTGGCACCTGGCACACAGGTCCTCACTGTTGCCACGCAGTCACTTGTTGGGCTCCTCCACACCCAGATTGAGGCAACGCGATCTCTCACTGCAGCCACCCTCTCTGCATCAGTTAGGATCACCCCGGGCCCTTCCAGTCCCATACAAGGCCAGGAATCAGTGGAGCATGCGATTGTGGCGGATGAGCCGAGCCGCTCCCCTCAGATAGCCAGTGTGTCGTCCGACCATGGTGCAGGTGTCCTCTCTCGGCAGGAGACCATTGCACATGCCAGCGCTGGGACGTCTGCATTGCAGCTGCCACCACCTGCAGGGCACAATGCCTCCAGCCATGGTCACATCAAGCATCCTGCGTCCGCACCCTCCAAGCCCAGAGGTTGGCCAGGCCGTCCCTCAGGGGCTTCTGCGCTTCCACACAGTCAGCAGGCATCCCCCAGCCTTGAGCCCGCCACTGGGGTCCAATTACGTAGGAGCAGCAGGGAGGGAAGGGACCGGGCGTGAAAGAGAAGTCATTCTCCCTCAAGGGGCCAGTTGTAGAGGGAGGTGCTGAGACGTTACTTTGTCCAAATTCAAGGACACCCTCACCTGTTGTTATATTTGCAAAAGGTTTGTTCAGTGTTGCGGCTTTGCCGAAGAGTTCACAGTTATTTAGTAACTTATGGTTTCTGTTGACATTACGTTCTTTTGCTGTAATGAAAGACTTTTGTGCCAATAAACAGAAGTTTCAATGTGGCATGGTGCACGTGACTACTTTCAGTGATGCTGGCATTCAGAGGCCGTCAAAGATCGAAAGTGCGCAAGAGTTAAGACTCTCATCATTCCGCCACAGGGGTCTCGAAATGACTCCTGATGAGCCTCTGACGTATGGCCCTTTCACTTTCAGCAGCCCTTCCACCTTCCTCCTCCTCCTTCTCCTCTTCCTTCACCTCCTCCTCCTCCTCCTCCGCCTGCTCTTCCTCCTCCTCCTCCTCCTCCTCCTCCTCCACCTGCTCTTCCTCCTCCTCCTCCTCCTACTCCTCCTCCTCCGCCTCCTCCTCCTCCTCCTCCGCCTGCTCTTCCTCCTCCTCCTCCTCCTCCTCCTCCACCTGCTCTGCTGGTCGTTGAGGGACAGGTGGAATTGGCTGGGTGCGTCGATTCGCCAAGTTGTGGAGCATGCAGCAGACGACGACGATGTGTCCCACTTGCTGCGGCGAGTACCGCAGGGATCCCCCCAAATGTTCCAGACATCGGAAACGCATTTTGAGAACACCAATAGTGTGCCGTTTACTGTGCCTGGTCGCCTGATGGCCGCTGCTGATCAGCTCTTCTGCTGGGGTCTCGGCCACACGGAGTGTGGTCATCAGCCATGGCCAGAGAGGATAGCCCTTGTCCCCAGTAAGCCAGCCTCATCTTCGAGCCAGCCCCTCAAAAAGGTTACAAACTGAGGTCAACCGCAGGATAAAGGCATCATGGCTGCACCCTGGGAAATGCACGGTGACTGCCATGATGATTTGGCGGTGGTCACAGACCAGCTGCATGTTGAGGGAGTGGAACCCCTTGCTGTTGCGGAAGTCCTAACGATGATGGCATGGCGCCCTCTGTTGTATCCGTATGTTAATGAAGACCCGGAAAGCAGGAGTTGGTTTAACAAGTGTTTACTGAAAAAAGTCTGGAGGTGAACTAAACTATACAAGACGCTATACAGGCTTATATACCCGAGTGGTCACTACCGGTGCTACAGTACACAGGGGCTTCAAAAAAACATAGTTCCTCTTAAAGGTACATACACCACACCCTCAAAGCCACGTGTGTGCTGTCAGTCGCCCCCTGCATCATGGGGAAGTCCGCAATAGAAGCGATACCCTGCACGTGCTCCGCCTGCTTGTGCAGGGTCAGAGGGAACGTCATGAATTGACGCCTTCGCCTATGAAGGGCATCTGTAACTTGCCGGATGCAACAGTGGACTGCAACCTGAGCGACAGTCGCAATGTCCCCAATGGCTGACTGAAAGGATCCGTTGGCATAAAAATTGAGGCAATCAGTCAGTTTCGCGATCATGGACAGAGAGGTTCTGCACTGTTCACGCGTCTGCAGGTCCTGACCAAGCAGGTGGCACAGATCAGTAACAATGTCCCTCCAGAATCGGAGCCTTCCCAAACACTGCTCCTCTGAAATGTCAAGGCTTGTCACCTGCTGCCTAAAGACCCTCGCAGCATCCCGTCGGATTGGCCGACCTCCATTGCCCCTCCTCCTTCTGGCCAATCCCGGCCCTCTCTCCCGCCGTCTCTCTGCCTCTTCACAGTGTTGGGCGATGAGGCCGTCGCCCTCCAAAGAAGCTCCCATTCCGATGCCAGTTGGTCAAAAGGCTTTTAGGTGTAGTGCTGCAAGTGCTTCGGAAAGGTTTGAAGGTCCCAAGTACTCTAAAGCTAAATTCCCAAAACTCCGCTCCACAGTAGCTCACCAACTCTATCCAGCAACGATCGCAATGAGCAGGCCAAGTGGCTGAAGATTCTGCACTAGAGCTGTCCCCTTTAAATAGTGCCCCCCTACTCTGAGAAGGGCCTGCTAGCCCTCCCTCGAACTGTCACTAATAGCGCTAGGCGTTAAGGCTCCGGGCGCCACCCAATATGCGCTCAGGCGCTCCTAGAAGGCGTTGCACATGGAAATGATGTCATGATCTGCTTGCGCTTGCGGGCGCGCGCAAATACTTAGCGCAGGCGCTAAATGTATAGTCAATATCTGAGTTGTCGCTATCTTCATAGCGACCGCCCCAAGATAGGGTATAGGGTATCGCCCCAATTCTAGGTCTATTTAGGCGCTCAGCGCCGGCGCTACCAACCGAATTTCTAGGCCATTTTGTTTTAAAAAAAAGTTAATTACTTTCTAAATCTTTTATCTAATCTCATTAATTGTCCTACCTTTCCCCGTTTTTGCAGGTAGGCCTCGAAGCCTAGGCGTCTGTTGCCAGCGATGCTGGACCCTAGGCAATTGTTTTGTGGCAAGCTCCTCCCACCCCTCACCCCCCACCCCCCCCGCTGGGCCCGATTCCGAACCAGCGGCCAGCCATCTTGGTAAAGGCTGGCTGGGCTCACTGCAAGCTCCTCGCGCTGCACGGCGCACGCGCACCTCCACACAGAGCGCGGCCAGAGGGAAGCGAGCAGGTTAGCGGAGGGGGCGGGGCTCGGGAGGGGAGGGGGAGCGGAGAGGGTTACCTTGGCAACCGGGCTCGCCAGCCGCAATCGGCCGTCTCAAGCCAGCCCGGTCTCGGGAGGGCGGGGCTCGGGCTGACCGGGGCGCTGCGCTCGGCATGTCAGTGCGTGGGGCAGCACGGAGCTCAGCGGAGCCATCGCAGGCAGAGGGGAGAGGGTCTGCTGGCTCCCCCCTCCCTTTCTCACCACGTCCTTCCCCCAGCTGCCCCACCACTCCCCTCCCCTCCCCCTCCTCCTCCCCCTCCTCTCCCCTCTCCCTCCCCTCCCCCCCCGCTCCCCCTCCCCTCTCCCCCTCCCTCCACCCCACCTCTCCCTCCCCTCCCCCTTCCTCACCCCCTCCCCCTCCCTCCTCCCTCTACCCCTCCCTCCTCCCCCCTCTGCCCCTTCCTCCTCCGCCCTCTCCCCCTCCCTCCTCCCCCCTCCTCCCCCCTCCCCCCATCCCCTCCCCCCACCCCCATCCCCGCCCCCTCCCCCCCTCTCCCCCTCCCCTTCCCTCCCCTCCCCTCCCCCTCCCCCCTCTCCTTCCCTCCCCTTCCCTCCCCCTCCCCTTCACTCCCCCTCCCCTTCCCCTCCCCCCCTCACCCCTCCCCTTCCCTCCCCTTCCCTCACCCTCCCCTTCCCTCCCCTTCCACTCACCTTCCCCCCTCCCCTTCCTCCCCCGCTGCCACCTCCCTCCCCCCCTCCCCCCCTTCCTCCCCCTTCCCTCCCCATCCCCCCTCCCCTTCCCCCTCCCCTTTCCCCCCTTTCCCCCCTTCCCCCCAGTCACGCTCTCTCTTCCCCCCAGTCGCTCTCTCTCTTCCCCCCAGTCGCTCTCTCTCTTCCCCCCAGTCGTTCTCTCTCTTCCCCCCAGTCGCTCTCTCTCTTCCCCCCAGTCACTCTCTCTGTTCCCCCCAGTCACTCTCTCTCTTCCCCCCAGTCGCTCTCTCTCTTCCCCCCAGTCGCTCTCTCTCTTCCCCCCAGTCACTCTCTCTCTCTCTTCCAACAACAACACGCCCTCAAAAGACCCTCGGCACCGCCGGGCACTTCAGCAAGTCTATATATACAAAAATGATATTGGTGTCTGTCTGTCTGTCTGTCCGGGCATCACTCAAATGTTATAGAGCATACCTACACATATGTTATATCAAAAGAAAGGTTATGATTAGGAGGGTGTCCTAGGCACATTTACTTTTTGGTCAGACAAAAATTGTTCGGACAGTATACAAAAAACGGCAATATTCCGCTCATTAGCGGTTGACCAATCCTACCGCACATTAGCTATGAGTGACATGAAGGTTGACCAATCCTACAGTGGGAGCGCGCTGCATCACGGGGGGCGTTTCATGGTGTGTGTGGGCGGGGCCTAATCCTTCAAACTGAAAAGCAAGCGGCGGCCATTGTTGTTTGTGATGGAGCAACTCTGCCTCTGTCCGACCATGGGCCCCAGTCCGGTGGATGAGCTGCCTGCAGGCCTCAGGCCTTGAAGCCTCGGCCTCTCCTCGCCAGCCACGACCAAGCTAGGCACCGCCCGTCCCACTGGGCCCAATTCCAAACCAGCGGCCCGCCATCGACGCCATCTTGATAAAGGCTGGCCTCCTCCTTCTCCCTGCTTTCTCCCCTCTCTCCTGTAACCCGGCCTCTCCGCTCTGCAGGATGTCACTGCCAAGCTCTTTGGGTCGGAGGGAGCGGGTGCTCAGCTCGGGTGACTCGGGCCGGGCCTCAGGCGCTACGCCGCCCACGGGGTCTCCGCCACTTTCTCCCCTCTCTCCTGTCACCCCGGCCTCGCGGAAGTAGGAGCAGCGATGATGGGCCGGCGGGGAAGGAGCTGCGGCTCGGGGCCATGGTCGCGGCCCTTCGCCCGGAGGCTCGCCTACTTTGACGGCCATTTCGAGCGGTTGTGCTGGCGCCGGCTGCCCGCCTCTGAGCCCGAGTGGCGCCGGGTGCTGGAGCCTCTGCTCCGCTGCGGGGCTGCACTGACCAGCGCCCAGGCTCGCTTTCGCTCGGGCCGCCGCACCATGGCGCTGGCCACCGCCGCTCTGCTCTCGCTCGGCTGCTGCTTCCTCCTCTGCAGCTGCCCCGGCACTCACTTCCTGAGCTTCTGTGGCCGGGCTCTGCTCATCCAGGTCGGTATCCGCCTCGACCTCTGCGAGAGGTTGCACTGCCAATGCTTTCAAAATATCTCCCTTTATTGTAGTGCAGGTCAGAGGGATTCTACGAAACGCCATTAACCCAGCTTGCATTTAACTAGCGCCTTCAAATTCTAACTACCCCACTTCCCCCCACCCCCTTCCACTACCCCTTTCCCCCACCCCTTTCCCCCACCCCTTCCCCCACCCCTCTCTCCTTCCCTCTCTCTCTCCTTCTCTCTGTCTCTCTCTATCCTTCCCTCTCTGTCTCTCTCTCTCTCCTTCCCTCTCTCTCTCCTTCCCTCTCTCCTTCCCTCTGTCTCTCTCTCCTTCCGTCTCTCTGACTCTCTCTCTCTCCTTCCCTCTCTCTGTCTCTCTCTCTCCTTCCCTTTCTCTGTCTCTCTCTCTCTCCTTCCCTCTCTCTCTCTCTCTCTCCTTCCCCCTCTCTCTCCTTCCCTCTCTTTCTCACTCTCTCTCTCTTTCTCTCTCTCTCTCCTTCCCTCTCTCTCTCTCTCTCTCCTTCCCTCTCTCTCTCTCTCCTTCCCTCCCTCTCTCTCCTTCCCTCCCTCTCTCTCTCTCCTTCCCTCCCCCTCTCTCTCTCCTTCCCTACCCCTCTCTCTCTCTCCTTCCCTCCCCCTCTCTCTCTCTCTCCTTCCCTCCCTCTCTCTCTCTCTCCTTCCCTCCCTCTCTCTCTCTCCTTCCCTACTGTGGTGTATGTAACCTGTTCCACCTTACGAGAACTTAAGTCTGGTCCACCTTAAGAAAGGTACTACTTTCTTTGGCTGCTGTATACGTAATACCGGTGGTGACCACACTGGTATATAAGCACAGTGTAATAATATTGTATTCAGTATAGTCCGACCTCCAACCAGTAAAGACCTGTTGAACTTACTCTTGTGGTCTGTGTAGTAATTCTCACTATAACACACAGACTTAACAGTGGCGATGAGTCTGATTCTTAGCCTGCTGCAGTAATTTCCACAGCGACTTCATCCACAGACAGGACGTCGAAGAGAGGTTTCCACCCTCATCACCAACGGGATGACACGTCGAGCGGCAGGCATCGAGCAACCGGAGTGCAGAAGACATCCTGACCTCGAAGCCTCCATCAGCGACTGTCAGCTTCTTCTACTACCTCGTGGTGGGTAATCTGGGCAGCAGCGCGACAGAAAGTCAACCGCGTTGGCTTTACAGACGGGGCTGGGAAGACGGAGGAATAAGGGCGGTGAGGTCGATCGTGACCAGAGATAAGGGCCGGGCCGCTTTCGAGCGAGAGGCGCAGCGTGGGACATCGATCGCGCCCGGAGATAAGGGCCGCATTCGGGCTAAAGGCGCAGCGTCTGGGGAAACTGAAGGTGCGAGAGCCGCGGTGAAGCGGAGACAGCGTCGGGGGATGGGTGAAGACCGCCAAGCGCGGGAAAACCGCCATTTTGTGGTCGGAGGACGACGGCAAGAGCGGGAAGCCGCCATCTTAGATAACATAAAAAATACAATAAATTGCTACGATGCCTAAACATGGGAACATTAATGCCTTCGACAGTGATATAGAAGACTGGGCTATGTATGTAGAACGCATGCAAAACTATTGTAAGGCAAATGAAATTCCTGAGACAGATAAAGCACTAACATTACTAAACTTAATGGGTGCGAAGACATACGGGCAATTGAAATACCTGTTATCACCAGATGAACCGGCGGATAAGTCGTTCGAACAGATTGTTACTGTCCTAAAAAATCATCTTAGCCCCACGCCGCTGATGCTAGTGGAACGATTTAAATTTTACGATAGAAGACAGCTGCAAAATGAAAGCAATGCTCAATATTTGATGGTATTACGTAAGCTAGCAAAATATTGTCAGTTTGGAATGGGACTGACAGAGGCACTTCGAGATAGATTTGTGTGTGGTTTATTTAAACAGGATACACAAAGGCGACTGCTCGAGGAGAATGAGCTGTCTCTCGAGAAGGCGGTCACTATGGCAGCAGCACACAAGGCCGCAGCGAGAGGCATGGCAGTAATGCAGCTATGGCCACCGGAACTCGGTACAAACAAATTGGGTTTGAGTTCTGTCAAATGTTATCGTTGTGGAAAGACAACGCACGATCAGAACCAGTGTTGGTTTAAAAACCAAGAATGCAGAACGTGTGGCAGGCTTGGCCACATAGCTAAAGTATGCCGGTCAGGAAAGAAGACCAGCAATAAAAAGTCACCGCAAGGAAAATATGCAAAGGTACACAAGGTGACAAAGAACAGTTTGACCGAACAGAAGTCAGATTCAGACGCTAGCAGTAATGAACTGGATAGCTTAAGAATACACAACGTTGGTAAGGATACAGACCTCCAGACAATTTGGCTCACTCTTAAGATAGCAGGAGTCCAAGTAAAAATGCAATTGGACACTGGATCGGCATTGACGGTCATGAATAAGAAAGATTACAGAAGGTTATTCCAACATATTCCCTTACAGGATACGGAGATTATATTGAAAACGTACACGGGGCAAAGAGTGTACCCCATCGGAAAAATAGAGGTAGAAGTGGTCCACAAGGGCGAAGGAAGCCAAGTAATGGACTTATATGTGCTACCTGAAGGAGGTCCCCCACTACTAGGACGGGAGTGGATTAGGCAAATGAATATGGACTGGCACTCCTTGAAAGCACTAACGGTAGATTCCGGGGAAACAGCTGTCAAACCTAAACGATTGTCCAGAGTACTGGATGAGGCTAAAGAGCTGTTCCAGCCAGGACTGGGAACACTGAGAGGAATTACGGCAAACATCAAGATTGATGAACATGCACAACCAAAATTTTTTAAAGCCAAACCGGTACCCTATGCAATACGACCTGCGGTTGAAGCGGAGCTGGAAGCACTAGAACGTTCAGGTGTACTGTCTAAAGTAGATTGGAGTGAGTGGGCTACGCCCATTGTTCCCATTATGAAACGTCCTGCGAACAATAAGCCAGGAGATCCAGGGAAGGTTCACATCTGTGGAGATTTCAAAATCACCGTTAATCCGGTGCTTCACACGGTGCAGTATAAGCTTCCATGGATTGAGGATATTTTCGCTTCACTGTCTGGCGGGAAACACTTCACCAAGATAGACCTGGCGCAAGCGTACTTGCAGATGGAGGTTGAAGAAGAGTCACGCCAATACCTCACGATCAACACACATCGAGGGTTGTACCGGTACAATAGGCTGGTTTTTGGTGTGGCATCGGCTCCAGCAATTTGGCAGAGGGCCATGGAGCAGGTATTACAGGGAATTCCAGGCACACAATGTTACCTGGACGACATTCTGATCACAGGTGATGGTGATGAACAGCATCTCGCTAACTTGGAACTGGTGCTCAACAGACTGAAAGAGTATGGACTTAGAGTAAATCGGCAGAAATGTGAGTTCTTCCAGAAGTGGATCTCGTACTGTGGTCATGTCATTGACCGGGAGGGGCTTCATAAGTCTCCTGACAAGATAGCGGCAGTTGTAAAGTCTCCCGCTCCAGAGAATGTCTCTCAGTTGAGGTCGTTTCTAGGATTAATTAACTATTACCATAAATTTCTGCCAAATCTATCCACAGTGCTGCATCCGTTGAACGCTCTTTTACAGAAAGGGGTACCATGGGACTGGGGCGAAAACTGTAAGAAGGCATTTCGCAAAAGCAAAGAATTGATCACCTCAGAGGAAGTGTTGGCTCACTTCAACCCGACACTGCCTATTCGGTTGGCTTGTGATGCTTCTCCATATGGTATTGGGGCAGTACTCTCACATAAATTGCCAAATGGCACGGAAAGGCCAGTCGCGTTTACATTCAGATCATTGACCTCCGCTGAGCGCAGCTATGTGCAGATCGATAGGGAGGCCCTTAGCCTTGTATGGGGAGTGAAGAAGTTTAATCATTACCTACAGGGCCAAAAATTCACACTTCTGACGGACCATCAACCGTTGGTATCCATTTTTAACCCTAAGAAGGGTGTTTCATGATGACAGCACAGCGTCTCCAGAGATGGTCTCTTTTCTTAGGGGCACATCAATATCAGATAGAATTCAAAGGTACGAAACAGCATGGCAATGCTGATGGCCTGTCGCGCCTGCCACTACCTGAAGGTGAAGACACGATGGAAGTTGACCCTGTTGAGTTATTTCATTCGACCATTATCGAGTGTTTACCTGTCACCAACGCAAGTATTGAAAGAAAAACCAGGAACGACCCGACACTGTCCAGAGTCTATGAGGTGACACTGAAAGGATGGCCAACACGGGGTGATCCTCTGTTACCGGCATTCTCGGCAAGGTGAGACCAGCTGTCCGTCTGCCATGGTACTTTGATATACAGGACAAGACTGATTATTCCTCCCAAGTTAAGGGAAAGAGTTTTAAAAGAACTACATGAAGGTCATCTGGGGGGAGTTAAAATGAAAAGTCTTGCGAGGGCTTACGTATGGTGGCTGGGTATTGACCAACAGATTGAGGAGTTAACGAAAAGCTGCGCTGGGTGTCAAAAAGTGCAAAATGCACCTCCGATAGCACCGCTACACCCATGGGAATGGCCTTCAGCCCCATGGCAACGCTAACACATTGACTTTGCTGGTCCATTCATGGACTCCATGTTCCTAATCGCAGTGGACGCACATTCCAAATGGCCAGAAGTCATCAAGATGAATACCACTACTTCAGAAAAGACAATTGCGGTGTTAAGAACAATATTCGCAAGGAACGGATTGCCAGAACAGATCTGTTCGGACAACGGACCACAGTTTGTATCGGAAGAATTCGAACAATTCTTAAAGAAGAATGGAGTTAAACATTATACTTCTGCCCCATATCATCCGGCGACAAACGGGTTGGCTGAACGATTTGTCCAGACATTCAAAAAGGCTATTAAGGCCATGAATGATGATCAGATTCCGCTGCAACACAAGGTCAATAAGTTCCTGATGTCATATAGAAACGCCGATCATGCCGTGACTAACCAAAGTCCTGCTATGATGTTTTATAACAGGAGGTTGCGGTCCAAGTTGGACTTGTTAAAACCAAATATGCGGAGGGAAGTGGAAAACAAACCGTTTCGGCATATTAACAGCAAGACCACTCGAACTTTCGACGTAGGACAACCAGTGATGGCAAGGGGCTATGGAAATGACAAATGGCAGTCCGGAACAATCCGGGCCAGACAAGGACCTCTGATGTACACCGTAGATATTGGTCATAATGTGATAAGGCATCATGCGGATCAACTGGTAGAGTCGAGAGCAAGGGTCAAACCCATGGTTGTGACAGAGACAGCTGTGGAAGACGTTCATGAACCTGAAGCATCTACCTCGGCCGAGAATGTATTTGATGATGATGACACCCAATACATTGGCAACCAACAAGAGGAGGCACCTCAACAACAAGATTCAGAGACCACTGAAAGGCGTTATCCAAGCCGAATGAGAAAGCCTCCTGAGAGACTGAACCTTTGAACTGTTATACCTGAAGTTATATATGTATATATGTTATGTTTATTTGGGGATATGACTGTTAAGCTAAAAAGGGAGGATTGTGGTGTATGTAACCTGTTCCACCTTAAGAGAATTAAGCCTGGTCCACCTTAAGAAAGGTACTACTTTCTTTGGCTGCTGTATACGTAATACCGGTGGTGACCACACCGGTATATAAGCACAGTGTAATAATATTTTATTCAGTATAGTCCGACCTCCAACCAGTAAAGTCCTGTTGAAATTGCTCTTGTGGTCTATGTAGTAATTCTCACTATAACACACAGACTTAACACCTACCTCTCTCTCTCTCCTTCCCTCTCTCTCTCTCCTTCCCTACCTCTCTCTCTCTCCTTCCCTCTCTCCCTCTCTCTCTCTCCTTCCCTCTCTCTCTCTCTCTCCTTCCCTCTCTCTCTCTCTTCTTCCCTCTCTCTCTCTCTCCTTCCCTCTCTCTCTCTCTCTCCTTCCCTCTCCCTCTCTCTCTCTCCTTCCCTCTCTCTCTCTCATTCCCTCTCCCTCTCTCCTTCCCTCTCTCTCTCTCTCTCTCTCCTTCCCTCTCTCTCTCTCTCCTTCCCTCCCTCTCTCTCTCTCTCTCCTTCCCTCTCTCTTTCTCCTTCCCTCCCTCTCTATCCTTCTCTCTCTCTCTCTCTCTCTCCTTCCCTCTCTCTCTCTCTCTCCTACCCTCACTCTCTCTCTCCTTCCCTCCCTCTCTCTCTCTCCTTCCCTCCCTCCCTCTCTCTCTCCTTCCCTCTCTCTCTCAATTCAATTCAATTCAATTCAAATTGCTTTATTGGCATGACAAGGCACATCTTATGTTGCCAAAGCACCAAAAAAACATTTATGGCTGAACACATAAATGCAGATCTATCCATACAGTGTATAAACAGATATATCCCCGTGTGTATAAATATACACTCATATAATATGTATATAATCTTTTCTTAGGTTTAATCGTTGTCCCTCTGCTTATGGCAAGCTGTAACATAGTTTGCCGCTAAAGTTATGCAATTTCTCTGTTCCCCTAATAGGTATGGGAGTTTTTGGTCATCATTCAAATTTTTGAATTCAGGGCATATTTTTATGAATTTTGGGTAGAAAGTCCCCCTTAGGCCCTGATAGTTTCCACAAGCTGTGAGGAAGTGCATCTCTGTCTCCACCACTCCCTGACTGCAGTGAGAGCATATCCTGTCCTCTCTTGGCAGCCAAGTCTGTCTGTGTCTGCCTTTTTTGATGGCCAGGCTATGCTCACTAAGTAACAACAGAAAATGCTGGAAAAACTCAGCAGGTCAGGCAACATCCGTGGAGAGAAATTTGAGTTGACGTTTCGGGTTGGACCCTTCTTCAACTCAACTCAAATTTCTCTCCACGGATGTTGCCTGACCTGCTGAGTTTTTCCAGCATTTTCTGTTGTTATTTCGGATTTCCAACATCTGCAGTATTTTGCTATCGTACTATGCTCACTAAGTCTGTACATAGCCAAGGTTTTTCTCAATTTGCTATCTTTTACCGTGGTCAGGTATTCAGCCATGTTGTATTGTCTGTTTAGGGCCAAGTAGCAATCGAGTTTGTTTTGGGTTTTTGTTGTTTCTGTCCAATATGTCAGATATTTTTCCTTTTGTTTAGTGACAATTGTGTTGGGTCGAATTCTCTGTGCTACGATGTCACTGTCCTGGGACTGGTTATTATTAGTAGTGTTAGTAGTTACTTCACTGAGTCCCAGGACTAGTTGACTGAGGGGACTCTTCTTTATGATCCTCTCTTGGCATTTCAGGGCTTCGTAATGATAGCAGTGGGGGTTACTCATTTTTAGGTGTTTCCAAAATTTGTTGGCTCTTTTTTGGATATTAATTAGTAGTGGATATTGGCCTAGTTCTGCCCTGCATGCATTTATTGCGGTTTTCCTCTGAGTCCGGAGGATAATTTTACAGAATTCTGCATGTAGGGTCTCAATTGGGTGTTTGTCCCATTTTGCAAATTCTTGTTGTGTTAGCAGACCCCACACCACACTGCCATAGAGTGCAATTGGTTCAATTACTGATTTAAAAATTTTGAGCCAAATGCCAATTGGGATTTCTATTTGGATTGACTTTTTAATGGCATAGAAAGCCCTTCTTGCTTTCTTTTTCAGTTCATTCACAGCCAGATGAAAATTTCCCATAGAACTGATTTTTAAGCCTAAGTCTGTGTAGTTTGTAGTTTGTTGAATTTTAGTTGTTCCTAGTGTGAAATTTATTCTGGGTCCCTGATGTCTGGATCTTTGCTGGAACACAAGAACTTTGGTTTTTGGGGGGCTTATTGTCAGGGCCCAGGTCCGAAAGAATGACTCTAGCAGATCCAGGTTCTGCTGTAGACCCTCCTCAGTTGGTGAGAGCAGAACCAAGTCACCTGCATAGAGGAGGAATTTAACCTTGGATTCATATAGGGCGAGGCCGGGTGCTGTAGATTGTTCAAGTAGTTTTGCCAATTCATTTATGTAAATATTAAAGAGTGTCGGTGAGATGGGTGAGCCCTGCGCCACACCACGCCCCTGTGAGAAGTATTTTGTTTGTTTGTCTCCAATTTTAACTGCACATTTATTGTTTGTATACATTGATTTAATTACATCATATGTTTTTCCCCTACACCACTTTCAATAAGTTTCAAGAATTGACCGTCGTGCCAAATAGAATCGAAAGTCTTCTGGAAATCTATAAAGCAGGCAAAAATTTTGCTTTTGTTTTGGTGAACATGTTTGTCAATTAGTGTGTGTTGGGTGAAGGTATGATCCGATGTTCTATAATTTGGTAAGAATCCAATTTGGCTTTTACTCAAGACATTGTGCTCCTCAAGGAAGTTTATGTCTTTTGTTTATGATACTACAGAATACCTTCCCCAGGTTACTGTTCACACAGATGCCTCGATAGTTATTTGGGTCAACTTTGTCTCCACTTTTGTATATGGGCGTTATGAGTCCTTTGTTCCAGATATCAGGGAAGTAACCGACACTCAGAACCAAGTTGAAGAGTTTTAGGATAGCCAATTTCATTTTATCATCCGTGTGTTTAATCATCTCGCTTAGGATGCCATGTGCACTGCAAGCTTTTCCTGGTTGCAGGTCCTTGAGTTTTTCAAATAGCTCTTTTTCAGTTATTAGGGAGTCTAACGGGTTTTGGTTATCTTTTATGGCCAGTTCGAGCTTTTCCAGTTTTTTACATAGTTGATCTTGCTCTGGGCTTAGTGTGTTTTTCTGGTATAATTTTTCAAAATGGTTTTCCCATGTGTCTCCGTTTTGAATGGGCAATTCGTCGTGTTGCTTTTTTTGTAATCTATTCCAGTTGTCTCAGAAACAATTCGAATCACTCAATGGAGCTGGGTGTATTCTTAATATAGTGTTCTTTCTTGGTTCTGAGTGTGTTTTTGTATTGTGTTAGTGCCTGACAATAAGTTAGGCGTAATTCCTCCTTTT
This sequence comes from Somniosus microcephalus, assembly GCF_052327205.1. NCBI lineage: Eukaryota > Metazoa > Chordata > Chondrichthyes > Squaliformes > Somniosidae > Somniosus > Somniosus microcephalus. Next base: position 121,688,587 of record NW_028225179.1, read on the forward strand.
CTGGTTGTCTGTGTTTTTGGTTTGATATTTTTCTGAGTTTTTTCCTCATGTTATGGCAGTCTGAATCAAACCATTTCTCGTGGTTTTTTGTTTTGGGTTTATTCTTGCGAACTTTCAAGTTTGACATTGATGCCAAATTATCAAAAATATTATTTAGGTTATTCACTGCCCGGTTTATGCCTTCTTTATTGTGAGTGTATGTGTTTTCCAGAAAGGTGTCCAAGAGAGCTTGAGTTGATTGATTGCTAATTGCTTTCTGGTATTTTTCCGTGCTGTTTTTGGCCCATCTGTAGGATTTTTTAATGTTGTACAGCTTACTGGGCTGTGTTTCTGTGTTGGTTGTTTCTGTCCTTTTAAGATACGCAGTAATTTGGCTGTGGTCTGACAGTGTTGTTTGTGGTTTGACTGTGAATGCTCTGAAAGAGGATGGGTCCAGATCCGTAATCATATAGTCTACGGTGCTGAAGCCAAGAGGTGAGAAATAGGTGTATCTTCCTAGGGAGTCTCCCATGAACCTACCATTGACAATGTACAGACCCAGGCTTTGACAGAGCTGCAGGAGCTGTTTTCCGTTAGCATTTGTCTGTTTGTCGCAGTTATACCTGTGTGAATGAAAAGGGAGATCAAAGTGGTTATTGCCAAATATGTAATTATTCCCCTGATTACTGGTAATGTCTGGTTCTTCGCCAGTTCTTGAGTTGAGGTCACCACAGATCAACACGTTCCACTGGGCCTGGAATTGGTTAATCTCCCTCTCATTGTTGGAGAAGGTGTCCTCTTTGAAGTATGGGGATTCTATCGGGGGGATATAGAGTGCGCAAATGAAAACATCTTGCATGCTAGAAATGATGCTGCTCTTAATCTTGAGCCACAAGTGGTTTTCGCCCTTTTTTATAAATTTAATGTAATTCCTAAGCTCTGCTTTAAACCAAATCAGTATGCCTCCAGAGTCTCTGCCCTGGGTTACTCCTGGCAGTTTATTGGAGGGGACCACCAGCTCTGTGTACCCATGGGGACAGCCAGTGGCCCCTTCTCCTCTACACCACGTTTCCTGCAAAAAGATAATGTCCAGGTCTTTAATTTCATCTCGGAACTCTGGGGTCCTACTCTTCTTGCCAAGCACAGAAGAGCGTAGACCTTGAATATTCCAGGTTGAGATATATAAGGATTTCATGCTAAGATTGATCTTTTACTGTGATAGGTTAAAATATGATAAATAGTGATATGTGTTTGTCATGTTTAAATGAGGAAAAAAGAACATTTCAAGTGTCTATAAATGCTGAGAATAATTGGCTGCAACTCTTTCTAACAACTAGTCCTTATGTTTCCTGATCCATAAGGCGGGAGTAGATGCTGCTGAGCGTCTGCATTATGTCTCTTAATGGATTGTCTCTGCCTGTAGTATTGCGTACGTCCTGAGCACCTCTTCCTTCTCCCTGGCTGGGGGTGGTCCTGCTACAATGTAGGGCAAGAGTGGTGCAGGTCCGACGTTGGTGTTGTACTTGGGGATCCTCTCTGGTCCTGGTTGGTGTGGTGGTGGTCTCTGTAGTAGTCCTGGTCTGTACCCCGCTGGTCTCTAGTGGCCGGGGCGGGGGGGTGTCCTCTTGGAGTCTGGGTGTGGACCCGGTTAAGAGCGACGTCCTTCAGGGCCTTAGCAAAGACCGGCATTCGCTCCTTGTGGAGATGGACATGGTCGTGAAGACATTCCACATCGAGGGTGGGGTGTTGGTCCAGGTGCACGTTATGTTTTAATTCACAGTCTCTTGCTATGCTGGCATTTATATCATGGATTGTTTGTTGTTAAAGTCTTCTCTCGGCAACAGTGTGGAAACAGTGATTCTAGTGTTTGGGAAGGTGTTGCTTGCCTTCTCAATCACTGATCCGAGCGACGTTGCTACCCTTTTCTGCTGGGCCTTTAGGTCATTTGTGCCGGTGTGTATTATGATGTGTTGGGGGGAGCCTAATTGGGTTCTGGTCAGCCATTCCAGGGCTTTGTCTGATGTTGGGCACCGGATCTTGTCTACTTTATGTCTAGGGAAGAGCTTTTTCTCGTGGAGGAATTTCCCATTTGAGTCTATGAGTATTATGATGTCAGCCTTGTTGGTGTTTACTGGCTGATGAATCTCGCTCGGACTCACCGGTTGTGTGTTGGACTGGTGGGGGGGGGGGTCGTGTCTGGTGTGTGCGGTCCTCTTGTGAGCGGCCCGGCTGTGTTTCCAAAGTGTGGGCGGCATATTGGGTTTCATTTTGCTGGTTGGTCTGAGTGGCTCTCCCTGTAGTGTGGGTCTTCTGCTGTTGCTCTGTGGAAGAGTGCTGCTGCCCAGTAGGGCTCTGCACTGTCTTGTCTCTGGCCTCCAGCTGCTGGGCCAATGCCGCTATCTCTTCCCTGTAGCTCTCCCCATCATTCTGCAGCTCTTTCACCTGCTTCCTAAGTGAAGTCAGCTCTCTCTTGTAGCTCTTCCTGTCTTGCTTCAGTGCCATGGTGCTGCTTTTTTGATCACTTTTCAGTTCACTCTCCTTCCCTCTCCCTCTCTCTCTCCTTCCCTCTCCCTCTCTCTCCTTTCCTCTCCCTCCCTCTCCTTCCCCCTCTCTCTCTCCCTCTCTCTCCTTCCCTCACTTCTCTATCTCTCTCTCTCCTCCCCTCTCTCTCTCTCTCTCCTTCCCTCTCTCTCTCTCTCTCTCCATCCCTCTCTCTCTCTCTCCTTCCCTCTCTCTCTCCTTCCCTCTCTCTCTCTCTCTCCTTCCCTCTCTCTCTCTCTCACTCTCCTTCCCTCTCCTCTCTCTCTCCTTCCTCTCCCTCTCTCTCCTTTCCTCTCCCTCCCTCTCCTTCCCCCTCTCTCTCTCCCTCTCTCTCCTTCCCTCACTTTCTCTATCTCTCTCTCTCCCCTCCTCTCTCTCTCTCTCCTTCCCTCTCTCTCTCTCTCTCTCCATCCCTCTCTCTCTCTCTCCTTCCCTCTCTCTCTCCTTCCCTCTCTCTCTCTCTCTCCTTCCCTCTCTCTCTCTCTCACTCTCCTTCCCTCTCTATCTCTCTCTCCTTCCCTCTCTCTCCCTCTCCTTCCCTCTCTCTCTCCTTCCCTCTCTCTCTCTCCTTCCCTCTCTCTCTCTCCTTCCCTCTCCCTCTCTCCCTCTCCTTCCCTCTCTCTCTCTCTCTCCTTCCCTCTCTCTCTCCCTCCTTCCCTCTCTCTCTCCTTCCCTCTCTTTCTCTCTCTCCTTCTCTCCCTCTCTCTCTCCTTCCCTCTCTCTCTCTCTCTCCTTCCCTCTCTCTCTCTCTCCTTCCCTCTCTCTCTCTATCTCTCTCTCTCCTCCCGTCTCACTCTCTCTCTCTCTCCTTCCCTCTCTCTCTCCTTCCCTTTCTCTCTCTCTCTCTCCTTCACTCTCTCTCACTCTAACTCTCCTTCCCTCTCTCTCTCTCGATCCTTCCCTCTCTCTCTCTCTCTCGCTCCTTCCCTCTCTATCTCTCTCTCCTTCCCTCTCTCTCCCTCTCCTTCCCTCTCTCACTCGTTCCCTCTCTCTCTCTCCTTCCCTCTCACTCTCTCTCTCTCCTTCCCTCTCTCTCTCTCTCTCCTTCCCTCTCTCTCTCTCCTTCCCTCTCTCTCTCCTTCCCTCTCTCTCACTCTCTCCTTCTCTCCCTCTCTCTCTCCTTCCCTCTCTCTCTCTCTGTCCTTCCCTCTCTCTCTCTCTCCTTCCCTCTCTCTCTCCTTCCCTCTCTCTCTCTCCTTCTCTCCCTCTCTCTCACCTTCCCTCTATCTCTCTCTCCCCTGCCCTCTCTCTCTCTCTCCTTCCCTCTCTCTCTCTCTCTCCTTCCCTCCCTCTCTCTCTCTCTCTCTCTCCTCCCCCTCTCTCTCTCTCTCCTTCCATCTCTTTCTCTCTCTCTCCTTCCCTCTCTCTCACTCTCTCTCCTTCCCTCTCTCTCTCTCTCTCCTTCCCTCTCTCTCTCTCCTTCCCTCTCTCTCTCTCTCTCTATCCCTCTCTCTCTCTCTCTCTTTCCCTCTCTCTCTCTCTCTCCTTCCCTCTCTCTCTCTCTCTCTCCTTCCATCTCTCTCTCTCTCTCCTTCCCCCCTCTCTCTCTCTCCTCCCCTCTCTCTCTCTCTCTGTCTCCTTCACCCCCCTCTCTCTCTCCCCTTCCCTCCCTCTCTCTCACTCTCCTTCCCTCTCTCTCTTTCTCCTTCACTCTCTCTCTCTCTCTCTCCTCCCCTCCCCCTCTCTCTCTCCTTCACTCCCCTCTCTCTCTCCTTCACTCCCTCTCTCTCTCCTTCCCTCCCCCTCTCTCTCTCCTTCCCTCCCACTCTCAATTCTTCCCTCCCCCTCTCTCTCCTCCCCTACCTCTCTCTCTCTCCTTCCCTATCTCTCTCTCCTTCCCTCGCCCTCTCTCTCTCTCTCCATCCCGCTCCCTCTCTCTCTCCTTCCCTCTCCCTCTCTCTCTCTCATGTTCGCTCTCCATCTCTCTCTCTCCTTCCCTTTCCCTCTCTCTCTCTCTCCTTCCCTCTCCCTCTCTCTCTCTCTACATCCCACTCCCTCTCTCTCTCTCTCCTTCCCTCTCCCTCTCCCTCTCTCTCTACTGCCCTCTCCCTCTCTCTCTTTCTCTCCTTCCCTCTCCACCTCTATCGCTCTCCTTCCCTCTCCCTCTCTCTCTCTCTCCTACCCTCTCCCTCTCTCTTTCTCTCTCACCTTCACGCTCTCTCTCTCGCCTTCCCTCTCTCTCTCTTGCCTTCCCTCTCTCTCTCTCGCATTCCCTCTCTCTCTCTCGCCTTCCCTCTCTCTCTCCTTCGCTCTCTCACTCACCATCCCTCTCTCTCTCTCTCCTTCCCTCTCTCACTCTATCTCTCTCCTTCCCTCTCTCTCTCCTTCCGTCTCTCTCTCTCCTTCCCTCTCTCTCTCTCTCCTTCCCTCTCTCTCTCTCTCCTTCCCTCACTCCAATTCCAATTCCAATTCCAATTCCAATTCAAATGCTTTATTGGCATTCCCTCTCTCTCTCCCTCTCTCCTTCCCTCTCTCTCTCTCCTTCCCTCTCTCTCTCTGCTTCTCTCTCTCTCACTCCTTCCCTCTCTCTCTCTCCTTCCCTCTCTCTCTCTCTCCTTCCCTCTCTCTCTCCTTCCCTCTCTCTCTCTCTCTCTCCTTCCCTCTCTCTCTCTCTCTCCTTCCCTCTCTCTCTCTCTCTCTCCCCTCTCTCTCTCTCTCCTTCCCTCGCTCGCACTCTCTCTCTCCTTCCATCGCTCTCTCTCTCTCCTTCCCTCGCTCTCTCTCTATCTCCTTCACTCTCTCTCTCTCTCTCTCCCCTCTCTCTCTCTCCTTCCCTCGCTCTCTCTCCTTCCCTCGCTCGCACTCTCTCTCTCTCTCCTTCCCTCGCTCTCTCTCTCTCTCTCTCCTTCCCTCGCTCTCTCTCTCTCTCTCTCTCCTTCACTCTCTCTCTCTCTCTCTCCTTCCCTCTCCCTCTCTCTCTGCTTCCCTCACTCTCTCTGTCTGTCCTTCCCTCACTCTCTCTCTTTCTCTCCTTCCCTCGCTCTCACTCTCTCTCCTTCCCTACCCCTCTCTCTCCTTCCCTCCCCCTCTAGCTCCTTCCCTACCTCTCTCTCTCCTTCCCTATCTGTCTCTCCTTCCCTCTCCCTCTCTCTCTCTCCTTCCCTCTCCCTCTCTCTCTGTTTCCTTCCCTCTCCATCCCTCTCTCTCGCTACTTCCCTCTCCCTCTCTCTCTCTCCATCCCGCTCCCTCTCTCTCTCCTTCTCCTCTCCTTCCTCTCTCTCTCTCACCTTCGCTCTCCCTCTCTCGCTCTCTCCTTCACTCTCCCTCTCTCTCTCTCCTTCCCTCTCCCTCTCTATCTCTCTCCTTCCCTCTCCCTCTCTCTCTCTCCTTCCCTCTCCCTCTCTCTCTCTCTCCCTCCCTCTCCCTCTCTCTCTCTCGCCTTCACTCTTCCTCTCTCTCTCTCTCCTTCCCTCTCCCTCTCTCTCTCTCTCCTTCCCTCTCCCTCTCTCTCCTTCCCTTTCCCTCTCTCTCTTCTCCCCTCTCCCTCTCTCTCTCTCTCCTTCCCTCTCCATCTCTCTCTCTTTCCTTCCCTCTCCCTCTCTCTCTCTCTCTCCTTCCCTCTCCCTCTCTCTCTCACCTTCCCTCTCTCTCTCTCTCACCATCCCTCTCTCTCTCTCTCGCCTTCCACCTCTCTCTCTCTCGCCTTCCCTCTCTCTCTCTCGCATTCCCTCTCTCTCCTTCCCTCTCTCTCTCACCTTCCCTCTCTCTCTCTCTCCTTCTCTCTCTCTCTCCTTCCCCCCTCTCTCTCTCTCTCTCCTTCATTCTCTCACTCTCTCCTTCACTCTCTCTCTCTCCTTCCCTCCCTCTCTCTCTCTCTCTCTCCTTCCCTCTCTCTCTCTCTCTCCTTCCCTCGCTCCCTCTCTCTCTCCTTCCCTCACTCTCTCTCTGTCTGTCCTTCCCTCACTCTCTCTCTTTCTCTCCTTCCCTCGCTCTCACTCTCTCTCCTTCCCTCCCCCTCTCTCTCCTTCCCTCCCCCGCTCTCTCCTTCCCTACCTCTCTCTCTCCTTCCCTATCTCTCTCTCCTTCCCTCTCCCTCTTTCTCTCTCCTTCCCTCTCCCTCTCTCTCTGTTTCCTTCCCTCTCCATCTCTCTCTCTCGCTCCTTCCCTCTCTCTCTCTCTCCATCCCGATCCCTCTCTCTCTCCTTCCCTCTCCCTCTCTCTCTCTCCTTCCCTCTCACTCTCTCTCTCTCTCCTTCCCTCTCCCTCTCTCTCTCTCTACTTCCCTCTCCCGCTCTCAGTCTCTCCTTCCCTCTCCCTCTCCCTCTCTCTCTCCTGCCCTCTCCCTCTCTCTCTCTCTCTCTCCTTCCCTCTCCACCTCTCTCGCTCTCCTTCCCTCTCCCTCTCTCTCTCTCTCCTTCCCTCTCCCTCTCTCTTTCTCTCCCGCCTTCCCTCTCTCTCTCTCGCCTTCCCTCTCTCTCTCTCTCGCCTTCCCTCTCTCTCTACTTCCCTCTCTCTCTCACCTTCGCTCTCTCTCTCTCTCTCCTTCCCTCTCTCACTCGCGCTCTCTCTATCCCTCTCTCTCTCCTTCCCTCTCTCTCTCTCTCTCTCCTTCCTTCTCTCTCTCTCTCCTTCCCTCTGTCTCTCTCTCCTTCCCTCTCTCTCTCTCTCCTTCCCTCACGCTCTCTCTCTCCCTCTCTCCTTCCCTCTCTCTCTCCCCTTCCCTCTCTCTCTCTCACTCTCCTTCCCTCTCTCTCTCTCTCTCTCCTTCCCTCTCCCTCTCTCGCCTTCCCTCTCTCTCCCTCTCACCTTCCCTCTCTCTCTCTCTCGCCTTACCCCTCTCCAATTTCCAATTCCAATTAAAATGCTTTATTGGCATGAAAGTTTACAGAGAACCATATTGCCAAAGCTTACATAGCAAAAAGGTACAGTTTTCCAACATTCTGTAGGTGTCAATCGATTTGACATTTGTTGGGTACATACAATATTACTTTTAAACAATATTAATTTTAAACAGTCTTTGTACTTCATTTGGTACGTTCAATATTAATTTTAAACAGTCTTAATTTTAAACAGTCCTCAGGTTGTGACATGTTGTTACATATTTGGCCCCAAGGTATGGTCTGTCTCCTTCTCCTAGGACTAATCTCAATTTTGACAGATCATCCAATTCCTTGAAATCTGGGGTTGTTTGGCTTAGCTTGTTGAATAATATGTTTCTTGATGTGTTGAATTTTTCGCATTTTAGGAGGAAATGCATTTCTGTTTCAACCTCGCCAGCCAGACATTGATCGCATATTCTATTCTCTCTAGGCTGCCAGGATTTCTTGTATCTGCCTTTTTCAATTTCCAGTTGGTGGTCGCTTAGTCTGTACCTGGTGAGGGTCTGTCTCTGTTTTGTGTCTCTGATGGTCGTGAGGTAGTCTGCCAGTTTATATTC
>NW_028225179.1:121696983-121864161 GCF_052327205.1 Somniosus microcephalus
GGGCCCGGTTGCCGGGGTAACCCTTCCCCCCCATTCCCGCCCTCCCGAGCCCCACCCCTCTGCCCTCCCGAGCCCCGGCCTCCCGAGCACCGGCCAGCCCCACCCTCCCAAACACCGCCCCCCCCCACACTCCCGAGCATCGGCCCCCCGCCCGAGCCGGCTTCAAGGCCACCGATTGCGGCTCACCAGAGCGGGCTCTCTGGGTGTGGGGGAGAAGTAGAAACATTGATATCAGCTTCTATTCGTTGGCACCAGTCACTCACCGCAGCTTCCAGTCGTTGGCAGCAGTAACTTCGTTTATAGAAAACCCTCCGCCCTCCCGAGCCCCGGGACGGGGCCTTAGCTTGCTTTAGATCACCGATTGCGGCTGGGTCTGCGGCCTAGTAGGGGGGGAAGCCCGAGTCCCCGGGCAGCAAAAAAAGAGGGTGAAAGATAGGAAAATTAATCAGCTTACAAAAAGTCTTTAGAAATTAATTTAGTTCTTTTAAAAACTATTTAATTGTGTACAGAAAGTGGGGAAAAAAAATCAACTTAAGAATCAAGATGGCTGACACTCACCTCAGTTCAGAATGATTAGGCCCGCCCACACACGCACCGATTGGTCAACCGTCAGGTCACTGAACTTTAGGATTGGTTAATTGTCATGTCACTCGACTCTAGGATGGCCCGCCCGCAATGCAATGAACCCACTACCGTGATGCCGCGATTGGTCAACCGTTGCGTTGCTCGACTGTACGATTGGCCAACCTTGACATCACTCAATGCTAATGAACGGATAATGAGCGGAATTTTGAAAGTTTTTTGTCTATCGTCGGCACAATTTTTGTCTGACCAAAAAGTAAATACGCTTATGACCATTCCGGAATCGTAAGCATTCTTTTGATGTAACGCATGCATAGGTACGCACTATAACTTTTGAGTGTATAGAGGACATACAGACAGACAGACAGACAGATGGAAGGACAGACAGAAGAGCTCTTTTATACATATATATAGCTGGAGTGCCCAGCGGTGCCGAAGGTTTTTTGAGGGCATGTTGTTATGAAAAAAGTAGAAATAATTTTTATATCTATAGATATAAACGGATACTTCTTTCTGTCTGTCTTTCTGTCTGTCCTTCTGTCTGTCCTCATGTGTGCGTCTGTCCGGCTATGCGCTCGAAAGTTATAGAGCATACCTGCGCACGCGTTACCTCCGAAGAAAGCTTACGCTTCCGGGACGCTCCTAAGCATATTTACTTTTCGGTTGGACGAAAATTGTTCGCACCTTATGCAAAAAACCTTCAAAATTAAACTCATTATCTGCTACTTAGCATTGATTGACTGACGTCAAGGTTCGACCAATCCTGTGCCGTTACGATTGACCAATCCTACAGTACGGTCCCCTGATGGTTGGCCTATTGGTGCGTGTGTGTGTGGGCGGGACTAATCGTTTTTATCTCAGGGATCTGGGAGCCATTGTTTCACTGCCATTACTTCAGCTTCCAGCTCAAACTACTTTGATCATCCAGCTTTGAAAAAGTTAGTATCTCTTTTACAAATAACATAAGATTTACCAAAAACGTTTTATAAGTACTTTGACTTTCATCTTTCAAGGTATTAAAAAGGCAGAAATGTTGCCCGGCAGCAGATTCACAAAGGGACACAGGCAGGGCCCAAAAGCCTGGGACTCGATTTAAAATGTTGCCCGGCACCAGATTCACAGAGGGACACAGAGAGGCCCCAAAGTCTGGCACTCGAATTAAACCGCGCGGCCCAAAACAGCCCTTGCAAAGCCGGGCTCCCCCAGCTAGTATATATATAAAACTTTCCGTCTGTCTTTCCGTCTGTCTTACTTTCTGTCCGGCTATACAATCAATTGATACGTTATATCAAAAGAAAGCTTATCGTTAGGGGACTCTCATAGGTGTATTTACTTTTTGGTCAGACAAAAATTGTTCCAACAGTATGCAAAAAATTTCAAAAAACGGCAACATTCCGCTCATTAGCGTTGAGTGACGTGATGGTTAACCAATCGTACAGGGGATTAACCTGATGGTTGACCAATCAGAGCATCATGGGGGGGGTTCATTGTGTGTGTGGGCGAGCCTAATCCTTCTGAGCTGAGGTGAGTGGCTGCCATCTTGATTCCTAACTACTAACTATTGATTTATTTTTCACACTTTCTGTGTGTGTGGAGGGGATTTTATCCAGCACAAATTTGGTACTTAGGAGCCCAACTAGCTCATTATATATTTTGCATGAAATAAATGAGTCCAGTATGTGATTTATTTCTTGGGGCCATGTCAGTGCGGGGGCCCGGGGCCTAGGCTTCTCCAACCACCGGCAGCACAACTCCAGTCCCAGGATCCTGGCCTAGACAGGGACCAACACTGGCAGAGGGGAGAGGGTCTGCTGCCTTGGTTCCATTCCCGGGGTCCTTAGGTGGGGAGGCTTCATCAGCAACTGGGGTAGGTCACAAACCCCGAATAATAATCTGAAGATCCCGTGTTTGCAGCTGAGGGGATTTCTTCTGCTGACAGCCCCAGGTTAACGGCAGCTATCTTTGTCAAGGAGGGCGAAAAGTTTCAGTGCGACGCCATTTTGATTCAGTGTGTAACAGAGTGCATGCGTTGCCATCTTAGTACAGGGATATAGATAGGGTGGGGCTTCAGTGTCTGCTCCCAATCGGGTCCTGGTGCCCGGGAGAGACAATCAATGTCTGAGTTATTTTATTCTCACTTTCCACACAGGGGATTTCTCACCATCTTTCCTGAAGGCACAGGTAAGTGGCAAGCTTAGAATTTACATGCCATAGATTTGTAAAAGAGCCCCAGAAGGTTGCGGGTTCAAGGCCTCTCTCTCTCTCTCTCTCCTTCCCTCTGTCTCTCTCCTCCCCCTCCCTCTCCCTCTTCCCCCTCTCCATCTTCCCCCCTCTCCCTCTCCCCCCTCCCTCTCCCTCTTCCCCCCTCCCTCTCCCTCGTCCCCCTCCCTCTCCCTCTTCCCCCCTCCCTCTCCCACCTCCCCCTCCCTCTCCCTCCTCGCCCCCTCCCTCTCCCTCCTCCCCCCTCCCTCTCCCTGCTCCCCTTCTCCCTCCTCCCCCCTCCCTCTCCCACTCCCTCTCCCTCCTCCCTCTCCCTCTCACGGGGGGGGGTGTTCATTATGTGTGTGGGCGGGCCTAATCCTTCTGAGCTGAGGTGAGTGGCCGCCATCTTGATTCCTAACTACTAACTATTGATTTATTATTCACACTTTCTGTGTGTGTGGAGGGGGCTTTATCCAGCACAAATTTGGTACTTAGGAGCCCAACTAGCTCATTATATAATTTGCATGTAATAATAGAGTCCAGTATGTGATTTATCTCTCGGGGCAATGTCAGTGCGGTGGCCCGGGGCCTAGGCTTCTCCAATCGCCGGCAGCGCAACCCCAGTCCCAGGCTCCTAGCCAAGACAGGGACCAACACTGGCAGAGGGGAGAGGGTCTGCTGCCTCAGCTCCATTCCCGGTGTCGGTAGGTGGGGAGGCTTCATAAGCAACTGGGGTAGGTCGCAAGCCCCGAGTAATAATCTGAAGATCCCGTGTTTGCAGCTGAGGGGATTTCGTCTGCTTACAGCCCCAGGTTAACGGCAGTCATGTTTGTCAAGGAGCGTGAAAAGTTTCACTGCAACGCCAGTTTGATTCAGTGTGTAACAGAGTGCATGCGTGGCCATCTTATTACAGGAATATAGAGTGGGTGGGGCTTCTGTATCTGCTCCCAATCGGGTCCTGGTGCCCGGGAGAGAAAATCAATGTCTGAGTTATTTTATTGTCACTCTCCACACAGGGGATTTCTCACCATCTATCCTGAAGGCGCTGGTAAGTGGCAAGCTTAGAGTTTACATGCCATAAATTTGTAAGAGAAGAGCCCCAGAAGGTTGTGGGTTCAAGGCCTCTCTCTCTCTCTCTCTCTCTCTCTCCTTCCCTATGTCTCTCTCTCCTCCCCTTCCCTCTCCCTCCTCCCCCCCTCACCCTTCTCCCCCCTCCCTCTCCCTCCTCCCCCTCCCTCTCCATTCTCCCCCTCTCCCTCTTCCCGCCCTCTCTCTCCCACTTTGCCCCTCCCTCACCTCTCCCTCTTCCCCACCCTCCCTCTTAACCCTGTCCCTCTTAACCCCCTCCCTCTTCCTCCCTCCCTATCCCTCATCCCCCCCTCCATCTCACTCCTACCTCCTTCCCTCTCCCTCCTCCCCCCTCCCTCTCCCTCCTCCCTCTCCCCCCTCCCACTCTCTCCTACCCCCTCCTTCTCACGGCGGGGGGGGGCGTTCATTGTGTGTGTGGGCAGGCCTAATCCTTCTGAGCTGAGGTGAGTGGCCGCCATCTTGATTCCATGGCCGCAAATGGAGCTGAGCCCTGGGACCAGGCCGAAGGGGAGAAAGCCCGAGTCCCCGGCCCGCGGCCGCAAACGGAGCTGAGCCCCGGGACCTACAGGGTTCAGCTGGGGTTCTGTTATCTTAAAAAGCATCATAAAACATTAAACGCTAACTTTGTGTATCATGCACTCATTTGCAAATGGATTTCTTTTCTTTTAAAACCAACTTTTTTTTTGCTGGAAGTCGATATTTAAATCGTTTAATCTCCATCTGCATCCGGTCTTTCATGGCCGCCACTCACCTCACTCATGGCAGATTGAAGAATTAGGCCCCGAACACAAACGCCATGAAGTGCCCCCCGTGACACAGTGCGCGGATTGGTCAACCATCACGTTACTCAACGCTAATGAGCAGTAGGATTGGTCAACTGCTAATGAGTGGATTTTGTCCGTTTTTTAACGTTCTTTGTATAGTGTCCAAACAATTTAGTCTGACCAAAAAGTAAATAAACCTATGACACTCCCGTAATCATCAGCTTTCTTTTGATATAACATATGTGTATGTACGCACTATAACTTTTGAGTGTATAGCGGACATACACACAGACAGACAGACAGACAGACACCACTATCCTCTTATATATATAGATATATAACAATGAAAGGTAAAGGTGGAAATAACAGCGTGTCTTCAGAAGTGCTAACTTTGCAAATAGAGCCAGAACATTCTGAAGGGGAAGGGTGAACAGCCAGATGTCCTGTTCCATATTGGTACCAATGACATAGGTAGAAAGAGGGATGAGGTCCTGCAAGCAGAATATAGGGAGCTAGGAAATAAATTAAAAAGCAGGACTCAAAGTTAGTAATCTCAGGTTTACTCCCAGTGCCACGTGCTATCTAGAGCAGAAATAGGAGAATAGACCAGATGAATGCATGGCTGGAGAGATGGTGTCGGAGGGAGGAATTTAAATTCCTGAGGCATTGGGACCGATTCTGGGGAAGGTGGGACCTGTACAAGCCGGACGGGTTATACCTCAGCAGAACCCGGACTAATATCCTCGCAGGTGGGGTTGCTAGTGCTGTTGGGAAGGGTTTAAACTAGTTTGTCAGGGGGCTGGGAACCTAAGGGTGGGTCCAGAACAGAGAGAAACAAAGTTGGAAGTGCAAGTTAGAATAGTAGTCAGCAAAACTAGTAGGGAGCAGAAACAAAGCCCAACAGTAAAGAGGGTCAAAGTGCAGAAAAATATTAAACAGGCAAAGTTGAAGGCACTTTATTTAAATGCACGTAGCATTCACAACAAGTTGGATGAATTAATGGCACAAATAGAAGTAAATGGGGATGATGTAATTGCCATTACAGAGACATGGTTGCAGGGTAACCAAAGCTGGGAACTGAATGTTCCAGGGTACTCAACATTTAGGAAGGACAGACAAAATGGAAAAGGAGTTGACATAGCGCTGTTAATAAGGGATGAGATTGGTATGGTAGAGATAAAAGATCTTGCCTCGGCAGATCGTGATGTAGAACTGGAATCAGTTTGGGTGGAGCTAAGTAACAGCAAAGGGTGCAAAACATTGGTGGGAGTTGTGTATACGCCACCAAACATTAACAGTAATGTAGGGCACAGTATTAATCAGGAAATTAGAAGTGCATGTAACAAGGGCAATAAGGTAATCATGGGGGACTTTAATCTACATATTGACTGGGCAAATCAAATTACCACCAATGGTATTGAGGATGGATTCTTGGAATGCATGTGAGATGGTTTCTTGAATCAGTATGTGGAGTAGCCAACCAGGGAACAGGCTATTCTGGATCTGGTACTGTGTAATGAGAAAGGGCTAATCAATAATCTTATGGTAAAGGGGACTTTAGGGACAAGTGACCATAATATGATTGAATTTTACATTAAGTTTGAGAGTGATGTCGTCCAATCTGAAACTAAGGTCTTCAATCTAAACAGAGGAAACTACAATGGTATGAGGGACAAGTTGGCCATGGTAGATTGGGAGACGACACTAAAAGGTATGAAGGTGGGCATACAATGGCTAACCTTCAAGGAAATAATGCATAATTTGCAACAAACATATATGCCTTTAGGGCATAAAAACCCAAAAGGAAAAGTGATCCAGCCATGGTAAAAGAAATTAAAGCTAGTATTAAGTCAAAGGAGGAAGCTTATAACGTTGCCAGAAAAAGGGGTCAGCCTGAGGATTGGGATCTTTTTAGAAATCAGCAAAGGGGGACGAAGAAATTGATGAAGAAAGGGAAAATGGAATATGAGCACAAACTAGCAAAAAATATAAAAATGGATTATAAAAGCTTCTAAAGCTATATGAAAAGGAAAAGACTGGCAAAGGTAAATGTAGGTACTTTACAGTCAGAGACGGGAGAATTTATAATGGGGAATGAGGAAATGGTGGAGAAATAAAATAAATACTTTCTTTCTGTCTTAACGGAGGAAGGCACAAAAAAGCTCCCAGAAATACAAGCAAATCAAGGCTGTGGCGAGAATGAGGAACTTAAAGAAATTATTATTAGTTAAAAAACAATACTAGCAAAATTAATGGGACTAAAAGTCAATAAATCCCAAGGACTGGATGACCGACATCCTAAGGTTTTGAAAGAGATGGCCATTGGGATAGTAGGCACATTGGTTGTCATCTTCCCAGATTCTATAGTGTCTGGAACGGTACCTGCAGATTGGAGGAAAGCAAATGCAACCTCACTATTTAAGAAAGGAGAGAGAGAAAACGAGGAACTACAGACATGTTTGCCTCACATCAATAGTTGGGAAAATGTTGGAATCTATTTTAAAGGATGCAATAGCTGGGCACTTAGAAACTAATAGTAAGATTGGGCAGAGTCAACATGGATTTATGAAAGGGAAATCCTGTTTGACAAACCTATTGGTGTTCTTTGAGGATGTAACTAGTGGAGTTGACAAAGGGGTACTGGTAAATGTGGTGTATCTGGATTTTCAGAAGGTCCCACACAAGAGGTTGGTGAACAAAATTAGGGCACATGGAATTGAACGTAATATACAAGCATGGATTGAGAATTGGTTAACAGACAGAAAACAAAGAGTAGGGATAAATGGGACATTATCAGGATGGCAGGCTGTGACTAGTGGGGTACCACAAGGATCAATGCTTGGACCCCAGCTATTCACAATCTATATCAATGATTTGGATGAGGGGACTAAATGTAACATTTCCAAAATTGCTGATGATACAAAGCTAGGTGGGAGTATCAATTGTGAAGAGGATGTGAAGAGGCTTCAGGGGGATCTTGACAGGCTCAGTGAATGGGCGAAGAAGTAATCAAATTACTATTATACTTTAGTTTTGTATGATAGAATATGTATAATGTAGCACCAATGTACAAGGTGGAGGTAATGAGTTAATTCATACCCTGAGTTAAAATGATATATAGGTCTGTATATAGCATTTACCCAGCTAAGCTGTAAGAACATGATTAAGTGACTTCAAATGCTGAGAAATTAAACTGCAGAGCAACTCGTGGGAAGATTGGGGAGGATGTCTGTTTGGCCAAGCAAGGCAACACATATACAAGAATACATACCTAAGAATTAGTTTGTTGTAAACTCACAACAGGGTTCCATTCTTCAAAGTATGTTGGGACTAATCAGAATGTGCTTGCTTTGCAGAAGTAACCCAAGAACAAGGCCAAAAGTCTGTGCTTTGAACAGACTTAACGAGGACTGTTATCTTAAAGAAAACATGTAACAAGCAAACCACCTGGTCAGAGACAAATGGATGGTTGTAAAGTAATAGATTGAGATGAGGCCCCAGTCACAGAAGGTGACAGGACCAACTGATAACAGAACTGCGAGTTTGTAGGCGGCAGGAAGGATTAAATGTCATGGTTTATAATTGCCATTTAGCAATAACTCTGTATATGCTGATAAGCTTTGCACGCACTCCTAGGGCAGGGGTCTGATTTTTGTATAATTGTGAATGTTGCTTGGATATCAGTGGAGTCGGATTCAGACAGCAATCTGAAAGGTTCTCCCCAGGCCTGCAAGTAAAGACCATTTTGAACCATAACTCTGAGTCTGTCATCTTTTCCGGGGATGGTGTGCACGTCGTCTTTGCATATCACTTGGTGCGCAAAACACTTACAACAATTGGCGTAGTCGGCAGGATCAGCAACCATCTCCAAGTCGCAGCATCATCGGGTTGAGAAGGGTAAGTACGTTTAACCTTACCACCCCTCGGTAGAGTTCAGACATGCTGTAAGATTCAGAAAGGCGGTGAAATAAGGACTAAAAGAAATAGACTAGGAGGAACTGGTGCGATCTCGGAAAAGGTTGGCGGGGGCGGCAAAATCCCTAACCTGGAGGGCGGGAAATCCTATTAAGCCAGGAGGCGGCAAATCCTCAGGAAAGGAAAAGGTTGGCAGGGGCGGCAAATCCCCTAACCCGGAGGGCGGGAAATCCTCATAAGCCAGGAGGCGGCAAATCCTCAGTAAAGGAATGAATGATTTTACAATTATGATTGAATGAAATAACCCAATAGTCACAAAGATACAGACCCCACAGTATTAGAACCTCGTGACTAAAGGGTTGGTGTGTGTGTTCAACGTAACGGAGTGATTGACAGGAAGTAATGAAGGAAATCTGAGAAGAGATATATAAAGTGAGACGAGTGAATTTTGAATCATGGAAACAACAGGAGATGGAAAGAAGGATTCCCCACTGTGGGGGGACCTGGATTCTATAACCCGATTTCTGGCAGATAAAAATAAAAAATTAACTGAATCAATGAAAAGGAAAGGATGGGACCCGGAAGACAGTGCCGGAAAGCAAGGGGCTTGGTGGAAAGGACAAACAAAGGATAAGGAAGAAAAGGGGGAATGGTAATCTTAGCTTGTTACCAGCAACAATGTAAGGAGTTGAAACAGAAGGGAGAAATAAAGAAGGAGAAAGATCTAATTTGCAGGCTAACCAATTTGAAAACTCTGCGAAGGAAGGAAAAATAACAGGGATTTGGAAAGCCAGGGAAAGCTGCTCAGTCACCGATTTAAAAAGGAAAAAAAGATAAACTTAAAGCGTTACCAACATGGAAGTTATTAACATCTGTACCGAGACAAATAAAACACAAGATTTGCTGAGTGAAAGGAACCTTAAAAATATGCTGGAATTTCAGGTTGTATGAAATTGTGTGTTAAAGTGTGAATGTATTCCTGACTATGAATGTTTAAGAAGTTACAATATTCCTTTGTCTGAAAGTCTGTCCTGAAAAAAGGAAAAGTGTCTGTTGTGTGTTTTAGCTCCACCCACTTCTCTGTGATAAAAAAAGACATTTAACCCTTTTGTCTTGTCTTGGATTTTGGAAGTTTTAAGAATGTGCGAATAAGATTGTGCCCCCAGAATGATAAAAAAAAGCTACTACAATTTAAGTTAAGCTGGTGTGTAAAAACTGAGAAGAGCAACAAAAAGTTTGTTCAACAAAAGATTATGTTTCAGTCTAAGATTTAACCTTGGAGTTATGAGGTAAATTAACCTATTAAAACCAGACTTTCATTGTGGCCACAGTGAAATTCTGGTTGGTGTAAATTGGTTTAGTCTGAATTGAATAAAATAACTCCACTCTGCAAGAACGTCTGATAGTGGCAGGTCCCTCTACAATATTTAATTGACTATGGTACTGGGAGCCCTACAGAATGCGGGACTAAAGTTAAACCCTAGAAAGGTACAGGTAGGGAAGGATGAAGAAATCTACCGAGGACACATACTAACACAAGGGAAGAGACAAATGCCCAAAAACAGATGGTTGTGGCATTAGGACCAAGGGGAACAGCACGCAATCATTGGCTGCGTGCTTTGATTTATCACAGTCCCGTACTTACAAGCAGCTAGAGACGGCAGCAGGAAGGGACCGTGCCAGAGAGGGGAGGGGGTCAAGCAGGTATTAGGATTATTTAATTATTGCCAGAACTTTATCCCAGAATATGCAGAAATGGCCCAGCCTATACAGGATTTTATCAAAGTGGGGGTACCCATTCAAATAGATTCCGACCAAGGAACGCACTTCACGGGCAGCTGAGAAAGGGAATCTGACCAAAGAAGCCCAAGTGTTTGTGTTTAGTTAAAGAGTGAAAACACAACTGTCTTTTTCGATCGGGAATGTTTTATATTTACGTGAAGTGACGCAATATTTTGCTCCACCTATTACTGAATAAAATTGAAAGATATTCGACATTATTAAATTTAAGTTTCTTAATGTTTAGTTAATATTTCCCCACACTGATAGAAGGTAAATTATGATTCAATAAATGGAAGTTATCTTGTAAACTAATTGCAGCACCATCTCAAACGGCCGGAAGGCTGCTTGGGAGGCTGTCCTGTTACCCAAAGATAAATCTATACAGATAGTTAAGACATGAGCCAGAACCCCGCAGCTATGATGGAAATGGAAGGGGAAGAACACTGTTGCACCAGTGAAGAGGAATTAGAGTATGTAGACAGGATCAGGGAATTACCTTTGACAGAGGCAGACCGAGAGCTATATGTGGATGGGTCCCGTAAATATGTTAACGGAACACCATGAACAGGTTGGGCTGTGGTGAAGGGAGCCGGCATCGTCCAGAGGAAAGGAAGATTACCAGGGGATAGTTCAGCTCAAGTTGCCGAGCTAACGGCATTGACAGAGGCATTGAAATTGGCAGCAGGGAAACGGGTGAATATCTGTACCAATAGCAGCTATGCCTTTGGCATAGTACATGATTATATGGCAGCTTGGAGTAGAAGGGGATATATTGCCTCGGGGGCGGGGGGCAAACACATACAGCATGAGGACTTAGTAAATAAATTGGTAGCCACCTCGGGGCTACCCATGTAAACAGCAGTAGTAAAGGTAAAAGCCCATCAGCGAGGGGATTCCCCCACAGAAAAGGGAAATAGAGCCACAGATCGTGCAGCCAGAAAAGTGGTAGAGCAACAGATTGCAGCGGCAAACAAGAGCAACACAGAACCAGAAACACAGATAGACATAACTGCTATAACTCCATTGCCAGAAGATATAGATATATCCAAATTACATAAGGAAGTATCCCAGGAGGAGAAACAGCTATGGGAACGAGGGGGCACAAGAGAAATGGCGGGGGGAATATGGAGGAAAGAGCAGCAAATATGTACACCAAGCTGTATACAACAAGAAATAATGAAAATGTACCACGGCAGACAACACACAGGTAGATCCAATATGTTAAACAACCTCCAGCGATGCTGGTGGTGGCCCAGAATGAAACAAGCTGTGGACAGATTCTGTGGACATTACTCCATATGTGCACAGTATAACATTGGGAAACCTGTCAAGGTAAAGTGGGGACATCAGCCGAGACCAAGAGGCCCATGGGAGAAGTTGCAGATAGACTTTACTGGACCTCTACCGAAATCAAAGGGGAAAATGTATTGTTTGGTAATAATAGATCAATTTACTAGATGGGTTGAAGCATTCACCACTAGAGATTGTACGGCAACAACAGTAGCACGAATAATGGCAGAGGAGGTAGTACCATGATGGGGGGTCCCGCTGCAGATTGATTCAGACCAGGGAACACACTTTACAGGGAAGGTTATAAAGGAAACATGTCCATTATTAGGTATCAGACAAAGGTTCCACATACCATACCACACTCAGAGTTCAGGGATGGTGGAAAGGATGAACAGGACTTTGAAATTATCCTTAGCTAAAGCAATAGAAGACACGGGGAAGGGATGGGCAGAGCTACTCCCGAGTGTACTGATGAGACTTAGATCAACTCTGAATAGAACCACGGGGCTGATACCATTCGAACTAATGACCAGACGAGCAATGACACTGCCGGAAGGAGTCGCTACTGGAGGTGAGGATGTAGTGCCCCTGAAGGATAGAATTAGGAGATTTATTAAGCAATTGTGCATGCAATTACACTCTCTCAGACATGAGGCCAAATACCAACAGATTATTCGGTATCTAGAACAGGATAAACAGGATGACCAGAAGGAGGTCGCAGCAATAGTTAGCAAGGTGATGGCAAAAATAATACCAGCCAAACCAGGGCTCGCACCCAGGTGGTCAGGACCTTACGAAGTATTAATGAACAGTGACACATATAGATGAGTCCGGAACAGGTAAAGGAAGATGGAAGCACTGGACTCAGTTAAAAATATATAACAAAGACAATGAGTAAGCCAGAGATGGTGCCTTTTGAGGAGAGTGAGGAGTATGCCAGAAGGTATAAAGAATGGGAAGGGGAGTTTCAACATATATCAATGATAGGGCTGTGTATGATGATAATGATATATGCCATAGTTTGCATCTTCAGGTATGTCTGGAGACAGAGCCACAGACCAAGAAATGAACAAGGTGTACAGCAGTTTGAACTGATAGAACGGATAAGAATAGAATAATTCTAATTGGCTGGTGATGACTAGCCCCCTTTTTGTAATTACAGGAACACTGGATGTCCGGAATGAGGTTGAACGTCCTCGCATTGATCCTAGGGATGAACATAAGTATTGCTGTTGTCAAGCATGTTAAGCTTGAATAAAGGAGACTATGAAGGCATGAGAGCGGAATTGAGTAGAGTGGATTGGGAAAATAGATTAAAGGGTAAGACGATACATGATCAGTGGTGTACATTTAAGGATTATTTTACAACTTCCAAAAAAAAAATATTCCACTGAGAAGAAAAGGGTGTAAAAGAAAAGACAGCCATCCGTGGCTTATTAAAGAAATTGAGGATAGTACTCTCCTAAAAACAAGGGCATATAAGGTAGCCAAATCTAGTGGGAGGGTAGAGGATTGGGAAAAATTGAAAAGACAGCAAAAATAACAAAATGATTGATTAAGAAAAGGAAGAGAGATTATGAAAGTAAATTAGCAAAAAATGTAAAAACAGACAGTAAGAGTTTTTATACTTATATAGAAAGAAAAAGGGTGGCTAAAGTAAATGTTGGACCCTTAGAGGATGAGACCGGGAAATTAATGGTGGGAAATATGGAGATGGCAAAAACACTGAATGAATATTTTGTATCAGTCTTTACAGTGGAAGACACTAAGAATATCCCAACACTGGACAAGCAGGGGGCTATAAGGGGGGAGGAGCTAAACACGATCAATACCTCTAAGGAAGTGGTACTCGGTAAAGTAATGGGACTCAAGGCGGATAAATCACCTGGACCTGATGGCTCACTTCCTAGGGTCTTGAGGGAAGTGGCGGTAGGGATTGTGGATGCATTGGTAATAATTTTCCAAAACTCCCTGGACTCAGCAAAGGTCCTGGCAGACTGGAAAACTGCTAATGTAACGCCCTTATTTAAAAAGGGTAGTAGACAGAAGGCTGGAAATTATAGACCAGTTAGCCTAATATCTGTGGTAGGTAAAATATTGGAGTCCATTATTAAGGAGACAGTAACAGGACATTTGGATAATCATAATTTAATGGGACAAAGTCAGCATGGTTTTATGAAGGGGAAGTCATGTTTGACAAATTTGCTGGAGTTCTTTGAGGAAGTTAAATATAGGGTGGATAATGGGGAACCAGTGGGTGTAGTGTATTTAGACTTCCAAAAGGCATTTGACAAGGTGCCACACAAAAGATTATTGCTTAAGATAAAAAATCACGGGATTGGAGGTAATATTCTGGCATGGATAGAGGATTGGCTATCTAACAGAAGGCAGATAGTTGGGATAAATGGTTCATTCTCAGACTGGCAATCAGTAACTAGTGGTATTCCGCAGGGGTCATTGCTGGGTCCCCAACTCTTTACAATCTATATTAACGATTTGGAGGGAGACAGTTGGTTAACCATTAAACTGGTGTAATTTAGAGGGATTGATTTAATCTAAATCCAATTAATTAAATAAAAAATTTTAGAATTAATTACATAGAATGGAGCAGATGATGTGTTACTGTTGCGAGATGTGGGAGCCGGTAGACCCCATTGAGGCTAACGGTGATTACATCTGTGACAAGTGTCTGCTGCTACAGGATCTCCAGCTCCGTGTTGATGAGCTGGAGTCTGAGCTTCAGATACTGCGACACATCAGGGAGGGGGAGAAGTACCTGGACTCTGTGTTTCAGGAGGTGGTCACGCCTATGAAGTTAATTAATTCAGATGTAGCCCATGGTCAGGGACAGGACGGTGTGACTACGAGTGAGGCAGGTACGGGGATCCAGAAGGTAGTGTTGGAGGAGCCGCAGCCCTTGCTCTTGTCCAACAGGTTCGAGCTTCTTACTCCCTGTGGAGATGGAAGCAGGGGTTGCAGGGAGGATGAGCAACCTGGCCACAGCACCGTGGAGAGGGGGGCCATTCAAGAGGGGGGAGTAAATAGAAAGTAGTGGTAGCGGATAGTATTATTAGGGGGATAGATAGAGTTCTCTGCAGCCAAGAGCGAGAGTCCCGTAGGCTGTGTTGCCTACCCGGTGCCAGGGTTAAGGACATCTCCTCTGGGCTGGACAGAAACTTGGAGTGGGAGGGGGAGGATCCAGTTGTCGTGGTCCATGCTGGTACCAACGACATAGATAGGACAAGGAAGGAGGTTCTGCTGAGGGAGTTTGAGCAGCAAGGGGCCAAATTAAAAGCAGAACCACAAGGGTAATAATCTCTGGATTATTACCTGAGCCACGAGCGAATTTGGCTAGGACAAATAAAATAAGAGAGTTAAATGCGTGGCTCAAAGACTGGTGTGGGAGAAATGGGTTTTGCTTCCTGGGACACTGGCACCAGTACTGGGACAGGAGGGAGCTGTTCCGTTGGGACGGGCTTCACTTGGCCAGTGCTGGGACTAGAGTCCTGGCGGATCATATAACTAGGGCTGTAGAGAGGGCTTTAAACTAACTAGTGGGGGGGAGCTTCCTAGAGAACAAATAATAAAAATGACAACAGAGAAGGTCAAAGACTTAGGTAGCAGTGGGGAAATTAAAAACCAGAGCGTGTCAGGAAGGGGCAGAAGGTGTGGAGTAAAAGGTAAAGTAATAAAAAGGGCAATAGCAGGAACTAAGTGTCACAAAACATATTTGAAAGTTCTCTATCTGAAAGCACGTAGCATTCGTAACAAAATAGATGAGTTAAAGGCACAAATAGCTGCATATGGGTATGATCTTGTGGCCATTACAGAAACATGGCTGCAGGGTGACAATGCCTGGGAATTAAACATACCAGGTGATTTAACAATCAGTAAGGACAGGCAGGAAGGAAGGGGAGGTGGGGTGGCTATGTTAATAAAGGAAGGAATCACTGTAATGCAGAGAAATGATATTGGGTCAAAGGATCAGGATAAT
This sequence comes from Somniosus microcephalus, assembly GCF_052327205.1. Taxonomy (NCBI): domain Eukaryota; kingdom Metazoa; phylum Chordata; class Chondrichthyes; order Squaliformes; family Somniosidae; genus Somniosus; species Somniosus microcephalus. The sequence continues at coordinate 121,712,602 of NW_028225179.1, forward strand.
GAAACAGTTTGGGTGGAGTTAAGGAATAATAAGGGGAAAAAAACACTAGTGGGTGTAGTATATAGGCCTCCGAAGAGTCGCAACTCGGTTGGACGGAGTATCAATCAGGAAATAGTTGAGGCTTGTAATAAGGGAACATCTATAATTATGGGGGATTTTAACTATCATATAAATTGGACGAATCAAATTGGGCAGTGCTGCCTTGAGGAGGAGTTCATTGAGTGTATTAGGGATGGGTTTCTTGAGCAGTATGTAACTGAACCAACCAGGGGGCAAGCAACCTTAGAACTGGTCCTGTGTAACGAGACAGGATTAATTAATAATGCCCTAGTAAAGGATCCCCTTGGAATGAGTGACCATAACATGGTTGAATTCCATAATCAGTTAGAGGGTGAGGAGGTTGTATCTCAAACAAGCGTGCTAAGCTTGAATAAAGGAGACTATGAAGGTATGAGAGCGGAATTGAGTAAAGTGGATTGGGAAAATAGGCTAAAGGATAAGACGATACATGATCAGTGGTGTACATTTAAGGAGTTATTTTACAAATTCCAAAAAAAGTATATTCCACTGAGAAAAAAAGGGTGTAAAAGAAAAGACAGCCATCCGTGGCTAAGTAAAGAAATTAAGGATAGTATTCGACTAAAAACAAGGGCATATAAGGTAGCCAAATCTAGTGGGAGGATAGAGGATTGGTAAAGCTTTAAAAGACAGCAAAAAATAACAAAAAATTGATTAAGAAAGGGAAGATAGATTATGAAAGTAAATTAGCAAAAAATATAAAGACAGATAGTAAGAGTTTTTATAATTATATAAAAAGATAAAGGGTGGCGAAAGTAAATGTTGGTCCCTTAGAGGATGAGACCGGGAAATTAATGGTGGGAAATATGGAGATGGCAAAAACACTGAATGAATATTTTGTATCAGTCTTTACAGTAGTGGAAACCAAGAATATCCCAACACTTGACAAGCAGGGGGCTATAGGTGGGGGAGGAGCTAAATACAATTAAAATCACTAAGGAAGTAGTACTTGGTAAAATAATGGGACTCAAGGCGGATAAATCACCTGGACCTGATGGCTTACATCCCAGGGTCTTGAGGGAAGTGGCAGTAGGGATTGTGGATGCATTGGTAATAATCTTCCAAAACCCCCTGGACTCAGCAAAGGTCCCGGCAGACTGGAAAACTGCTAATGTAACACCCTTATTTAAAAAGGGCAGCAGACAGAAGGCTGGAAACTATAGACCGGTTAGCCTAACATCTGTGGTAGATAACATTTTGGAGTCCATTATTAAGGAGACAGTAACAGGACATTTGGATAATCATAATTTAATAAGATAAAGTTAGCATGGTTTTATGAAGGGGAAGTCATGTTTGACAAATTTGCTGGAGTTCTTGGAGGAAGTAACATATAGGGTGGATAAAGGTGAACCAGTGGACGTAGTGTATTTAGACTTCCAAAAGGCATTTGACAAGGTGCCACACAAAAGATTATTGCTTAAGATAAAAAATCACGGGATTGGGGGTAATATTCTGGCATGGATAGAGGATTGGCTATCTAACAGAAGGCAGAGAGTTGGGATAAATGGTTCATATTCAGACTGGCAATCAGTAACCAGTGGTGTTCCGCAGGGGTCAGTGCTGGGTCCCCAACTCTTTACAATCTATATTAACGATCTGGAGGAGGGGACCGAGTGTAACACATCAAAGTTTGCAGATGATACTAAGATGGGAGGGAAAGTAGTGAGTGAGGAGGACATAAAAAACCTGCAAGGGGACATAGACAGGCTAAGTAAGTGGGCAGAGATTTGGCAGATGGAATACAATACTGGAAAGTGTGAGGTTATGCACTTTGGCAGGAAAAATCGTAGAGCAAGTTATTATCTTAATGGCAAGAAACTTGAAAGTACTGAAGTACAAAGGGATCTGGGGGTCCTGGTGCACGAAACTCAAAAGGTTAGTATGCAGGTGCAGCAAGTGATTAAGAAGGCCAATGGAATGTTGGCTTTCATTGCTAGGGGGATAGAATATAAAAATAGGGAGGTATTGCTTCAGTTGTACAAGGTATTGGTGAGACCGCACCTGGAATACTGCATACAGTTTTGGTGTCCATACTTAAGAAAGGACATGCTTGCTCTCGAGTCAGTACAAAGAAGGTTCACTCGATTAATCCCGGGGATGAGGGGATGGACATATGAGGAGAGGTTGAGTAGATTGGGACTCTACTCATTGGAGTTCAGAAGAATGAGAGGCGATCTTATTGAAACATATAAGATTATGAAGGGGTTGGATCGGGTGGATGCAGGGAGGACGTTCCAGATGATGGGTGAAACTAGAACTAGGGGGCATAGTCTTAGAATAAGGGGCTGCTCTTTCAAAACTGAGATGAGGAGGAACTACTTCACTCAGAGAGTGGTAGGTCCATGGAATATGCTGCCCCAAAAAGCTGTCGAAGCTACATCATTACATAAATTTAAAACAGAAATAGACAGTTTCCTAGTAGAAAAGGGAATTAAGGGTTACGGGGAGCGGGCAGGAATTTGGACATGAGTCTAGGTTCGGATAGATCATGGCCCTGTGGGTAGCGGAGCGGGCCCAGGGCCCGTGTAGCCTGATCCTGCTCCTGTTTTCGTGTGTCTAATTCTGTTAGATTCAGGAGATAGTCCTGTCATACTGGATTGGCGGTTAGGATCAGATCAGCCATGATCTTATTGAATGGCGGAGCAGGCTCGAGGGGCCAATTGGCCTACTCCTGCTCCTATTTCTTATCTTCTTACGTTCTTATGTAGGAGGGGACCGAGTGTAACATATCAAAGTTTGCAGATGATACTAAGATGGGAGGGAAAGTAGTGAGTGAGGAGGACATAAAAAACCTGCAAGGGGACACAGACAGGCTAAATAAGTGGGCAGAGATGTGGCAGATGGAATGCAATCCTGGAAAGTGTGAGGTTATGCACCTAGGCAGAAAAATCGTAGAGCAAGTTATTATCTTAATGGCAAGAAACTTGAAAGTACTGAAGTACAAAGGTATCTGGGGGTCCTGGTGCACGAAACTCAAAAGGTTAGAATGCAGGTGCAGCAAGTGATTAAGAAGGCCAATGGAATGTTGGCTTTCATTGCTAGGGGGATAGAATATAAAAATAGGGAAGTATTGCTTCAGTTGTACAAGGCATTGGTGAGACCGCAGCTGGAATACTGCATACAGTTTTGGTGTCCATACTTAAGAAAAGACATACTTGCTCTCGAGTCAGTACAAAGAAGGTTCACTCGGTTAATCCCGGGGATGAGGGGATGGACATATGAGGAGAGGTTGAGTAGATTGGGACTCTACTCATTGGAGTTCAGAAGAATGTGAGGCGATCTTATTGAAACATATAAGATTGTGAAGGGGTTGGATTGGGTGGATGCGGGGAGGATGTTCCCGATGATGGGTGAAACTAGAACTAGGGGGAATAGTCTTAGAATAAGGGGCTGCTCTTTCAAAATTTAGATGAGGAGGAACTACTTCACTCAGAGGGTGGTAGGTCCATGGAATATGCTGCCCCAAAAAGCTGTAGAAGCTACATCATTACATAAATTTAAAACAGAAATAGACAGTTTCCTAGAAGTAAAGGGAATAAAAGGTTATGGGGAGTGGGCAGGAATTTGGACATGAGTCTAGGTTCAGATCGGTCATGGCCCTGTGGGTAGCGGAGTGGACCCAGGGGCCATGTAGCCTGATGCTGCTCCTATTTCGTGTGTCTAATTCTGTTAGATTTAGGCGATGGTTCTGCGATAGTAGATTGGCGGTTAGGATCAGATCAGCCATGATCTTATTGAATGGCAGAGCAGGCTCGAGGGGCCGATTGGCCTACTCCTGCTCCTCTTTCTTATGTTCTTATGTTCTTATGTAGTAATAAGGAAAACACAGGATGAGGTGTATTTTAATGTGGCACATTGTGTTATTAAGCTTGCCATTAATACGAGTACTTTCGGGATGCCCGCAATATGTGACAATCATACGAATCAAATATGGAACACCCTGTGGTTAAAAAATTTAGAGGGTCAACAGGGAAAATCTATCTTACAGAGACATAAGAAACAGGGAGTATTGAAAACGACCGGAGCAGGGTATGCGGCTGGGTTAGCAACAGTTAATAGCATGGACATAGAAGGAGTAAACGAAAGAGAAGAAGAACTACAAGCAAAAATAGAGAAGTTACTAAAACAAGCCACTGGAAATAGCCAGCAATTGGCACTGGCAGGAAAACAAACAATAATGCAATGGTTGGGGGTGGAAGAGAAAGTAGTCCCTCGTGCAGAAACAATCAATACAATTATTGATTGACTTAACAATGCTTCTCGCCAAACCCATGAAGAATTAATATGTGCCATGTATGGCTCATGGCTATTGTCGAATGCTCAGCATAACATGAGGCAAATAAATAATGGACAGATCCCTGATTGGATTACTAATAAGGATCTGGAACCTTGGATTGACACAAATAGAAGCTTATGTAAGGGGCATAAAATGGGACAAGTATACTGGGCAGGCAATTGTCTGACCCCATGGACTAAGGTGATTGGCTTTGTACTGGCTATCCCACAAATCCCAGAAGAGGGACAGCCCCTATACAACGTGATTAATATAGGAGAGATACGAAGGGAAAGTTGGGTTAATTATCATGATGTCCCCACCAAGGCACTTTGGGAAAAGGATGAAGACAATAACCAGAAGAATGTATCCATAAGGGGGGTGGTAATGGACGGGTGCCCCCACAAGGGAAGGACATGGGCGTGCACACACCCACTCCCCCCACCGAGGGAGACACATCCAAGTGTGGATTTACAAAAATCACCAATTGCACCCTTGAGGGACACCGGACAAGGGTAGCACCAAGGAACAATGGGACATTTTTTGTCACCACAACTGAACAGAAATGTCAAATCAAAATCAAATCAAATCAATCAAATCAACTTTTATTTTCATTGTTGGTGCACAAGTGCAGTACAACGAAATGTAGGCTTGCGGCTCCCGAGAGTGTACATTTGGATTAAGACATTTATACATTCAACATACATTTGGCTTGTAGTATATTAACATAAACATAACCATAATAAAGTGCATTGGCAGATGTGCAGGCTTTAGAGTTTATTTGTGGAGTTCAGTTGGATGACAGCCCTGGGAAAGAAGCTGTTCCTAACTCTGGTCGTATGGGTGCGAATACATCTGTAGCATCTCCCAGATGGCAAGAGGGCGAACAGATTGTGTCTGGGGTGGGTAGGGTCTTTGATGATGGACCGTGACCTCCGTAGACAGCGTTTCTGGTATATGTGCTCTATGGTCGGTAGCCGGGTGTCGGTTGGGCAGTTTTGACTACCCGCTGCAGGGCTTTCCGGTCATAATAGCTACAGCTGCCATACCATACTGTGATACAGTTTGTCAGGATGCTCTCTATAGTGCAGCGGTAAAAGTTAGAGAGGATCAGGGGTGACAGGTTACATCCCTTCAGCCTCCTTAGGAAATATAGGCGCTGCTGGGCCTTCTTCACCAGAGAGGAGGTGTTGAGGGACCAGGAGAGGTCTTCCATGATGTGGACTCCGAGGAACTTAATATGAAGATCAAGATCTGATTTGTCCCATTCCCCAACCAAACTTTTGTTTTGACCAAATTAACTACACAGATAGGACACCAATATAAACACCCACCAAGACCACAGGAGACAAAAACCTAGTCACTTGATAATATGGGACATAATAACGAGGTTGAAACTTATGTCATACCAGAGGCCAAGGCAATTTCTAAGTTAGAAGAAGAGGAAGCTTGGAAGAAATTATGGCAGGAAACGAAGGAAGTTTTAAAGTATTATCATAAAATAGAGGAAGACTTAAAGAAACAACAAAAAGACATTGGTACAACATTAGTGGAAATTCCTTGGTCCAATAAGTTCTGGAACTGGGGGCTAAATATCGATATACACCCTGGATAAGGATCATGTCACATGTGTTGGTAGTTGTGCAAGGCGCCGTATTATTGACATTTTGTTCTTACATTGTGGATATTGCTAGAACCAAAACCTAGCACAAGCCATAACCAAACAAATAAAGAAGGAAGGAGAGAAATAAATACTGTTGCTAACCACCAAAAAACAAGGGGTAGGGCATGAGAAGAATTATTATGAAAACTGTGTTTAGGATTGTGGAAGTATGAGTACTAGACACCATGGCTTGGTACCACTAGGGCGACGGTACTCATAGCAACCAATCCTAAACTGTAGCATATTGGCCATATTGGATCAAAGTGACCAATGCGCCATAAGGGGGGACTGAAGTAACCAAATTACTGTTATTATTTAGATTTGTATGTTAGAATACATATAATGTAGCACCAATGTACAAGGTGGATGTAATGAGTTAATCCATACCCTGAGTTAAATGATATATAGGTCTGTATATTGCGTTTACCCAGCTAAGCTTTAAGAACATGATTAAGTGACTTCAAATGCTGAGAAATTAAACTGCAGAGCAACTCGTGGGAAGATTGGGGAGGATGTCTGTTCAGCCAAGCAAGGCAACACATATACAAGAGAACATACCTAAGAATTGGTATGTTGTAAACTCACAACAGGCTTCCATTCTTCAAAGTATGGTGGGACTGATCAGAATGGGCTTGTTTTGCAGAAGTAACCCGAGAACAAGGCCAAAAGTCTGTGCTTTGAACAGACTTAATGAGGGCTGTTATCTTAAAGAAAACATGTAACAAGCAAACCACCTGGTCAGAGACAAATGGATGGTTGTAACGTAACAGATTAAGATTAGGCCCCAGTCACAGAAGGTGACAGGACCAACTGATAACAGAAATGCGAGTTTGTAGGCGGCAGGAAGGATTAAATGTCATGGTTTATAATTGCCATTAACTAAAGCTCTGCATATGCAAATAAGCTTTGCACCCGCCCCCAGGGGAGGGGTTTGATTTTTATGTAATTGTGAATGTTGCTCAGATATCGGTGGAGTTGGATTCAGACAGCAATCTGAAAGGTTCTCCCCAGGCCTGCGAGTAAAGACCGTTTTGAACCGTAACTCGGAGTCTGTCATCTTTTCCAGGGATGGTGTGAGCATCGATCTTGGATATCACTTGGTCCGCAAAACACCTACAACAGGCGAGAACATGGCAGATGGAATATAATGTGGGTAAATGTGAAATTATCCAGTTTGTTAGAAAAAACAGAAAGACAGAGTATTTCCTAAATGGTGAAAGATTGGGAAATGCAAATGCTGAAAGGGACCTGGGTGTCCTTGTACATGAGTCACTAAAAGTGAATGTGCAGGTGCAGCAAGCCATTTGGAAGGCAAGTGGTATGCTGACCTTCATTACAAGAGGATTTGAGTCCAGGACTAAAGATGACTTACTCCAATTATATAGGGCTTTGGTGAGACCACACCTGGAGTACTGTGTACAATTTTAGTCTCCTTACCTAAGGAAGGATATACTTGCCATAGACTGAGTGCAATGAAGGTTCATGAGATTGATTCCTGGGATGGCGGGACTGTCGTATGAGAAGAGATTCAATAAACAAGGACTGTATTCTCTTGAATTCAGAAGAATGAGAGGGGATCTCATTGAAGCATACAAAATAATTACAGGGCTTGTTAAGGATGGATGCTGGGAGAATGTTTCCCTTGGCTGCGGAGTCTAGAACCAGGAGCCACATCTCAGTATAAAGGGTAGGCCATTCAGGACTGAGATGAGAAGAAATGTCTTCACACAGAGGGTGGTGAATCTTTAGAATTCTCTCCCCCAGAGGGCAGTGGAGGCTCAGTCATTGGGTATATGCAAAACAGAAGTCGATAGATTTCTGACTAGTAATGGCATCAAGGGATATGGAGATAGGGCCAGTGAATGGAGTTGAGGTCGTTGATCAGCCATGATCTTATTGAATGGTGGAGCAGGCTCAAAGGGCCGAATGGCCTACTCCTGCTCCTATTTCTTATGTTCTTACATTCTAACAGAAGACAAACTTCAAACTGGAACTGGACAATAAACAAGAGCAGAAAATGGAATGGCTGCAGCCCCACCCCCTCCTCCGTTTTCTCCAGAGAAATTGAAATAAATTCACGCGGAAAGAGCAAAGTCAAAGCAGAAATAGTTCAACACGGACAGTGATGTCCAATCCCCCTCTCCCCATTCAGTCAATTGCAGAAACCTCTTATGGTACAGTGAGCTATTTACTTCATGTGCAGGTAATTAATTACAGATCTTGAGCACAATTATCCAGGATTTTCAGAATGCTGAATATTGCATTATTATTCTCAAAATTAATTCCGTATTTAATCTGGTCATTGACCAAAAAAGATGCACTGGTTAGTTTGATGTAGCTCTCCTCCTGTTTGTTGATTTGAATCCCATTGTAGGCATGGAGTCAGTGCAGGTTGTTTGATTTACTTTGCACGTCAACTTACATTTATATTTCATCTTAAGTGTAGTATAACCTCCCAAGGTGCTTCAGAGTAGTGACCGTCGAAGAAAATTTGACACTGAACCAAATAAGGAGACATTAGGACACGTTTCAAAAAGCTTTATTAAAGAAGTAGGTTTAAAGGAGCATCTTGAAAGAGGAGAGAGAGGTGGAGAGGTGGAGAGGTTTAGACATAGAGACATAGAAAAATAGGAGCAGGAGTAGGCCATTCAGCCTTTCGAGAGTGCTCTGTCATTCAATATGATAATGGCTGATCCTCTATCTCAATACCATATTCCTGCTCTCTCCCCATACCCCTTGATGCCTTTTGTGTCTAGAAATCTTTCTGTCTCCTTCTGAAATATGTTCAGTGACTTGGTCTCCACAGCCTTCTGTGGTAGAGAATTCCACAGGTTCACGACCCTCTGTGTGAAGAAAATTCTACTCATCTCAGTCCAAAATGTCCTACCCTATAGCCTGAGACTGTGACCCCTCGTTCTAGACCCCCCAGACTGGGGAAACATCCTCCCTGCATCCAGTCTGTCTAGCCCTGTCAGGATTATATACGTTTCAATGAGACACCCTCTCATTCTAAACCTAACCCTAACCCTAACCCTAATGCTAACCCTAACCCTAACTCTAAACTCTCGTGAATATAGGCTGAGTCGACCCAATCTCTCTTCTTACGACATCCCTACCTTCCCAGGAATCAGTCTGGTGAATCTTCGCTGCACTCTCTCTATGGCAAGTATAACCTTTCTTAGGTAAGGAGACCAAAATTGCACACAATCCTACAGGTGTGGTCTCACCAAGGCCCTGTATAACTGTAGTAAGACATCCTTGCTGTTTGATGCGCTATCAATAACTCAAAAGACTGAGATTAAGCGAGTAACTAACAGGCTTTTATTAACAAGAGAATGAAGGTGTGCCTCGAGTGGTCGACCAGTCCAGAATACGGAGGGACTGTGGAGCAGTCACCTTTATACCTGGACTCGTGGGAGGAGTCAGCCGAGGCATGTACATGCATGTACACAGTGGAATACAAACAGTGGTTTACCACATTCACCCCTTGTTTAAAAATGAGTCCGGCGGGGTGAAGTGTATTAAAAGTTAGTGTATTGTAGTCTCTCCGGAGGTCTTGTCTGCTGCTGTGATTGACGTGGCGACGGTAGGGGTAGTGAAGCTTCCGGCGTCGAGTCCCGCGTAGGCTGGGGCACTGGTGTGTCGTCCTCATGGATGTCGAGCGGGTCGCGGGGACCAGGCCTGCCGCCTGCTGGGGCTGGATATTGGATTGTGGTGGGGGGTGGTAGTGGGTTGTGTGTTACTACGGCCCCCGAGGGTGCGAGATCTCGTATGGAGACTGTGTCCTCCCGCCCGTCCGGGTACGCAATGTAAGCATACTGTGGGTTGGCGTGGAGGAGGTCGACCCTCTCGACCAGGGGGTCCGTTTTATGGGTCCTCACGTGTCTTCTCAGGAGGACCGGCCCTGGGGACGTCAGCCATGGCGGTAGCGATGTCCCCGATGTGGACTTCCTTGGGAAGACAAACATTTTCTCATGAGGGGTTGTGTTAGTGGCAGTGCAGAGCAGTGACCGAATAGAGTGGAGCGCATCAGCGAGCACATCCTGCCAGCGGGAGGTCGGAAGGCCCCTAGACTTTAAGGCTAGCAGGGCGGCCTTCCAAACTGTCGCAGTCTCTCTTTCCACCTGTCCGTTCCCCCGGGGGTTGTAACTGGTGGTCCTGCTTGTGGCAATACCCCTAGCGAGCAGGTACTGGCAGAGTTCATCGCTCATAAACGATGAGCCCTGGTCACTATGGATATAGCTGGGGAAACCAAACAGGGTGAAGAGGTCGTTCAGACATTTAATGACCGTGGCACTGGTCATGTCTGGGCAGGGGATGGCGAACGGGAAACGGGAGTACTCATCAATAATGTTGAGGAAGTACACCTTGCGGTCGGAGGAGGGGAGAGGCCCTTTAAAATCGACGCTCAGGCGCTCGAAGGGGCGAGGGGCTTTTATCAGGTGAGCCCTGTCTGGTCTATAAAAGTGCGGTTTGCACTCAGCGCAGACTTGGCAGTTCCTGGTCATGGTACTGACCTCCTCAATGGAGTAAGGCTGGTTGTGGGCCTTGATGAAGTGGAAGAACCTGGTGACCCCCGGGTGGCAGAGGTCATTGTGGAGGGCCCGCAGTCTATCGATCTGCGCGCTGGCGCAGGTGCCACGCGATAGAGCATCCGGGGGTTCATTGAGCTTCCCGGGTTGGGACAAGATCTCATAATTGTAGGTGGAAAGTTCGATTCTCCACCTCAAGATCTTGTCGTTTTTGATTTTGCCCCTCTGCTTGTTGTTAAACATAAAAGCAACTGAACGCTGGTCAGTGAGCAGGGAAAGTCGTTTTCCGGCCAGGTAGTCCCTCCAATGACGCACGGCCTCCACAATAGCCTGGTCCTCCTTCTCAACAGCAGAGTGTCTGGTCTCCGGGCCCTGGAGGGTTCGTGAAAAAAGGCCACGGGTCTCCCCGCCTGATTAAGGGTAGCGGCCAGGGCAAAGTCGGACGCATCGCTTTCCACCTGGAAGGGGATGAATTCGTCCACTGCGTGCATGGTGGCTTTGGCAATGTCTTCCTTGATACGGTGGAAGGCTAAGTGGGCCTCTGCCATCACGGGAAAGGAGGTGGACTTGATCAGCGGACGGGCCTTTTCCGCATAGTAGGGGACCCACTGGGCGGAATAGGAGAAAAACCCTAGGCACCTCTTCAGGGCCTTGAGGCAGTGGGGCAGTGGGAGTTCCATAAGGGGACGCATCCGGTCAGGGTCGGAACCGATGACTCCGTGTTCCACAACACAGCCAAGGATGGCGAGGCGGGTTGTGCGGAATATGCACTTCTCCTTGTTATACGTCAGGTTCAGGAATTGGGCGGTGCGGAGAAATTTTTCGAGGTTTGCGTCATGGTCCTGCAAGTCATGGCCGCAGATGGTCACATTGTCCAGATATGGGAAAGTGGCCTGCAACGCATTTTGATCGACCATCGTGTCCATCTCCCTTTGGAAGACGGAGACCCCATTGGTGACGCCAAAGGGAACCCTAAGGAAGTGATAGAGGTGGCCGTTTGCCTCAAAGGCAGTATACTGGCGGTCCTCAGGGCGGATAGGGAGCTGGTGGCACGCTGATTTCAGGTCAATGGTCGAGAAGATGCGGTATTGCGCGATCTGGTTGACCATATCAGTTATGCGGGGGAGTGGGTAAGTGTCCAGCAGATTATAGCGATTTATTGTCTGGCTGTAGTCGATGACCAGGCGCTGCTTCTCGCCGGTCTTAACGACCACAACCTGGGCTCGCCAGGGGCTGGTGCTGCCCTCAATAATCCCCTCCTTCAGGAGCCGCTCCACTTCGGTTTTGATGAAAACCCTGTCCCCGGCACTGTATTGCCTGCTCTTTGTGGTGATGGGCTTACAGTCGGGGGTGAGCTTAGCAAACAGTGGGGGGGGGGTGACTCTGAGTGTGGAGAGGTTGCACCTGGTGCGCGGCGGGCAATTTTAAAGCTGCTGGCTGCGGACTGTGAGTGGGGGGAGGGGTCCACCATACGCCATCGTAACACTTTTAAGGTGGCACTGAAAATCTAACCCCAGTAGAACAGCAGCGCAGAGGTGGGGCAGGACCAGAAGTTTAAAATTATCGTACACAGTCCTGTCTACTACGAGTGTCACCACGCAGTAGCCGCCAATGTCCGCCGACTGGGACTCGGAGGCCATAGAAATCCGCTGGTGCACAGGCAGGACTGGGAGAGAGCAACGCCGCACCGTGTCGGGGTGGATGAAGCTCTCCGTGCTCCCAGAGTCAAAAAGGCAGATTGCTTCGTGACCATTTACCTTAATGTCCATTGTGGACCGGGCCAGTTGGTGTGTAACGGAGGCCAGCGTAGCGGTCGGTGTGTCGCTGCGGGTATCAGATGAGGTGGTGTTGGGGGCCTGTTGTGTCCCGGCTGTCATCCAAGATGGCGGCGTCCATGATCCCCATGTGGCTGAAGGCGTCCAAAATGGCTGCTGTTACGGTGGTTCGCACATGGCTGGGGAGGCCCAAGATGGCGGCCCGCATGGCCTACATGTGGTGCTGCTGGGGTTCGGGGTGGCTTTGGCTCTGCAGATGCTGGCGTAGTGTCCCTTCTTCCCGCAGCCCGAGCAGATCGCATTTTTCGCCAGGCAGCGTGCTCTGGGGTGTTTGGCCTGGCCACAGAAGTAGCATTTCTGGCCTTGGGGCACTGCTGTCTGGCCTTGGGACACTGCTGCGGTAGTTGGGCCATAGCTGGGATGTGGCTGGGGTGGCATGGTGCTATGAGACGGTCCTACCGTGTCCCAGGCTGCCGTTCCCTGCGGCGTCCATGGTGCAGAGGTGTAGGCATCCATGCCCCGGTAGGCTGCGTCCAATGATAGTGCGAGTTCAGAGGCCTTGTTGAGATCGAGGTCAGTCTGCTCCAACAGTCGCTGTCGGGTGTAATTGGAACTGTGGCCTGCTACAAAAGCGTCCCGGATAAGTTCCTCTGTGTACACGGCGGCCTTTACATCCTTACAACCACAGGCCCGGCCAAGCACAGACAGTGCCTGAAGGTATTCCTCGGTCAATTCCCCAGGTTGTTGTTTATGACTCCCCAGGAGTTGCCTAGCGTACACCTCGTTCACTGGGCGCGTGTACTGGTCCTTGAGGAGCTTGATAGCATCCGCGTACGAGGTCACATCCTGGATGACCGAGTACACTCGGTGGTTCACTTTGGAGGTCAGGACATCCAGTTTGTCCTCGTCCGATTTGACCGTTGCAGCGGAGGCGATCAGGAATTTTTCAAAACACCTAAGCCAGTGAGTAAACTTGGTGGATGAGTCCGCCTCCCGATGATTTAAGTCCAGGTATGCTGGTGTGAGGATCTTCTCCATTATAAAAATCCTGTTAATAAAATTGATGCGCTATCAATAACTCAAAAGACTGAGATTAAGCGAGTAACCAACAGGCTTTTATTAACAAGAGAATGAAGGTGTGCCTCGAGTGGTCGACTGGTCCAGAATACAGAGGGGCTGTGGAGCAGTCACCTTTATACCTGGACTCGTGGGAGGAGTCAGTCGAGGCATGTACAGGCATGTACACAGTGGAATACAAACAGTGGTTTACCACACTGTTGTACTCAAATTCTCTTGCAATGAAGGCCAACATACCATTTGCCTTCCTAATTGCTTGCTCCACCTGCATGTTTGCTTTCAATGACTGGTGTACAAGGACACCCAGGTCCCTCTCTACATGAACATTTCCCAATCTATCACCATTTAAATAATACTCTGCCTTTCTGTTTTTCCTGCCGAAGTGGTTTCCTCCCACAGTCCAAAGATGTGTGGGTTAGGATGATTGGCTATGATAAATTGACCCTTACTGTTAGGGGGATTAAACACGTGGGGATAGGGTGGGATATTTCTCGGTGCAGGCTCGATGGGCCGAAATGGCCTTTATCTGCACTGTGGGGTTTCTGTGATTCTGTGAACATCACATTCTTCCTTGTTATATTGCATCTGCCATGTATTTGCCCACTCACACAACCTGTCGAAATCGCCTTGAAGCCTCTTTGCATCCTCCTCACAACTCACAATCCCACCTAGTTTCTTGTGATCAGCAAACTTGGAAATATTACATTTGGTTCCCACATCGATATCATTGATATATATTGGCCCAGAAATTTGGGTTGGGGGCTTCCCACGGGTTCAAGCCCCCGATCTGCACTTACCTAGCGCACCGGCTGTTGAGCTGTGGGCCCCCGTGGAATTCCGATCCGGGACCTGGTCCAGCTGACGGCACGCAGTGCTTGCATATCCCAGGGGCGCAGTTAGTTCGATGCATCCCCTGGGATCATGTGGGCCATGGGGAGTCAATCGGAGCATGGAATGCTCCATTCATAAGTCTGACAGGAAGTGCTGTCAAGACTTATAAATACTACGGCCCCAAAGCAGCACTAAATCTTCAAATACATTTTTTTTAATCACTTTTTTGAATAACCTATAAATTACATTAAATAACTATTTTAAACAATCATTTAAATTTTTGAAAAAAATAATTTTATTTTCTAACGGCGCAAAAAATAAACTTACGTTGCTTTAAAGTATTTAAAAATAATAAACCTGTGGAAAAAATGTTATAATTTTAATTAATTCACCACTTACCTTGTAAAAAGCAGGCCTTAGGCCTGCATTTTACATTTCAAAATTCTGCAGGCTTATCCTCCCGGAGATACCTGGAGAAAAACCGAAGTTCGATGTGCACTCACAGCCTCTGCTGCGCAAACATTCGACCTCTTAACCCCTTCTTTCAGGGGAACAGATTAACCGGTTTTCCACACATGCGCAGTGCATGCAGGAAACCGGAACTTCCATTGGGCCTACGGGTGAGTACCCCGTGCATACTCACCCGTGGAGGCCTGAATTTCTGGGCCATTGTGAATAGCTGGTGCCCAAGAACTGATCCCTGCGATACCCCACTAGTCACCCGCCTGCCACCCCAAAAAAGCCCCATTTATTCCTACTCTTTGTTTAGAGAGGGATGTCCAGAGCTTAGGGACCAGACAGATGAAGTCACTGCTGCCAATGTTGGGGCGATTGAAATCAGGGATGCTCAAGGGGCCTGAACTGGAGGGGGACAGAGATATCGGGGGGTTATCGAGCTGGAAGAGGTTACAGAGGTAGGGAGGGGTGAGGTTGCAGAGGGATTTTAAAACAAGGATGTGCATTTTACAAGCGAGGCATTGCCAGACTGGGAGCTGATTAATCTGATCTAGCACAAGGGCAATGGGTGAACGGGACTTGGTGCTGGACATGATGCAGGCTGCAGAGCTTTGGATGAGCTCTATTTATGTAGGGTGCAAGGTGGGAGTGCGGCCAGGAGAGCATTGGAATGGTCCTGCCTGGAGGTTAAAAAAAATGCCTGGATGATGGTTTCAGCAGCAGATGAGCTGAGGCAGGGGCGGAGTTGGGCGATGTTACGGAGGTGGAAGAAGGTGGTCTTGATGATGGAGGGGATATAAGGTCGGAAGCTGTGCTCAGGCTCAAATATGACACCAAGAGTGGTTTAGCCTCAGACAGATGCTCAGGAGAGAGATGGAGTCAGTGGCAAGGGAACATTGTTTGTGGCAGGGACTGAAGACAATGACCTCAGTGTTCCCGTTATTTAATTGGAGGAAATTTTTGCTCATCCAGTCCCGGATGTCAGAAAAGCAGGGTGACAGATCAGAGGCAGTGGAGGGATCTAGACAAGTGGTGGTGAGGTAGAGCTGGTTGTCATTGGCATGCATTTGGGGGGCAGCATGTACCTGAGAAATACAAGGGGCCAAATGTCTTGGGGGACTCAAAGCTAATGCTGCAGTCATGGGATGAATCATAAAATCATAGAAATTTACAGCACGGAAGGAGGCCATTTCAGGCCATCGTGTCCACGCCGGCCGACAAAAAATTATCCAGCCTAATCCCACCTTCCAGCTCTTGGTCCATAGCCCTGTAAGTTACAGCACTTCAAGTGCACATCCAAGCACTTTATAAATGTGTTGAGGGTTTCTGCCTCTACCACACTTTCAGGAAGTGGGTTCCAGATGCCCTCCTACCTCTGGGTGAAGAAAATTCTCCTCATCTCCCCACTAAACCTCCTACCAATTATTTTAAATCTATGATGCCATGGTTGTTGACCTGTCTGCTAAGGGAAATAGGTCCTTCATATCCACTCTATCTAGACCCCTCAAAATTTTATACAACTCATTAAAGTCTGCCCTCAGCCTTCTCTCTTCCAAGGAAAACAAACCCATCCTGTGCAATCTTTCCTCATAGCTAGAATTCTCCAGTCCAGGCAATATCCTCGTAAATCTCCTCTGTACCATCTCTAGTGCAGTGACATATTTCCTGTAATGTGGTGATCAGAACTCTAGCTATGGCCTTTGCCACAAGTGTTTCTCTGGCTATGACTGGATTGATAGGAATGGAACAAGAGGAGAGCAGTCCCACCCAGCTGGACAATGGAGCAGAGGCTTTTGAGGAGAATGGTGTGGTGCACCCTGTCAAAGGTTGCTGATACGTCGAGAAGGATGAGGAGGGATAGTTTACCACAGTCACAATCACATATGAATTTATGAATTTAGAAAGAGTCATTTATGTAATGTGGCAGGGGAAGGAATCTGAATGGAGGGATTCAAACATGGAGTTGCAGGAAAGCTGGGCACGGATTTGGGAGGTGACAACACTTTCAAGGATTTTGGAGAGGAAAGGGAGATCGGAGATGGTGCAGTAGTTTGTAAGGACGGAGGGGTCAAAGGTTGTTTTTTGAGGCTGGGGATGATGCTGGCAGATTTGAGGGAAAGGGGGACAGTACTTGAGGAGAGAGAGCACAGTTAACAATATCTGCTAACATTGGAGCCAGGAAGGGAAGTTGGGTGGTCAGCAGTTTGATGGGAATAGGATCGAGGGAGCGGGAGTTGGGTCTCAGAGATAAGATGAACTCGGAGCGGGCATGAGGCAAGAAATTGAGAAAATAGAGAGAGCTGCGAGTTCAGGGCTAGGCAGCGGGAGAGCCTTGGGGGAAGTTTGGCTTGGTGGGCTAGGGGAAAGGAGGGTAGCGACAGAGGCAGCTGAAGAGATGGTCTCAATCTTCATCACAAAGAATTCCATGAGCTCCATGCACTTGTTATTGGAGGTGAGGCTGCAGATCATTAGCCTTTAGGTACAGTGAATTTTTAAAAGATATTGATCAAATAACCTTTCGGGGAACGACGGTTCACTCAATGGTCGACCGTGCTCCACTGGTCTCTTCTTCTTAGGCAGTCCCGCAGAACCAGGATGACTTGCTTCCACACTAAAAATGAGTTCTCAGGTGACTGATGACTGATGAGTCCAGTGCGGGACCTACAGTCTCTGTCACAGGTGGGGCAGATGGTGGTTGAAGGGGCGGATGGCTGTGGTGCTTGGGTTATGGCTCCTTAATGGTTCTTGCACTTGAATGAAACATGCAGCCTTTGTTTTAATTCCCCTCCCAACTTCGGTATTGTCCCTCCTGAAGTCAATACGATTTGCTCTATCACATTCAGGTTTTTGTCTGGTTACCAAGTACACTTTGACAGTGTCATGCTAACGGACGGGGTCATATTTTATTCCCCCTTCTCCTTTATTTCACCTTTTAATTTTATAACTGAAGCGGTGGAGCCTTTGGAGAATGAATCAAAGCACCGTGTCACCAAGATGCGGCAGCGTATAACAGATTGAGAGACTGGGTGTGGGATTCGTTACCCCCGGTGCCCAGTGCCGCCCCAGATTTTGCTTTGTTGAATCAACTAATCATTGAGTGCACTTTAACCATTGATTTGGAAAAAATATATGTTGTAATGTGTTTGTTCGAAGGCCCGTAGCTAATGCGAGCCCTTATGTAAGAGCACCGTGTCCCCGGGAGGATTGGATCGTGTATAAAACAGCGACCGTTTACTTGCAGTGTCTTTGTGGCCAACCCCAGCAATTGGCTTCCACGATTCTCTGGTTCATGCAGGAAATGGGACGCTCCGCCGTTCTCGACGAATCAGTGATTTGCTATCCCATTCTTGTCATTGTTGGTGTTCCCGGTAAGTATATATTAAGTGGACCGTCATTTGAATGTATTGCTGCTTTCTCCATGTGCGGTTTGTCTCCGTGTCTTCGTTCCTTGCTTTTCCAAATAATGGTCGCAATTTATTGAATAAAAATCTCTCACTTTTCCTCAATTGCTTTAAAATGACAACGTTGGTGATAATCGAGTGCTCCCTGAAAGCGAGTTTTCTCCTTTGTGAGACGCCTTCCAATCTGATGCCTGGACTGAGAGTGATGATCAGATCTAAGATGCCTGGGCACACCATGCAAAACTTTAACCTGTCTTTTTTCTCTTACAGATCTGGACACTCATGTCGTGCCTCTCTCCCAAGATTTTGTTTCCCCTGACTCACTAAACTTTTCTCACGCTGTGAATTAAATTTGTGGGCAACTTTAACATAACCCGGCCTTGGGGAAATGGACGGGAGCGGGTGCAACGCCGGTCTTACTCCCCGACCGATTGTACTCTTCATTGAAGTCGATGGTCCACAACACCTGCACTCCAATCGATCCTTAGGTTAAAATTACACCTTCTGTGTCCGAATATGAAATCAAAGAAGCGGCTTAGGGTCTATTTTAATCGACGGTGTTCTCTCCCTTAACACAATGAAAAGGCTTCTGATCAGTAATGGGTCTCCCAAAAGATCATTGAACAAATCTTGAAGCTGTCACTCAAATCATGTGACAAATGAGCGGGCCAATTTCCAGCAACTTTTAAGCTGCACTCATGGTTTTTTCTCTCGGCTGAGGCCAGTTAAATGAGCAGAGAGCAGCGAGTGAACTTGGTTCTGACGAAGGGTCATCGACCTGAAACCTTAACTCTGTTTCTCTCTCCACAGATGCTGCCTGATCTGCTGAGTATTTCCAGCATTTTTGTTTTTATTTTTGGTTCTTGTTGACTCAGAAATGCACCCAGGGAGACCCAGGGAGGGATCGGTTTCAGTAACATGCCTTCAGTCTCACAATTCGACATAATCCAGGACAAAGCAGCCCGTTTGATTGGCACTCCATCCACCACCTTAATCATTCACTCCGTCCTCCAGCAGCGCACCATGGCTGCAGTGTGTACCATCTACAAGATGCACTGCAGCAACTCGCCAAGGCTTCTTCGACAGCTCCTCCCAAACCCGCGACCTCTTCCACCTAGAAAGACAAGGGCAGCAGGCACATGGGAACACGACCACCGACAAATTCCCTTCCAAGTCACACGCCATTTAAAGAATCAAGGAGGTTGGGAAAGAGCGGGAATATGGTACTGTGATAGAGGATCAGCCATGATATATTGAATGGCGGAGCAGGCTCGAGGGGCCGAATGGCCGACTCCTGCTCCTATTTTTCTCTGTTTCTTTCTGTGTTTCTAGGTTTCTACCATCCTGACTGAGAAGTATATCACCGATCCTTCATTGTCGCAGGGTCAAAATCCTAGAACGCCCTACCTAACAACACTGTGGGAGTACCTTCACCACATGGACTGCAGCAGTTCAAGAAGGCGGCTCACCACCACCCTCTCAAGGGCAATAAGGAATGGGCAATAAATGCCGGCCTTGCCAGTGACGCCCAGATCCCATAAGTGGATAAATTCGAAAAATAAGCAATTCCGAGCGGGTGTGATTTTCTTTAATTCCTCTGTTTTGATTTTCCATTGTTTACAGCGAACCTGATGTCAATTGTGATCCTGTCCCGGGGAAAGTGCGGCCTCTCCAAAGGAATCACTCGTTACATGACGGCTATGGCAATAGCAGATCTCATGGTCTGTCTCTTCAATGTAAGCGTGGCAAGCATCTTTCGGTATCATTTCCCGCATTCATTCTTGAACTACACCATAGTGTGTCGTCTTAGTTCCTTTATACAAGTAGTTAGTAGCCAACTCTCTGTCTGGTCCACACTGTCGTTCACCTTTGACCGCTTCATAGCCATTTGTTGTCAGAAAGTAAAAGTAAAATTTTGCAACGAAAGAATTGCCACTGTGGTTCTAACTGCGGTGTGTGTGCTCAGCTTTTTGATAAACATTCCAGTTTATTTCCGTTTTAATCCCTACTATATTGTTGGGGATATAGAGTGGGGCTGTCATACAGTAACGGGATATGTCTCTTCGCCGAGATGGTTAGCTTACAAGTGGATTAGCACCTTAGCTTCCCCATTACTTCCATACCCTGCGATGTTACTGTTGAACTCTCTCACTGCCAGGCACATCTTAGTGGCCAGTAGAGCTCGCAGAGCCCTGAAGAGCCGCAACACTGGGGAGAGCAGCAGTGATCCTGAGATGAAGGACCGAAGAACATCCATCATTCTGCTCTTCACTATCTCGGGGTGTTTTATTGTGTTGACGGCGCCAGTTACTATAATACACATTTCTGTCAGTCTCACGGAGATAATTACATTCACTGGTTCAAACTCGCTTTATTTGGCGATCAGGATCACCCTTCTGTTGAATTATTTGAGCTCTTGCACAAACACCTGCATTTATGCGTTGACCCAGAGGAGATTCCGGGAGGAGGTGAAAAATATGGTGAAATACCCGTTTATTCTCATTCTTAAATTATGCAAGTAATGAAAGTAACTGCACATAAAATAAACCCTATTTCCCGGTATCCAGCTTGTTGTTGCTTGATCAATTTGGCTGAGGCAGGTTCTGCACGTTCTTTCTCATCCCACCACATCACCAGTTGTCCCACTTCCCTTATTTGCAAGGAGACGGTAGTTCTGCTGCTGTTGTGAAACACGCCACGGCGACTTCACAACCTTTCTCCATTCTTCATCTTGAGAGGAATACACAGCAGACAAGGATCCCCATTGGCCCTTGACATAATGTAGAAAATCCCTTATGGACCCGATGGCCGAAACTTTCAGAGATACAATGGGAATTTGCCTTCAGCTTCATGTGTGAGGACATCAGGGACTCATTGGGAATATTGCTTCTGCATCCAGTCTGTAAGGAAAACAGTATGGTCTCTGTGTGTGTGAAGATAGCAGAAACACGATGATCGGATATGTATTTCTCAAAAGTGTAAGGAACAAAAAGTGTTTTTTATTCTCACAAAGCTCCAGACCGTTGTCCTGACTGGAAATTGACAGACACAGGAAGTCACATCAATGGGTGCGCGCGACCATGTAGGAATTGAACCATGTTGTAAAATAATGGGAATCTGGACTATCTTTTAATTGAATTTATTCTTAGAATGTGGGCTTCGCTGAAAAGTGTTGGCTATCTTGTTGAGTTAAGGGTTAAAAATCAAACCGCCTTGTATCTTAGAGCAAAAGACTTTCCACCATAAACAGGATTACGGTAGCATGGTGGTTATGTTACCAGACTAGTGAATCAAATGCCTGGAGTTATGACCTGGATTAGATGTGTTCCAATCCCACCACAGAAGCTGGGGGATATAAATTCAGTCAATTAATTAAATCTGGAATTAAAAGTATCAGCAATGGTGACCATGAGACTTGTTATAAAAAACCCAGCTGGGTCCCTGATATCCTTTAGGAAAGGTAAACTGCCATCCTGACCTGTATGTGACTTCCAGACTGACAGCAATGTGGTTGACATTTAACTACCCTTCACCACACAGACTGCAGCGGTTCAAGAAGGCAGCTCACCAGCACCTACTCAAGGCGATGTAGGGATGGGCAATTAATACTGGCCTTGTCAGAGATGTCCACGTCCTGTGAATGAATTAAAAAAACAGCAGAATGCCTTAGCAAAGTAATAAGTGACTTGGACAACATCGAACGTGAGTGCTTAAAGTATAACTTTAGTGGCTTGTGAAATAACAATAGGCAATGGATTTATAAACTACAGTGTAGAAATGATGTTTAGGAAGCTAAGCTGTTAAGAAAACGACATCTCAATCGAATCCAGAGTGTCTGGGTAAGGAAGTCTTGTTTGAGCGAAATATCTTTGAAGTAAACAATTAAGGCTGCTTATGTAAATAGACTATCTTCCACGGATTCAGGAACAGGTACATCAGGAGGTCTTATCTGTGACATGTACCTTTGATGCAGGCAGAGTAAGGTGTATAAAGGAGCAGGGTGTTCAACAGCTAGTGGGAGATCTCTATAGAGAAACTGAAAAGCTACTCTCTGTATACAGTATAGACTGATCACCTATGCTATATATGAATAAAGTCTGTTCTGTATGCGCCACCATCAAGTGTCTCGTGCTTACTCGAAGCGTGTTGTTGCAAACCAGAAAAGGAAGGAGTTTGACAAGCAGTTGATCTAACAGCAAGTCCGGCCTTTATTACCCATCCCTAGTTGCTCTGATCAGGTTGTGATTGACCTTCAACTTGAACCGCCGGTAGCAGTTTAATACTACTGAGTGGCTTACATAAGAACATAAGAAATAGGAGCAGGAGCAGGCCAATCGGCTGATTTGATCCTAACCGCCAATCTACTATCACAGAAACATCTCCTGAATCTAACAGAATTAGAAACACGAAATAGGAGCAGGATCAGGCTACACGGCCCCTGGGCCCGCTCCGCTACCCACAGGGCCATGTCCGATCCGAACCTAGACTCATGTCCAAATTCCTGCCCGCTCCCCGTAACCGTTAATTCCCTTTGCTTCTAGGAAACTGTCTATTTCTGTTTTAAATTTATATAATGATGTAGCTTCTACAGCTTTTTGGGGCAGCATATTCCATGGACCTACCACCCTCTGAGTGAAGTAGTTCCTCCTCATCTCAGTTTTAATAGAGCAGCCACTTATTCTAAGACTATGCCCCCTAGTTCTAGTTTCACCCATCATCGGGAACATCCTTCCCGCATCCACCCGATCCAACCCCTTCACAATCTTATATGTTTCAATAAGATCGCCTCTCATTCTTATGAACTCCAATGAGTAGAGTCCCAATCTACTCAACCTCTCCTCATATGTCCATCCCCTCATCCCCGGGATTAACCGAGTGAACCTCCTTTGTACTGACTCGAGAGCAAGTATGTCTTTTCTTAAGTATGGACACCAAAACTGTATGCAGTATTCCAGGTGCGGTCTCACCAATACCTTGTACAACTGAAGCAATACCTCCCTATTTTTATATTATGTCCCCCTAGCAATGAAAGCCAGCATTCCATTGGCCTTCTTAATCACTTGCTGCAGCTGCATACTAACCTTTTGAGTTTCGTACTTTCCAGTTTCTTGCCATTAAGATAACAACTTGCTCTCCGATTTTTCCTGCCAAAGTGTATAACCTCACACTTTCCATTATTATATTCCATCTGCCAAATCTCTGCCCACTTACTTAGCCTGTCTATGTCCCCTTGCAGGTTTTTGTGCCCTCCTCACTCACTACTTTCCCTAAAATCTTAGTATCATCTGCAAACTTTGATATGTTGCACTCGGCCCCTCCTCCAAATCGTTAATATAGATTGTAAAGAGTTGGGGACCCAGCACTGACCCCTGTGGAACACCACTAGTTACTGATTGCCAGTCTGAGAATGAACCATTTATCCCAACTCTCTGCCTTCTGTTAGATAGCCATTCCTCTATCCAGGTCTAGTTCACTTCTGAAGGCAGGTAAAGAGTCAACCGCATTGCTGTGGGATGGAAGTCACTAATAGACTAATAAAGAGTGCAGGTTTCCTTCCCTATAGGACACCAGCGAATCAATTTGGTTTTTACAATAGGCGAGCTTCGTGGTCACCTTTACTGCTTTTTATTTTCAGATTCGTTCCATAAACAAAAGTAACATTTTCAAACGGCCATGGTGCGATTTGAATGCGGAGGCTCTGATATTACTCGTCCAGCAACATGGCCACTACACTAGCTGACCAATCCGTGAAGCTGAGCTTTGGTTGCAAAAGAGTCGTTCAAATTAGGAGGTCATGGTTTGATTTTTGGTGGTAGGAGTTCAGCAATTAGATTCAAAGCTCAAGGATTGGTGGGGAGGGGTGGAAATATTGGGCGGGGTCCACTCTCCTGATCAAATTCAAATGACCCCTCTTCGAAAGTTTCATTGGCTGTGCATATGATATCTTCATTCATAGGGACCAAAGGACATCTTCCCCTTGTGTGTATAATATCATCACTCATCAAGACCGAAGGGAATATTTCCATTGTGTAGATAATGCATACACTCATAAGGACCAAAGGATATCAACCCGTTGTCTATTGGATATCTTCACTTTTAGGGAAAAGAGGAACTGTCTGCATTTTGTCAAGCACCCATGGGAATATGATCCCCCTGTGTTTTCGAAGAAAGATGAACAGTTGCAAAACGTTGTAAAGTTTAAGCTATTACAAAGCACTCTATCAGTAACATGTTTAGAAGCTGAGGAGGAGATTGAAATCGGGAAATGAAAAGATCAGAACGACATTAGCAGAGTGTGACTAGTTGTGAGCCCAGGGAGCGGTATTGGGGCACACCTTTCCACTATATTTATAACTAACTTGGATAAAAGAATTAGACAGCTGTATATATAAGTTGGCTGATGAAACCAACTTAGGTGGCACAGTAAATAGCATAAATCAGTGCAGAAAATGCGAAACGGGCATTGATAGTTTAAGTAAGTGGGTAAAACTGTGGCAGATGGAGTTCAAGGTAGGAAATTGTGAGGTCTTCCATTTTTGACCTCAATAAAGATAGATCAAAGTATTTTATGAATGGCAAGAAGCTAGGAACTGTGGAGCAGTAGAGAGGTTTAGGGTCCCCAGTACATAAGTCAGTAAATGCTATTGGACAGGTACAAAAAGAGTTTTGGATATTAAGGGAATCAAGGGATATGGGGATAGTGCAGGAAAGTGTGTAAGAATTCGTAATAATTTACAGTTCTGAAGATTATTTTTTTTTTGATTAAAGAATCCCTGGGCGTTGTGCTTTTAAATTTCCAGGGATAAAAATGGCTGTCACCACATGGCCGCAGACAAAGGACAATGCTTTGTTTACAAAGCAATTGAATGCTATTAGCATTTATTTGTATATCGAGTGGATACATCTAAACTGCAGAAGAGACTTTTGTATCTTGAATGGGATCCGTTTAAGAATTGAATGGGTTTTTAAATCACCCAGCACTGGACAATAGAGCAGTTGTATTTCCCTTTTGTTTCAGACCAGGGAGCTCCGGAAGACACATTAACCCAGTCTAACCACTCTGTGTTAGCCAATCACAGCTTTCTCTTGGGTATTGGACCCTTTGGGCGGGGTATTTTGCACACAGCCCTTGCAGGGCAGAATGGCAGGACCTCACCAGGTACAAAGATAGCTGCTGAGAAGCTATCTCGCTCTTTACTTCGCTGGACCACAGGTGAGCAGGGTGTTCTGACTCCTCGGCAAGGCCACCTAGCTGGAGTTTGGGGTGGTGATTTAAGGGAATTGCTAAGATTGTTTAAATAACATTGTAGCCATTGTATCCCTCGTTTTCGCCGTCTGCAACCCCCTGTTATATAGTTTTACTGTAATTACTGTGTTCGTGTGGTATAGATTATTCTTTTGATTGTAGTTTATTTAGGTAATAAAACTTGTTTCGCTCATCCAAACCACTTGTCCGTTTTAATATCATTAATTATAAGTTCCTCCACTGAGAACTGAAGGAGGGTTAGCGATTCAAAACCGCTGTTTGTAAATTGGTTTAGATTGCGGCAGCAAAAGGCTGCAGGCCGGGTAAATTAGCATAAACCAGTTAAAAGATGCCACCCTTACAAATGGCGAGCCAGCCAGGAGTGGAGGCAGTTTTTGATTTAATAAGTGGTCTGGATCTGGAGAAAGTACCAGCTTTTGTGTCTCTCGTTTTCAGTATGTGGGTAGCCCTGCGAATTTTAGCGGCAGTTTATAGGCTGACCTATCAGGGTATAGGTGGCTGGGTTAAGGAGGGTGAGAAGACGGTGCAGGAGAAGGTAGAAGAGGCCAAGAATTGGGAGTCCCAGCTTGAAAAATGCCAGGCGGAGGTAGAACGCATCAGAGAGGTGTATGAGGCCAGAGCTAGTGGAATGAGGGTGCGGGAAAATGCACGCCTCATACTAGGGGTTACGAAATGCCAGGCATTTATAGAGCGCATTGTGCAGGAAGTAGCAGAGGCTAGGGACAATGAGATGAGGCTACAAGAGGAGAATGCACACCTCACCCAAGAAGCTAGTGAGGGAGAGAGCCATGCGAGAGACAAGACAGAGTTCCTAAGATATCAAATCATAGAAGCAAAGAGGAGCGAGATGAGACTGCGGGAAGAGAATGCCCGACTCACCTCAGAAGCAACAGAGCAGGAGGAGAAGGTTAGGGAGGAAAAGACAGCTTATAAGCAGGCCTGTGTCCTAAGGTTTGAGGAAGCAGATCATGGCCCCTGTAGGGCAGAGATAGAAAGCCTTAACATGGCTTTAAATGCATCAAAGGGGATGATTTGTTGGATCAGCCCGAAGGCAGGTCAGCTGGACTTTGCTGGTAGCCGAAGTAGAACCCTCCCACAGGCAGCACCCAGAGCGGAGCTGGATTGGGAATTAGAGACCCCAAGACCGCAGCCCACAGCTCCGAGTCTTGAGGAGCTCTGGCAGCGAGGAGGGGTGGACATAGGGTGGTAGGAGAACACCAGCAGGCCCCGCTAGGCAGGTGGGGACCAGGATCAGTATACCCCCTCAAACAA
Source organism: Somniosus microcephalus (assembly GCF_052327205.1). Taxonomy (NCBI): domain Eukaryota; kingdom Metazoa; phylum Chordata; class Chondrichthyes; order Squaliformes; family Somniosidae; genus Somniosus; species Somniosus microcephalus. The sequence goes on from NW_028225179.1 coordinate 121,739,227, forward strand.
CGGAGGTACGTTCCGCCCGTGAGTAGTGAGCCTGAGAATAGGTGTCCTCAGCCCACAGCAAGTTCGAGTTCACAGGCAAGCACTGTGGCTTGTGTGGGGGGAGGAGCCATTCATGTTCAGAGTAAGCTGATTAAGCCAGGGAACAGGGAAGGAGAGTTCTGGGACCCCTGTAGAGCAGGTCCAGTAGCAAAAATCCGGGACAATGGAGGCACACAGAGGATAGTTTTGACCCCAGAAAAAAGGCTGGTCCAAAATTCCCCAGTTAAAGCCACCTGGGTGAGGGAGCATGAGTTTGCTGTCCATGCAAGTTCAAGTTCACCGCCTGTAAAGACAGGCACTGTGGCCTGTTTAAAGGGACCAGCTTCTCAGCCAGCTTCTAGAATGGTCCCCCCCATGATGTGGGACACTGGGGGGGCAGGAATAGCAACCCCTCTTGCAGGAGCCACAGGGAGGGAGCGAACACCAAGATTTAAACATGGGGAGGAAAATTTCCAGCCACCAGCAGCGGGTGGTGAGAGTATACCTGCCCCCAGCACAGGAGTGGGCAGGGAAGAGCAGACAAACCCAGAGAGAGATTTGCACCGGCAGGCTGCCAGGTACATTAAACAGTGCGGGCAATTTGGACATGGGGGAGAAGGTTCCCAGCCAGCTGGGGCTGTGACCCAAGCTCACGGTGCGCCAGCCAAAGTTTCCCCCATAGAGACACTCCTCAGAAGGTCTCAGCGGGTGCCCCAGCCTAAGAAAGCATAGTCCACCACTTTACAGTGGAGTAGGGCGGACTCCCAAGCCAGGGAGAAGCCAGAGAGCAGAGGCCCCCACTCAACAGCCATAAGCTGCGAGGGACCAGAGACAGGAGGCAGTCCAGCTTTGCTGCAGCCAGCAGCAATCTGCGACGGTGCCAGAGATTAGCCTGGCCGTCCGGAGACGGGCGGCATTTGTATTGTAGCTATCTGCATAGCGTGCTATTAAGGTGTATTTGAAGTTTTGTTGACATAACTAGGTTTAAGTTTAAGTTTAAAGAGTTTAAGTTTACATGTGTGCCAAATGTTTGCATTTTGGTCCGAGGTCGAGGGACCCGACCATGTCACCACCTAAGGCAGCAGGTCAGTGAGACCTGGCTGCGTGTCCTTTTAAATTTTTGCAGGAGATTGAAAAATGAAGCAGCCCTGTTCACCCAGCCCGAGCTGGGCACCGAATGAAGATATGGAGACAGAATGTTGGGGATCACCTCGCCACCGGACGAATCCAGGAGACCCCGCAGCGATCTTTGGGAAAAACCAGATAGTGTCCGGAGGAATTTGCCTACTCCTCCTACGGGGCGGAGATGGCCCCAGCTGGGTGGGGCACGGCCCCCAACCCAGCCCCATCCTGACCGAAGTTCACTTGCGGGAGACCTCGCTGTTGAGGAGTCACGATGGGGAAGTGCGGGCGCCTTGTGATAGGGACACGTTCCTCGGGGGTGGGTGGTGATGGCCCGGGAAAGATCGTATAGAGGAGGGGGAGAACCAACAGTCACGTGGGTGCGTTCGGGGAAGGGAGGAACTCACCTGGGGGCCCACGGGCAAAGTTAGTGTAAGTGTGGCTGGGGAGGATGAGTGGGTGGCCGGATCTGGGATCCAAGCTTGTGTGGGGCCAGGGAGAGCCGCCACAAAGGCACCCATCATCTTTCTGCAGTCATTCGAGGGAAGACGGGAGGGGGAAAGACTGTGAGTCGAGATCCCATGCTCCCCGGTCTCGGTCTGTGCTAAGATTTATTTTAAACATGAGTGGTACCCCGCCTCCACAAAGGGACAAGGGAACGGCTCGGGGCTGGTGGAGCAGGCTGGTCTGTAAATCCATTCTGCCTGTTTTAAAGTTTAAGATGATTAAAGGGGGGTGGAAGGTACTTTTACTGCCCGAGTGGGAGGAGCAATACACACTCGAATTTCGCGACCCATCATCGGCACGTGATGGTCGGGGTTCATTTAAGCATGTTGTTTAATTATTTTTTGTATTTTGCGTTGCAGCCCCAAGATGAGCATAGGCGTAGGATCCTCTCCGTGCTTGGGACCTGTTTGTGACAACTCCAAGTTGAGCAGAGGCGTAGTACCCTCTCTGTGCTTGGGATCATTTTGAGTACATTGTGTAACTAAGATTGCAACATTTTGTAATAATTTATGATGTAAAAAAGTGATTGTAAATTTGGTTTACACTGCATAATTTTAGAAGCGTGTAGGGGTATGATACACCTTATTGAAAATGGAAGTATCTGTAAGATGCCTACCATAACATGGTTTTGTTTTTCTTGAATTTAAGGGGAATAGACGGGTTGGGGATCAGTGGCAGATAGCTATTACGTAAATACAGGGGATGGTTGTTTGTGAGGGGTCAGGAATCATTGCTCATTTCTTCAAGAGGATACGATAAGCAAGCTGGAAGTATCCAAGGGCGGACTGTAAGAATTCGTAATAATTTACAGTTCTGAAGATTAATTTTTTTTTTGATTAAAGAATGCCTGGGCGTTGTGCTTTTAAATTTCCAGGGATAAAAATGGCTGTCACCACATGGCCGAAGACAAAGGGCAATGCTTTGTTTACAAAGCAATTGAATGCGATTAGCATTTGTTTGTATATCGAGTGGATACATCTAAACTGCAGAAGAGACTTTTGTATCTTGAATGGGATCCGTTTAAGAATTGAATAGGTTTTTAAATCACCCAGCACTGGACAATAGAGCAGGTGTATTTCCCTTTTGTTTCAGCCCAGGGATCTCCGGAAGACACATTAACCCAGTCTAACCACTCTGAGTTAGCCAATCACAGCTTTGTCTTGTGTATTGGACCCTTTGGGTGGAGAATTTTGCACACAGCCCTTGCAGGGCAGAACGGCAGGACCTCACCAGGTATAAAGATAGCTGCTGAGAAGCTATCTCGCTCTTTACTTCGCTGGACCACAGGTGAGCAGGGTGTTCTGACTCCTCGGCAAGGCAACCTAGCAGGAGTTTGGGGTGGTGATTTAAGAGAATTGCTAAGATTGTTTAAGTAATATTGTAGCCATTGTATCCCTCGTTTTCGCCATCTGCAACCCCCTGTTATACAGTTTTACTTTAATTACTGTGTTCGTGTGGTATAGATTATTCTTTTGATTGTAGTTTATTTAGGTAATAAAACTTGTTTCTCTCATCCAAACCACTTGTCCGTTTTAATATCATTAATTATAATTTCCTCCACTCAGAACTGAAGGAGGGATAGCGATTCGAAACCGCTGTTTGTAAATTGGTTTAGAGTGCAGCAGCAAAAGGCTGCTGGCCAGGTAAATTACCATAAACCAGTTAAAAGATGCTCCCCTTACAAGTGGAGATGAGGAAGAAGATCAGCCATGATCTTATTGAATGGCGGAACAGGCTCGAAGGGCTAAATGGCCTATTCCTGCTCCTTTTTCTTATGTTCTTAAAAACTAATTTAAAATCCCAATGGAATGTCGATCTTTATCCCAAGAGGGCTGGAACACAAAGTGGCAAAGTTAGGTTACACCTGTAGAAACATAGAAACATAGATACATAGAAGATAGGAGCAGGAGTCGGCCATTCGGCCCCTCGAGCCTGCTCCGCCATTAAATGCAATCATGGCTGATCATCCAAATTCAGTACCCGGTCCCTGCTTTCTCCCCATACCCCTTGATCCCTTTAGCCTTAAGAAATATATCCAACTCCTTCTTGAATATATTTAATGTATTGGCCTCCACTGCCTTCTGTGGTAGAGAATTCCACAGGTTTACCACTCTCTCGGTGAAGAAATTCCTCCTCATTTCTGTCCTAAATGGCCAATCCCTCATCCTTAGACTGTGACCCCTGGTTCTGGACTCCCTGACCATTGGGAACATCCTTCCTGCATCTAGTCTATCCAGTCCTGTCAGAATTTTATAAGTTTCAATGAGATCACCTCTCATTCATCTAAACTCCAGCGAGTAAAAGCCCAATCGACCCAATCTCTCCTCGTACGTCATTCCTACCATCCCAGGTATCAGCCTGGTGAATGTTCGCTGAACTCCTTCCATGGCAAGAACATTCTTCTTCAGATAAGGCGACCAAAACTTCACATAATACTCAAGATGTGATCTCACCAAGGCCCTGTATAACTGCAGCAAGACATCCTTGCTCCTGTACTCAAACCCTCTCGCTATGAAGGCCAACATGCCATTTGCCTTCTTAACCGCCTGCTGCACCTGCATGCTTACCTTCAGCGACTGGTGCACATGGACACCCAGGTCTCGTTGCACTTACCCTTCTCCCAATCTATTGCCATTCAATAATAATCTGCCCTCCTGTGTTTGCCACCAAAGTGGATAACCTCACATTAATCCACGTTATATTGCATCTGCCATGCTTTTACCCAATCACCCAACCTGTCCCAATCATCCTCGAGTTTCTCAGCATCCTCCTCACAGCACACACGCACACCCAGGTTTATGTCATCTGCAAATTTGGAGATATTACATCTTGTTCCCTTTTCCAGATCATTAATACATATTGTGAATAGCTGGGGTCCAAGGACTGATCCCTGCGGTACCACACTAGTCATTGCCTGCCACTCGGAAAAAGACCCGTTTATTCCAAATCTTTGCTTTCTGTCTGCCAACCAGTGCTCTATCCAAGTCAATACCTTGCCCCCAATCCCATGTGCCTTAAATTGACACGCTAATCTGTTATGTGGGACCATATTGAAAGCCTTCTGAAAGAACAAATACACCACATCCACTGATTCTCCCTTATCTATTTTACCAGTTATATCCTCAAAAAAATTCCACTAGAGAGCTCTGGTTAGACACTGCCTGGTGTATTGCGCTCATTCCTGGTGCCACACCCCACGAAGGATATATTGGCCTTGGAGTGGTACAGCGAAAATTATCCAGAATAATGAGGGAAAGCGGGGAACTACAGACCTGTAGTTGGGAAAATGCTGGAATCTATTATAAAGGATGCTATAACTGGGCACTTAGAAACTAATAGTAAGATTGGGCAGAGTCAACATGGATTTATGAATGGGAAATCCTGTTTGCCAATCCTATTGGAGTTCTATGAGGAAGTAACCAGTGGAATAGACAAAGGGGTACCGGTAAATGTGGTGTATCTGGATTTTCAGAAGGCCTTCAATAATGTTCCACACAAAAGGTTGGTGAACAAAATTAGGGCACATGCAATTGAGGGTCATATACTAGCATGGATTGAGAATTGGTTGACAGACAGAAAACAAAGAGCAGGGATAAACGGGACATTTTCAGGATGGCAGGCTGTGACAAGTGGGGTACCACAAGGATCGGTGCTTGGGCCCGAGCTATTCACAATCTATATCAATGATTTGGATGAGGGGACTAAAGGTAAAATTTCCAAATTTGCTGATGACAGTAAGCTAGGTGGCAGTGTCAATTGCGAAGAGGATGTGAAGAGGCTTCAAAGGGATCTCGACATGCTCAGTGAGTGGGCGAGAACATGGCAGATGGAAAATAATGAGGTTAAATGTGAAGTTATCCACTTTGGTAGAGAAACAGAAAGGCAGAGTATTTCGTAAATGGTGAACGGTTTGGGAAATGCCAATGCACAAATGGACCTGGGTGTCCTTGTACATGAGTCACTGAAAGTGAATGTGCAGATGCAGCAAACCATTAGGAAGGCAAGTGGTATTCTGGCCTTCATTACAGAGGATTTGAGTCCAGGATTAAGAGTACAGGTGAGACCGCACCTGGAGTATGGTGTGCAATGTTGGTCTCCTTACCTAAGGAAGGATATACTTGCCATGGAGAGAGTGCAACAAAGGTTCACGAGATTGATTCCTGGGATGGCGGGACTGTCGTATGAGAAGAGATTGAACAAACTAGGACTGTATTTTCTTGAATTCAGAAAAATGAGAGGGTATCTCATTGAAGCAGACAAAATTATTACAGGGCTTGATAGGGTGGATGCTGGGAGAATGTTTCCCTTGGCTGTGGAGATGAGATCGAGGGGCCACAGCCTCAGGATAAAGGGTAGGCCATTCAGGACTGAGATGAGAAGACATTTCTTCACACAGAGGGTGGTGAATCTTTGGAACTCTCTACCCCAGAGTGCTGTGGAGGCTCAGTCATTGGCTATATTCAAAACAGAAGTCGATGGATTTCTGACTAGTAAGGGCATCAAGGGATATGGCGATTGGGCGAGTGAATGGAGTTGAGGTGGATGATCACCCATGACCTACTCCTGCTCCTATTTCTTATGTTCTTACGTTCTAACACAAGACAAACTTCAAACTGGAACTGGACAAAAAACAAGAGCTGAAAATGGAATGGCTGCAGTTTAACCCCCGCTCCTCCAGTTCCTCCAGAGAAATTGAAATAAATCCACGAGGAAAGAATCAGAAACATACCGACACTGAGAATGAACAAGGCAGAGTAAATAAAGCAAAGGCAAAGCAGAAATAGTTCAACACGGAAAGTATTCTCCAATCCCCCCTCTCCCCATTCAGTCAATTGCAGAAACCTCTTATGAAGCAGTGAGCTATTTACTTCGTGTGTAGGTAATTAATGTCAACTCTCGAGCACAATTTTCCAGTATTTTCGGAATGCTGAATACTGCATTATAATTCTCAAATTTCCGGTCCGTATTTAATCTGGTCATTGACCAAAAAGATGCACTGGTTAGTTTGATGTTGCTCCCCTCCTGTTTGTTGTTTTGAATCCCAATGTAGGCATGGGATCAGTGCAGTTTGTTTGATTTACTTTGCACGTCAACTTACATTTATATTGCATCTTTAATGTAGTAAAACCTCCCAAGGTGCTTCAGAGTAGTGACCGTCAAAGAAAATTTGACACCGAACCACATAAGGAGACATTAGGACACGTTTTGAAAAGCTTTTTAAAGAAGTCGGTTTTAATGAGCATCTTAAAGGAAGAGAGAGAGAGATGTGGAGAGGCGGAGAGGTTTAGAAACATAGAGACATAGAAAAATAGGAGCAAGAGTAGAGCATTCGGCCCTTCGAGCCTGCTCTGCCATTCAATATGATCATGGCTGATCCTTTATCTCAATACCATATTCCGGCTTTCTCCCCATACCCCTTGATGCCTTTTGTGTCTAGAAATCTATCTATCTCCATCTTAAATCTACTCAGTGCTTGGCCTCCACAGCCTTCTGGGGTAGAGAATTCCATAGGTTCACCACCCTCTGAGTGAAGAAAGTTCTCCTCATCTCAGTCCTAAATGTCCTACCCCGTATCCTGAGACCGTGACCCCTCGTTCTAGACCCCCAGCCAGGAGAAAAATCCTCCCTGCATCCAGTCTGCCTAGACCCATCAAATTTTATACGTTTCAATGAGATCCCCTCTCATTCTTCTAAACTCTAGTCAATACTGGCCTAGTAGACCCAATATTTCCTCATACGACAGGCCTGCCATCCGAGGAAACTGTCTGCTGAACCTTCGCTCCACTCCCTCTATGGCAAGTATAATCTTTCTTAGGTAAGTATACCAAAACTGCACACAGTACTAAAGGTGTGGTCTCACCAAGGCCCTGTATAACTGTAGTAAGACACCCTTGCTCCAGTACTCAAATTCTAATGCAATGAAGGCCAACATATCATTTGCCTTCCTAATTGCTTGCTGCACCTGCATGTTGGCTTTCAGTGACTGGTGTACAACAACATCCAGGTCCTTCTCTAAATCTACATTTTCAAATCTATCATCATTTAAATTACCTCTGCCTTTCTGTTTTTTCTACCAAAGTGGATAACTTCACATTTATCCACATTATACCGCATCCGCCATGTATTTGCCCACTCACTCAACTTGTCTAAATTGCCTTGAAGCCTCTTTGCATCCTCCTCACAACTCATGCTGTCAGCAAACTTGGAAATATTACATTTGGTTCCCGCATCCAAATCATTGATATATATTGTGAATAGCTGGGGCCCAAGAACTGATCCCTGCGATAACCCACTAGTCACCACCTGCCACCCCAAAAAAGATCCATTTTTTCATACTCTCTGTTTAGGGAGGGTATTCCAGATCTTCGGGCCCAGACAGATGAAGTCACTGCTGCCAATGAAGGGGTGCTGGAAATCAGGGATGCTCAAGGGGCCTGAACTGGAGGGGGAAAGAGATCTCGGGGGGCTATCGTGCTGGAAGACGTTACAGAGGTAGGGAGAGGCGAGGCCAGAGAGGGATTTGAAAACAAAGAAGTGAATTTTACAAGCGAGGCATTGCCAGACCTGAAGCCAATTTATGTAATCGTTCACAAGCGTGATGGGTGAACGGGACATAGTGCGGGACATGATGCAGGCTGCAGAGCTTTGGATGAGCTCAATTTATGTAGGGTGCAGGATGGGAGTCCAGCAAGGAGAGCATTGGAATGGTCCTGCCTGGAAGTTAAAAAAATGCCTGGATGAGGGTTTCAACAGCGGATGAGCTGAGGCAGGGACGGAACGGGTGATGTTACCGAGGTGGAAGTAGGCGGTCTTGGTGATGGACGGGATATGGGTGTCAGAAGTTGTGCTCAGGCTCAAATATGACACCAAGAGTGGTTGAGCCTCAGACAGATGCTAGGGAGAGAGATGGGGTCAATGTCTGGGGAACAGAGATTGTGGCGGGGACTGAAGACAATGACCTCAGTGTTCCCGTTATTTAATTGGAGGAAATTTTTGCTCATCCAGTACCGGATGTCGGAATGCAGCGTGACAGATCAGAGGTAGTGGAGAGATCTAGAGAGGTGGTGGTGAGGCAGAACTGGTTGTCATTGGCAGACATTTGGAAGCAGAGGAGTTTTTCAGATGATGTCGCTGAGGGGCAGCCTGTACCTGAGAAATAGGAGGGGCCAAAGATATTGGTGGACTCAAAGCTAATGCTGCAGGCGTGGGAAGAGTCATAGAATTATAAAAATTTAAAGCTCTGATGGAGGCCATTTCGGCCCATCTTGAGTTGGGAGGTGACAACACTTTCAAGGATTTTGGAGAGGAAAGGAGATCAGAGATGGTGCAGTAGTTTGTAAGGACAGAGGGTTCAAAGGTTTTTTTTCGAGGCTGGGGATGATGCTGGCAGATTTGTGGGAAAAGGGGCCAGTATCTGCGGAGAGAGAGCCGTTAACAATATCCGCTAACACGGCAGCCAGGAAGGGAAGTTGGGCGGTCAGCAGTTTGTTGGTAATAGGATCGAGGGAGCAGGTGTTGGGTCTCATAGATAAGATGAACTCGGAGCGGTCATGAGGCAAGACAAGGAGAAACTGGAGAGAGCTGCGAGTTCAGGGCTAGGCAGGGCGGAGCCTTGGGGGAAGTTTGGCTTGGTGGGCCAGGGGAAGCGAGGGAAGCGACAGAGGCAGCTGAACAAATGGGCTCAATCTTCATCACAGAGAAGTCCATGAGCTCCATGCTCTTGTTATTGGAATTAAGGCTGCAGGGATCGGGGGAAAGGCGTTTAATAAGATGCTTTACAGTGGAGAAGGGAAGACAGGTGTAATACTGGACTCCTGTACGATCCTGGAATAGTGAGCAGTTTTGTCAGAGGAGAGCAGAAGCCAATACCTCTCCGACCCAACCAGTTATGGCGTTGAATCACGAAACAAGTGGACCACCAGATAAGTCCAAATCTAAGAGAGAGATTAATGGGTGTAATGGCATCTCCGGCATCACTGGTGAAGGTGAGGGTGTGATAGATCAGATTATTAGCATTTTGGTACAGAGCATTAAAAAAAATATTGATCAAATAACCATTCAGGTATGACGGTGCCCAATGCTCGTTCAATGGTCGACCATGCTCCGCTGGTCTCTTCTTCTTAGGCAGTCCCGCGGAACCAGGATGACTTACTTCCACACTAAAAATGAGTTCTCAGGTGACTGATGACTGATGTGTCCAGTGCGGGACCTACAGTCTCGGTCATAGGTGGGGCAGACGGTGGTTGAAGGGGCGGGTGGCTGGGGTGCTTGGCTTATGGCTCCTTTATGGCTCTTGCACATGAATGAAAGATGTAGCCGGGTGATTGAAGACCCATTTTGTTTAACTTCCCCTCCCAGCTTCGATATTTTCCCACATGAAATCAATGCGATTTGCTCTATCACTCTCAGGTTATGTTTTGGTTAACATGTACACTTTAACTCTGTCGTGCTAACGGACGGGGTCATATTTTATTCTCCCTTCTCCTTTATTTCACATTTTAATTTTATAACTGAAGTGGTGGAGCCTTTGGAGAATGAATCAAAGCACCGTGTCACCAAGATGCGGCAGCGTATAACAGATTGAGAGACTGGGTGTGGGATTCGTTACCCCCGGTGCCCAGTGCTGCCCCGGATTTTGTTTTGCTTGAATCAAGTAATCGTTGAGTGCAATTTAACCATTGATATGGAAAAAATATATGTTGTAATGTGTTTGTTCGAAGGCCTGTAGCTAACGCGAGCCCTTATGTTAGAGCACGGTGTCCCCAGGGGGACTGGCTCGTGTATAAAAGAGCGACCGTTTCGATGCAGTGTCTTGGTGGCCATACCCAGAAATTGGCTTCCACGATTCTCTGGTTCATGCAGGAAATGGGACGCTCCGCCGTTCTCGACGAATCAGTGATTTGCTATCCCATTCTTGTAATTTTTGGTGTTCCCGGTAAGTATATATTAAGTGGACCGTCATTTGAATGTATTGCTGCTTTCTCCATGTGTGGTTTGTCTCCGTGTCTTCGTTCCTTGCTTTGCCAATTAATGGTCGCAATTTATTGAATAAAATCTCTCACTTTTCCTCATTTGCTTTAAAATGACAACGTTGGTGTTAATCGAGATATCCCTGAAAGCGAGTTTTCTCCTTTGTGAGACGCCTTGCAATCTGTTGCCTGGACTAAGAGTGATGATCAGATCTAAGACGCCTGGGCCCACCATGCGAAACTTTAACCTGTCTTTTTTCTTTTACAGATGTGGACACGCATGTCGTGCCTCTCTCCCAAGATTTTGTTTCCCCTGACTCACTAAACTTTTCTCACGCTGTGAATTGACTTTGTGGGCAACTTTAACATAACCCGGCCTTGGGGAAACAGACGGGAGCGGGTGCAACGCTGGTCTTACTCCCCGGCCGATTGTACTCTTCATTGAAGTCGATGGGCTACAACACCTGCTCTCCAATCGATCCTTAGGTTAAAATTACACATTCTGTGTCTGAATTTGAAATCAAAGAAGTGGCTTAGTGTCTATTTTAATCAATGGTGTTCTCTACCTTAACACAATGAAAAGGCTTCTGATCAGTAATGGGTCTCCCAAAAGATCATTGAACAAATCTTGAAGCTGTCACTCAAATCATGTGTGATAAATGAGCGGGCCAATTTCCAGCAACTTTTAAGCTGCACTCATGGTTTTTTCTCTCGACTGAGGCCAGTTAAATGAGCAGAGCGCAGCGAGTGAACTTGGTTCTGACGAAGGGTCATCGACCTGAAACCTTAACTCTGTTTCTCTCTCCACAGATGCTGTCTGATCTGCTGAGTATTACCAGCATTTTCTGTCTTTATTTTTGGTTCTTGTTGACTCAGAAACGCACCCAGGGAGAGCCTGGGAGGGATCGGTTTCAGTAACATGCCTTCGGTCTTACGATTGGACACAATCCAGGACAAAGCAGCCCGTTTGATTGGCACTCCATCCACCACCATAATCATTCACTCCCTCCAACAGCAGTGCACCATGGCTGCAGTGTGTACCATCTACAAGATGCACTGCAGCAACTCGCCAAGGCTTCTTCGACAGCTCCTCCCGAACCCGCGACCTCTTCCACCTAGAAAGACAAGGGCAGCAGGCACATGGGAACACCACCACCTCCAAATTCCCCTCCAAGTCACAGGCCATTTAAAGAATCAAGTAGTATGGGGAGAGAGCGGGAATATGGTACTGGGATAGATTATCAGCCATGATTATATTGAATGGCGGAGCAGGCTCGAGGGCCGAATGGCTGACTCCTGCTGCTATTTTTCTCTGTTTCTTTCTGTGTTTCTAGGTTTCTACCATCCTGACTTAGAAGTATATCGCCGATCCTTCATTGTCGCTGGGTCAAAATCCTAGAATGCCCTACCTAACAACACTGTGGGAGTACCTTCACCACATGGACTGCAGCAGTTCAAGAAGGCGGCTCACCACCACCTTCTCAAGGGCAATAAGGAATGAGCAATAAATGCTGGCCTTGCCAGTGACGCCCAGATCCCATAAGTGAATAAAGTCGAAAAATACGCAATTCCGAGCGGGTGTGATTTTCTTTGATTCCTCTGTTTTCATTTTCCATTGTTTGCAGCGAACCTGATGCCAGTTGTGATCCTGTCCCGGGGAAAGTGCGGCCTCTACAAAGGAATCACTCGTTACATGGCGGCTATGGCAATAGCAGATCTCATGGTCTGTCTCTTCAATGCAAGCGTGGCAAGCATCTTTCGGTTTCATTTCCTGCAATCATTCTTGAGCTACACCATAGCGTGTCGTCTTAGTGCCTTTATACAAGTAGTTAGTAGCCAACTCTCTGTCTGGTCCACACTGTCGTTCACCTTTGACCACTTCATAGCCATTTGTTGTCAGAAAGTAAAAGTAAAATTTTGCACCGAAAGAATTGCCACTGCGGTTCTAACTGCGGTGTGTGTGCTCAGCTTTTTGATGCATATTCCCGTTTATTTCCGTTATGAGCCCTACTATGTTGTTGGGGATATAGAGTGGGGCTGTCGTACAGTAACGGGATATGTCTCTTTGCCGAGATGGATAGCTTACAAGTGGATTAGCACCTTAGCTTCCCCATTACTTCCATACCCTGCGATGTTACTGTTGAACTCTCTCACTGCCAGGCACAACTTAGTGGCCAGTAGAGCTCGCAGAGCCCTGAAGAGCCGCAACGCTGGGGAGAGCAGCAGTGATCCCGAGATGAAGGACCGAAGAACATCCATCATTCTCCTCTTCACGATCTCGGGGAGCTTTATGGTGTTGGCGGCGCCAGTTACTGTAATACACTTTTCTGTCAGTGTCACGGAGACAATTACATTCACTGGTTCAAACTCGCTTTATATGGCGATTAAAATCACCCTTCTGTTGAATTATTTGAGCTCCTGCACAAACACCTGCATTTATGCGTTGACCCAGAGGAGATTCCGGGAGGAGGTGAAAAATATGGTGAAATACCCGTTTATTCTCATTCTTAAATTATGCAAGTAATGAAAGTAACTGCACATAAAATAAACCCTATTTCCCGGTATCCAGCTTGTTGTTGCTTGATCAATTTGGCTGAGGCAGGTTCTGCACGTTCTTTCTCATCCCACCACATCACCAGTTGTCCCACTTCCCTTATTTGCAAGGAGACGGTAGTTCTGCTGTTGTTGTGAAACACGCCACGGCGACTTCACAACCTTTCTCCATTCTTCATCTTGAGAGGAATACACAGCAGACAAGGATCCCCATTGGCCCTTGACATAATGTAGAAAATCCCTTACGGACCCGATGGCCGAAGCTTTCAGAGATACAATGGAAACTTGCCGTCAGGTTCGTGTGTGAGGACATCAGGGACTCATTGTGAATATTGCTTCTGCATCCAGTCTGTAAGGAAACCAGTATGGTCTCTGTGTGTGTGAACATATCGGAAACACGACGATAGGATATGTATTTCTCAATAGTGTAAGGAACAAAAAGTGTTTTTTATTCTCACAAAGCTCCAGACCGTTGTCCTGGCTGGAAATTGACAGACACAGGAAGTCACATCAATGGGTGCGCGCGACCATGTGGGAATTGAACCATGTTGTAAAATAATGGGAATCTGGACTATCTTTTAATTAAATTTATTCTTAGAATGTGGGCTTCGCTGAAAAGTGTTGGCTATCTTGTTGAGTTAAGGGTTAACAATCGAACCGCCTTGTATCTTAGAGCAAAAGACTTTCCACCATAAACAGGATTACGGTAGCATGGTGGTTATGTTACCAGACTAGTGAATCAAATGCCTGGAGTTATGACCTGGATTAGGTGTGTTCCAATCCCACTACAGAAGCTGGGGGATTTAAATTCAGTCAATTAATTAAATCTGGAATTAAAAGTATCAGCAATGGTGACCATGAGACTACTGGATTGTTGTAAAAAACCCAGCTGGTTCCCTGATATCCTTTAGGAAAGGTAAACTGCCATCGTGACCTGGAAATGACTTCCAGACTGACAGCAATGTGGTTGACATTTAACTAAACTTCACCACACAGACTGCAGCGGCTCAAGAAGGCAGCTCACGAGCACCTACTCAAGGCGATGTAGGGATGGGCAATTAATGCTGGCCTTGCCAGTGATGTCCGCGTCCTGTGAATGAATTAAAAAAACAGCAGAATGCCTTTGCAAAGTAAGAAGTGACTTGGACAACATTGACCGTGAGTGATTAAAGTATAACTTTAGTGGCTTGTGAAATAACGATAGGCAATGTATTTATTAACTACAGTGCAGAAAGGATGTTTAGGAAGCTAAGCTGTTAAGAAAACGACTCCTCAATCGAATCCAGAGTATCTGGGTCAGGAAGTCTTGTTTGAGCGAAATATCTTTGAAGTAAAAAATTAAGGCAGCTTATGTAAATAGACTATCTTCCATGGATTCGGGAACAGATACATCAGGAGGTCTTATCTATGACATGTACCTTTGATGCAGGCAGAGTAAGGTGTATAGAGGAGCAGGGTGTTCAACAGCTAGTGGGAGATCTCTATAGAGAAACTGAAAAGCTACTCTCTGTATACAGTATAGACTGATCACCTATGCTGTATATGAATAAAGTCTGTTCTGTATGCGCCACCATCAAGTGTCTCGTGCTTACTCGAAGCGTGTTGTTGTAAAGCAGAGAAGGAAGGAGTTTGACAAGCAGTTGACCTAACAGCAAGTCCGGCCTTTATTGCCCATCCCCAGTTGCTCTGATCAGGTTGTGATTGACCTTCAACTTGAACCGCCAGTAGCAGTTTAATACAACTGAGTGGCTTACATAAGAACATAAGAACATAAGAAATAGGAGCAGGAGTAGGCCAATCGGCTGATCTGATCCGAACCGCCAATCTACTATCACAGAACCATCTCCTGAATCTAACATTATTAGAAACACGAAATAGGAGCAGGATCAGGCTACACGGCCCCTGGGCCCGCTCCACTACCCACAGGGCCATGTCCGATCCGAACCTAGACTCATGTCCCAATTCCTGCCCGCTCCCCATAACCCTTAATTCCCTTTACTTCTAGGAAACTGTCTATTTCTGTTTTAAATTTATGTAATGATGTAGCTTCTACAGCTTTTTGGGGCAGCATATTCCATGGACCTACCACCCTCTGAGTGAAGTAGTTCGTCCTCATCTCAGTTATGAAAGAGCAGCCCCTTATTCTAAGACTATGCCCCCTAGTTCTAGTTTCACCCATCATCGGGAACATCCTCCCCGCATCCACCCGATCCAACCCCTTCACAATCTTATATGTTTCAATAAGATAGCCTCTCATTCTTATGAACTCCAATGAGTAGAGTCCCAATCTACTCAACCTCTCCTCATATGTCCATCCCCTCATCCCCGGGATTAATCGAGCGAACCTTCTTTGTACTGACTCGAGAGCAAGTATGTCTTTTCTTAAGTATGGACACCAAAACTGTATGCAGTATTCCAGGTGCGGTCTCACCAATACCTTGCACAACTGAAGCAATACCTCCCTATTTTTATATTCTATCCCCCTAGCAATGAAAACCAGCATTCCATTGGCCTTCTTAATCACTTGCTGCACCTGCATACTAACCTTTTGAGTTTCGTGTACCAGGATCCCAGTTCCCTTTGTGCTTCAGTACTTTCCAGTTTCTTGCCATTAAGATAATAAATTGCTCTACGATTTTTCCTGCCAATGTGCATAACCTCACACTTTCCAGTATTGTATTCCACCTGCCAAATCTCTGCCCACTTAATTAGCCTGTCGATGTCCCCTTGCAGGTTTTTTATGCCCTCCTCACTCACTACTTTCCCTCCCATCTTAATATCTTCTGCAAACTTTGATATGTTACACTCGGTCCCCTCCTCCAAATCATTAATATAGATTGTAAAGAGTTGGGGACCCAGCACTGACCCCTGCGGACCACCACTAGTTACTGATTGCCAGTCTGAGAATGAACCATTTATCCCAACTCTCTGCCTTCTGTTAGATAGCCAATCCTCTATCCAGGACTAGGTCACTTCTGAAGGCAGGTAAAGAGTCAACCGCATTGCTGTGGGACGGAAGTCACTAATAGACTAATATAGAGGGCAGGTTTCCTTCCCTATAGGACACCAGCGAATCAATGTGGTTTTTACAATGGGCGAGCTTCGTGGTCACCTTTACTGCTTTTTATTTCCAGATTCGTTCCATAAACAAAAGTAAGATTTTCAAATGGCCATGGTGCGATTTGAACGCAGAGGCTCTGATAGTCCAGCAACATGGCCACTACACTAGCTGACCAATCCGTGAAGCTGAGCTTTGGTTA
Source organism: Somniosus microcephalus (assembly GCF_052327205.1). NCBI lineage: Eukaryota > Metazoa > Chordata > Chondrichthyes > Squaliformes > Somniosidae > Somniosus > Somniosus microcephalus. The sequence continues at coordinate 121,755,656 of NW_028225179.1, forward strand.
TAAAAGAGTCGTTCAAATTAGGAGGTCATGGTTTGATTTTTGGTGGTAGGAGTTCAGCAATTAGATATGAAGCTCAAGGATTGGTGGGGAGGGGTGGAAATATTGGTCGGGGTCCACTCTCCTGGTCAAATTCAAATGACCCCTCTTCGAAAGTTTCATTGGCTGTGCATATGATATCTTCATTCATAGGGACCAAAGGACATCTTCCCCTTGTGTGTATAATATCATCACTCATCAAGACCGAAGGGAATATTTCCATTGTGTAGATAATGCATACACTCATAAGCACCAAAGGATATCTACCCGTTATCTATTGGATATCTTCACTTTTAGGGAAAAGTGGAACTGTCTGCATTTTGTCAAGCACCCATGGGAGTATGATCACCCTGTGTTTTCAAAGAAAGATGAACAGTTGCGAAACGTTGTAAAGTTTAAGCTATTACAAATCACTCTATCAGTAACATGTTTAGAAGCTGAGGAGGAGATTGAAACCGGGAAATGAAAAGATCAGAACGATATTAGCAGAGTGGGACTAGTTGTGAGCCCAGGGAGCGGTATTGGGGCAAAGCTTTCCACAATATTTATAACTAACTTGGATAAAGGAATTAGAGAGCTGTATAGAAAAGTTGGCTGATGAAACCAACTTAGGTGGCACAGTAAATAGCATAAATCAGTGCAGAGAATTCGAAACGGGCATTGATAGTTTAATTAAGTGGGTAAAACTGTGGCAGATGGTGTTGAAGGTAGGAAATTGTGAGGTCTTCCATTTTGGACCTAAATAAAGATAGGTCAAAGTATTTTATAAATGGCAAGAAGCTCGGATCTGTGGAGCAGTAGAGAGGTTTAGGGTCCCCAGTAGAGAAATCAGTAAATACTATTGGACAGGTACAAAAAGATTTTTGGATATTAAGGGAATCAAGGGTTATGGGGATAGTGCAGGAAAGTGTGTAAGAATTCGCAATAATTTACACTTCTGAAGATTAATTTTTTTTTTGATTAAAGAAGCCCTGGGCGTTGTGCTTTTAAATTTCCAGGGATAAAAATGGCTGTCACCACATGGCCGAAGACAAAGGACAATGCTTTGTTTACAAAGCAATTGAATGCTATTAGCATTTGTTTGTATATCGAGTGGATGCATCTAAACTGCAGAAGAGACTTTTGTATCTTGAATGGGATCCGTTTAAGAATTGAATGGGTTTTTAAATCACCCAGCACTGGACAATAGAGCAGCTGTATTTCCCTTTTGTTTCAGCCAAGGGAGCTCCGGAAGACACATTAACCCAGTCTAACCACTCTGAATTAGCCAATCACAGCTTTCTCTTGTGTATTGGACCCTTTGGGTGGGGAATTTTGCACACAGCCCTTGCAGGGCAGAATGGCAGGACCTCACCAGGTGTAAAGATAGCTGCTGAGAAGCTATCTCGCTCTTTACTTCGCTGGACCACAGGTGAGCAGGGTGTTCTGACTCCTCAGCAAGGCAACCTTGCAGGAGTTTGGGGTGGTGATTTAAGGGAATTGCTAAGATTGTTGAAATAACATTGTAGCAATTGTATCCCTCGTTTTCGCCGTCTGCAACCCCCTCTTATATAGTTTTACTGTAATTACTGTGTTCGTGTGGTATAGATTAATCTTTTGATTGTCGTTTATTTAGGTAATAAAACTTGTTTCTCTCATCCAAACCACTTGTCCATTTTAATATCATTAATTATAAGTTCCTCCACTGAGAACTGAAGGATGGGTAGCGATTCAAAACTGCTGTTTGTAAATTGGTTTAGAGTGCAGCAGCAAAAGGCTGCTGGCCAGGTAAATTAGCATAAACCAGTTAAAAGATGTCCCCCTTACAAATGGCGAGCCAGCCAGGAGTGGAGGCAGTTTTTGATTTAATAAGTGTTCTGGATCTGGAGAAAGTACCAGCTTTTGTGTGTCTCGTTTTCAGTATGTTGGTTGCCCTGCGAATCTTAGCGGCAGTGTATAAGCTGACGTATCAGGGTATAGGTGGCTGGGTTAAGGAGGGTGAGAAGACGGTGCAACAGGAGGTTGAAGAGGCCAAGAATCGGGAGTCCCAGCTTGAAAAATGCCAGGCGGAGGTAGAACGCCTCAGAGAGTAGTATGAGGCCAGAGCTAGTGGAATGAGGGTGCGGAAAAATGCACGCCTCACACTCGGGGTCACGAAATGCCAGGCATTTATAGAGCGCATTGTGCAGGAAGTAGCAGAGGCTAGGGACAATGAGATGAGGCTACAAGAGGAGAATGCACACCTCACCCATGAAGCCAGTGAGGGAGAGAGCCATGCGAGAGACAAGACAGAGTTCCTAAGGTATCAAATCATAGAAGCAAAGAGGAGCGAGATGAGACTGTGGGAAGAGAATGCCCACCTCACCTCAGAAGTAACAGAGCAGGAGGAGAAGATTAGGGAGGAAAAGGCAGCTTATAAGCTGGCCTGTGCCCTAAGGTGTGAGGAAGCAGATCATGGCCCCAATAGGGCGGAGATAGAAAGCCTTAACACAGCTTTAAATGCATCAAAGGGGATGATTTGTCTGATCAGCCCGAAGGCAGGTCAGCTGGACTTTACTGGTAGCCAAAGTAGAACCATCCCACAGGCAGCACCCAGAGCGGAGCTGGATTGGGAATTAGAGACCCCAAGACCGAAGCCCACAGCTCCGAGTCTTGAGGAGCTCTGGCAGCGAGGAGGGGTGGACAATGGGGTGGTAGGAGAACACTAGCAGGCCCCGCTAGGCAGGCGGGGACCAGGATCAGTATACCCCTCCAACAACGGAGGTACGGTCCGCCCGTGAGGAGTGTGCCTGAGAATAGGAATCCCCAGCCCACAGCAAGTTCCCGTTCACAGGCAAGCACTGTGGCTTGTGTGGGGGGAGGAGCCATTCATGTTCAGAGTAAGCTTTTAAGCCAGGGAACAGGGAAGTAGAGTTCTGGGACGCCTGTAGAGCAGGTCCAGTAGCAGAAATCCGGGACAAGGGAGGCACACGGGGATAGTTTTGGCCCCAGAAAAAAGGCAGGTCCAAAATTCCCCAGTTAAAGCCACCTGGGTGAGGGAGCATGAGTTTGCTGTCCATGCAAGTTCAAGTTCAGCGCCTGTAAAGACAGGCACTGTGGCCTGCTTAACGGGACCAGCTTCTCAGCCAGCTTCCAGAGTGGTCCCCCCCATGATGTGGGACCCTGGGGGGGGCAGGAATAGCAATCCCTCTTGCAGGAGACATAGGGAGGGCGCGAACACCAGGTTTTAAACATGGGGAGGAAAATTTCCAGCCACCAGCAGCGGGTGGTGAGAGTACACCTGCCCCCAGTACAGGACTGGGCAGGGAAGAGCAGAGAAACCCAGAGAGAGATTTGCACCGGCAGGCTGCCATGTCCATTATACAGTGCGGGCTATTTGGACATGGGGAAGAAGGTTCCCAGCCAGCTGTGGCTGTGACCCAAGCTCAGTGTCCGCCAGCCAAAGTTTCCCCCATAGAGACACTCCTCAGAAGGTCTCAGTGGGTGCCCCAGCCTAAGAAAGCATAGTCACCCACTTTACAGTGCAGTAGGGCGGACTCCCGAGCCAGGGAGAAGCCAGAGAACAGAGGCCCCCACTCAACAGCCATAAGCTGCGAGGGACCAGAGACAGAAGGCAGTCCAGCTTTGCTGCAGCCAGCAGCAATCTGCGACAGTGCCAGAGATTAGCCTGGCCATCTGGAGATGGGCGGCATTTGTATTATTGTTATGTGCATAGAGTGCTTTTAAGATGTATTTTAAGTTTTGTTGACATAACTAGGTTTAAGTTTAAGTTTAAAGAGTTTAAATTTACATGTGTGCCAAATGTTTGCATTTTGGTCCGAGGTCGAGGGACCCGACCATGTCTCCACGTAAGGTAGCAGGTCAGTGAGACCTGGCTGCGTGTCCTTTTTACTTTTTGCAGGAGATTGGAAAATGAAGCAGCCCTGTTCGCCCAGCCCGAGCTGGGCACCGAATGAAGACATGGAGACAGAATGTTGGGGATCACCTCGCCACCGGACGAATCCAGGAGACCCCGCAGCGATCTTTGGGAAAAAACGGACAGTGTCCGGAGGAATTTGCCTACTCCTCCTACGGGGCAGAGATGGCCCCAGCTGGGTGGGGCACGGCCCACAGCCCAGCACTATCCTGACAGAAGTTCACTTGCAGGAGACCTCGCTGTTGAGGAGTCACGATGGGGAAGCGCGGGCGCCTTGTGATCGGGATGCGTTCCTCGGGGGGGTGTGGTGATGGCCCGGGAAAGATCGTATAGAGGAGGGGGAGACCCAAGAGTCATGTGGGTGCGTTCGGGGAAGGGAGGAACTCACCCGGGGGCCCACGGGCAAAGTTAGTGTAAGTGTGGCTGGGGAGGATGAGTGGTTGGCCGGATCTGGGATCCAAGCTTGTGTGGGGCCAGGGAGAGCCGCCACACAGGCACCCATCATCTTTCTGCAGCCAGTCGAGGGAAGACGGGAGGGGGAAAGACTGGGAGTCGAGATCCCATGCTCCCCGGTCTCGGTCTGTGCTAAGATATATTTTAAACATGAGGGGTACCCCGCCTGCACAAAGGGACAAGGGAACGTCTCGGGGCTGGCGGAGCAGGCTGGTCTGTAAATCCATTCTGCCTGTTTTAATGTTTATGGTGATTAAAGGTGGGTGGGAGGTACTTTTACTGCCCGAGTGGGAGAAGCAATACCCACTCGAATTTCGCGACCCATCATTGGCACATGATGGTCGGGGTTCATTTAAGCATGTTGTTTAATTACTTTTTGTATTTTGTGTTGCAGCCCCAAGTTGAGCATAGGCGTAGGATCCTCTCCGTGCTTGGGACCAGTTTGTGACAACTCCAAGTTGAGCAGAGGCGTAGGACCCTCTCCGTGCTTGGGATCATTTTGAGTACATTGTGTAACTAAGATTGCAATATTTTGTAATAACTTATGATGTAAAAAAGTGATTGTAAATTTGGTTTACACTGTATAATTTTACAAGCGTGTAGGGGTATGATACACATTATTGAAAATGGAAGTATCTGTAAGATGCCTACCATACCATGGTATTTTTTTCTTGAATTTAAGTGGAATAGATGGGACAGGGATCAGTGGCAGATAGCTATTAGGTAAATACAGGGGATGGTTGTTTGTGAGGTGTCAGGAATCATTGCTCATTTCTTCAAGAGGATACTACAAGCAAGCTGAAAGTATCCAAGGGCGGACTGTAAGAATTTGCAATAATTTACAGTTCTGAAGATTAAATTTTTTTTTGATTAAAGAATCCCTGGGCGTTATGCTTCTAAATTTCCAGGGATAAAAATGGCTGTCACCACATGGCCGAAGACAAAGGACAATGCTTTGTTTATAAAGCAATTGAATGCTATTAGCATTTGTTTGTATATCGAGTGGATACATCTAAACTGCAGAAGAGACTTTTGTATCTTGAATGGGATCCGATAAGAATTGAATGGGTTTTTATATCACCCAGCACTGGACAATAGAGCAGTTGTATTTCCCTTCTGTTTCAGCCCAGGGAGCTCTGGAAGACACATTAACCCAGTCTAACCACTCTGAGTTAGCCAATCACAGCTTTCTCTTGTGTATTGGACCCTTTGGGCGGGGAATTTTGCACACAGCCCTTGCAGGGCAGAACGGCAGGACCTCACCAGGTATAAAGATAGCTGCTGAGAAGCAATCTCGCTCTTTACTTCGCTGGATCACAGGTGAGCAGGGTGTTCTGACTCCTCGGCAAGGCAACCTAGAAGGAGTTTGGGGTGGTGATTTAAGGGAATTGCTAAGATTGTTTAAATAACATTGTAGCCATTGTATCCCTCGTTTTCGCCGTCTGCAACCACCTGCGATATAGTTTTACTGTAATTACTGTGTTCGTGTGGTATAGATTATTCTTTTGATTGTAGTTTATTTAGGTAATAAGACTTGTTTCTCTCATCCAAACCACTTGTCCGTTTTAATATCATTAATTATAAGTTCCTCCACTCAGAACTGAAGGAGGGGTAGCGATTCGAAACCGCTGTTTGTAAATTGGTTTAGAGTGCAGCAGCAAAAGACTGCTGGCCAGGTAAATTACCATAAACCAGTAAAAAGATGCCCCCCTTACAAGTGGAGATGAGGAAGAAAATCAACCATGATCTTATTGAATGGCGGAGCAGGCTCGAAGGGCTAAATGGCCTATTCCTGCTCCTTTTTCTTATGTTCTTAAAAACTAATTAAAAAGCCCAATGGAATGTCGATCTTTATCCCAAGAGGGCTGGATCACAAAGTGGCAATGTTAGGTTACACCTGTAGAAACATAGAAACATAGGTACATAGAAGATAGGAGCAGGAGTCGGCCATTCGGCCCCTCGAGCCTGCTCCACCATTAAATGCGATCATGGCTTGTCATCCAAATTAGTACCCGGTCCCTGCTTTCTCCCCATACCCCTTGATCCCTTTAGCCTTAAGAAATATATCCAACTCCTTCTTGAATATATTTAATGTATTGGCCTCCACTGCCTTCTGTGGTGGAGAATTCCACAGGTTTACCACTCTCTCGGTGAAGAAATTCCTCCTCATATCTGTCCTAAATGGCCTACGCCTTATCCTTAGACTGTGACCCCTGGTTCTGGACTCCCTGACCATTGGGAATCACCTCTCATTCTTCTAAACTCCAGCGAGTAAAAGCCCAATCGACCCAATCTCTCCTCGTATGTCATTCCTGCCATCCCAGGTATCAGCCTCGTGAATGTTTGCTGAACTCCTTCCACGGCAAGTACATCCTTCTTCAGATAAGGCGACCAAAACTTCACATAACACTCAAGATGTGATCTCACCAAGGCCCTGTATAACTGCAGCAAGACATCCTTGTTCCTGTACTCAAACCCTCTCGCTATGAAGGCCAACATGCCATTTGCCTTCTTAACCACCTGCTGCACCTGCATGCTTAACTTCAGCGACTGGTGCACATGGACACCCAGGTCTCGTTGCACTTCCCCTTCTCCCAGTCTATTGCCATTCAGATAATAATCTGCCCTCCTGTGTTTGCCACCAAAGTGGATAACCTCACATTAATCCACGTTATATTGCATCTGCCATGCTTTTACCCAATCACCCAACCTGTCCAAATCATCCTGGAGTTTCTCAGCATCCTCCTCACAGCACACATGCCCACCCAGCTTTCTGTCATCTGCAAATTTGGAGATATTACATCTAGTTCCCTTGTCTAGATCATGAATATATATTGTGAATAGCTGGGGTCCAAGGACTGATCCCTGCGGGACCACACTAGTCACTGCCTGCCACTCGGAAAAAGACGCATTTATTCCAACTCTTTGCTTTCTGTCTGCCAACCAGTGCTCTATCCAAGTCAATACTTTGCCCCCAATCACATGTGCCTTAACTTTACACGCTAATCTCTTATGTGGGACCTTATTGAAAGCCTTCTGAAAGAACAAATACACCACATCCACTGGTTCTCCCTTATCTATTTTACCAGTTACATCCTCAAAAAAATTCCACTAGAGAGCTCTGGTTTGACACTGCCTGGTGTATTGCGCTCATTTCTGGTCCCACACCCCACGAAGGATATATTGGCCTTGGAGGGGGTACAGCGAAAATTAACCAGAATAATGAGGGAAAACGGGGAACTACAGACTTGTAGTTGGGAAAATGCTGGAATCTATTATAAAGGATGCAGTAAATGGGCACTTAGAAACTAATAGTAAGATTGGGTAGAGTCAACATGGATTTATGAATGGGAAATCCTGTTTGCCAAACCTATTGGAGTTCTATGAAGATGTAACTAGTGGAATAGACAAAGGGGTACCGGTAAATGTGGTGTATCTGGATTTTCAGAAGGCCTTCAATAAGGTTCCACACAAAAGGTTGGTGAACAAAATTATGGCACATGCAATTGAGGGTCATATACTAGCATGGATTGAGAATTGGTTACCAGACAGAAAACAAAGAGCAGGGATAAATGGGACATTTTCAGGATGGCAGTCTGTGATAAGTGGGGTACAACAAGGATCGGTGCTTGGGCCCCAGCTATTCACAATCTATATCAATGATTTGGATGAGGGGACTAAAGGTAAAATTTCCAAATTTGCTGATGACAGAAAGCTAGGTGGCAGTGTCAATTGCGAAGAGGATGTGAAGAGGCTTCAAAGGAATCTCGACATGCTCAGTGACTGGGCGAGAACATGGCAGATGGAAAATAATGAGGTTAAATGTGAAGTTATCCACTTTGGTAGAAAAACAGAAAGGCAGAGTATTTCCTAAATGGTGAACGATTGGGAAATGCAAATGCTCAAATGGACCTGGGTGTCCTTGTACATGAGTCACTGAAAGTGAATGTGCAGATGCAGCAAACCATTAGGAAGGCAAGTGGTATGCTGGCCTTCATTACAGAGGATTTGAGTCCAGGACTAAAGAGTACAGGTGAGACCGCACCTGGAGTATGGTGTGCAATTCTGGTCTCATAACCTAAGGAAGGATATACTTGCCATGGAGAGAGTGCAACAAAGGTTCACGAGATTGATTCCTGGGATGGCGGGACTGTCGTATGAGAAGAGATTGAACAAACTAGGGCTGTATTCTCTTGAATTCAGAAAAATGAGAGGGTATCTCATTGAAGCAGATAAAATTATTACAGGGCTTGATAGTGTGGATGCTGGGAGAATGTGTCCCTTGGCTGTGGAGATGAGAACGAGGGGCCACGGCCTCAGGATAAAGGGTAGGCCATTCAGGACTGAGATGAGAAGACACTTCTTCACACAGAGGGTGGTGAATCTTTAGAACTCTCTACCCCAGAGTGCTGTGGATACTCAGTCATTGTCTATATTCAAAACAGAAGTCGATGGATTTCTGACTAGTAAGGGCATCAAGGGAAATGGCGATTGGGGGAGTGAATGGAGTTGAGGTGGATGACCAACCATGACCTACTCCTGCTCCTATATCTTATGTTCTTACGTTCTAACACAAGACAAACTTCAAACTGGAACTGGACAAAAAACAACAGCTGAAAATGGAATGGCTGCAGTTTAACCCCTGCTCCTCCAGTTCCTCCAGAGAAATTGAAATAAATCCACGAGGAATGAATCAGAAACATACCGACACTGAGAATGAACAAGGCAGAGTAAAAAAAGCAAAGGCAAAGCAGAAATAGTTAAACACGGAAAGTATTCTCCAATCCCCCCTCTCCCCATTCAGTCAATTGCAGAAACCTCTTATGATGCAGTGAGCTATTTACTTCGTGTGTAGGTAATTAATGTCACCTCTCGAGCACAATTTTCTAGTATTTTCAGAATGCTGAATACTGCATTATTATTCTCAAATTTCCGGTCCTTATTTAATCTGGTCATTGACCAAAAAAGATGCACTGGTTAGTTTGATGTAGCTCTCCTCCTGTTTGTTGTTTTGAATCCCATTGTAGGCATGGGATCAGTGCAGTTTGTTTGATTTACTTTGCACGTCAACTTACATTTATATTGCATCTTTAATGTAGTAAAACCTCCCAAGGTGCTTCAGAGTAGTGACCGTCAAAGAAAATTTGACACCGAACCACATAAGGAGACATTAGGACACGTTTTGAAAATCTTTTTAAAGAAGTCGGTTTCAACGAGCATCTTAAAGGAAGTGAGAGAGAGATTTGGAGAGGCGGAGAGGTTTAGAAACATAGAGACATAGAAAAATAGGAGCAAGAGTAGACCATTCGGCCCTTCGAGCCTGCTCTGCCATTCAATATGATCATGGCTGATCCTCTATCTCAATACCATATTCCGGCTTTCTCCCCATACCCCTTGATGCCTTTTGTGTCTAGAAATCTATCTATCTCCTTCTTAAATCTATTCAGTGCTTGGCCTCCACAGCCTTCTGGGGTAGAGAATTCCATAGGTTCACCACCCTCTGTGTGAAGAAAGTTCTCCTCATCTCAGTCCTAAATGTCCTACCCCGTATCCTGAGACCGTGACCCCTCGTTCTAGACCCCCAGCCAGGAGTAAAATCCTCCCTGCATCCAGTCTGCCTAGACCCATCAGAATTTTATACGTTTCAATGAGATCCCCTCTCATTCTTCTAAACTCTGGTCAATACTGGCCGAGTCGACCCAATATTTCCTCATACGACAGACCTGCCATCCCAGGAAACTGTCTGCTGAACCTTCGCTGCACTCCCTCTATGGCAAGTATAATCTTTCTTAGGTAAGGATACCAAAGCTGCACACAGTACTACAGGTGTGGTCTCACCAAGGCCCTGTATAACTGTAGTAAGACACCCTTGCTCCTGTACTCAAATTCTCTTGCAATGAAGGCCAACATATCATTTGCCTTCCTAATTGCTTGCTGCACCTGCATGTTAGCTTTCAGTGACTGGTGTACAACGACATCCAGGTCCCTCTCTAAATCTACATTTTCCAATCTATCACCATTTAAATAATCCTCTGCCTTTCTGTTTTTCTACCAAAGTCGATAACTTCACATTTATCCACGTTATACCGCATCTGCCATGTATTTGCCCACTCACTCAACTTGTCTAAATTGCCTTGAAGCCTCTTTGCATCCTCCTCACAACTCACAATCCCACCTCGTTTCATGCTGTCAGCAATCTTGGAAATATTACATTTGGTTCCCGCATCCAAATCATTGATATATATTGTGAATAGCTGGGGCCCAAGAACTGATCCCTGCGATATCCCACTAGTCACCACCTGCCACCCCGAAAAAGACCCATTTTTTCATACTCTCTGTTAAGGGAGGGTATTCCAGATCTTCGGGCTCAGACAGATGAAGTCACTGCTGCCAATGAAGGGGCGCTGGAAATCAGGGATGCACAAGGGGCCTGAACTGGAGGGGGAAAGAGTTCTCGGGGGGTTATCGAGCTGGAGGACGTTACAGAGGTAGGGAGAGGCGAGGCCATAGAGGGATTTGAAAACAAGGAAGTGAATTTTACAAGCGAATCATTGCCAGACCTGGAGCCAATTTATGTAATCGTTCACAAGAGTGATGGGTGAACGGGACTTAGTGCGGGACATGATGCAGGCTGCAGAGCTTTGGATGAGCTCAATTTAAGTAGGGTGCAAGATGGGAGTCCAGCAAGGAGAGCATTGGAATGGTCCTGCCTGGAAGTTAAAAAAATGCCTGGATGAGGGTTTCAACAGCAGATGAGCTGAGGCAGGGGCGGAACGGGTGATGTTACCGAGGTGGAAGTAGGCGGTCTTGGTGATGGACGGGATATGGGTGTCAGAAGTTGTGCTCAGGCTCAAATATGACACCAAGAGTGGTTCCGCCTCAGACAGATGCTAGGGAGAGAGATGGAGTCAATGTCTGGGGAACAGAGATTGTGGCGGGGACTGAAGACAATGACCTCAGTGTTCCCGTTATTTAATTGGAGGAAATTTTTGCTCATCCAGCCCCGGATGTCGGAATGCAGCGTGACGGATCAGAGGCAGTGGAGAGATCTAGAGAGGTGGTGGTGAGGCAGAACTGGTTGTCATTGGCAGGCATTTGGAACCAGAGGATTTTTTCAGATGATGTCGCTGAGGGTCTGCATGTACCTGAGAAATAGGAGGGGCCAAAGATATTGGTGGACTCAAAGCTAATGCTGCAGGCGTGGGAAGAGTCATAGAATTATAAAAATTTAAAGCTCAGACGGAGGCCATTTCGGCCCATCTTGAGTTGGAAGGTGACAACACTTTCAAGGTTTTTGGAGAGGAAAGGAGATCAGAGATGGTGCAGTAGTTTGTAAGGACAGAGGGGTCAAATGTTTTTTTCGAGGCTGGGGATGATGCTGGCAGATTTGTGGGAAAAGGAGCCAGTACCTGAGGAGAGAGAGCCGTTAACAATATCCGCTAACATGGCAGCCAGGAAGGGAAGTTGGGTGGTCAGCAGTTTGTTGGTAATAGGATCGAGGGAGCAGGAGTTGGGTCTCATAGATAAGATGAACTCGGAGCGGGCATGAGGCAAGATAGGGAGAAACTGGAGAGAGCTGTGAGTTCAGGCCTAGGCAGGGCGGAGCCTTGGGGGAAGTTTGGCTTGGTGGGCCAGGGGAAGCGAGGGAAGCGACAGAGGCAGCTGAAGAAATGGTCTCAATCTTCATCACAAAGAAGTCCATGAGTTCCATGCTCTTGTTATTGGAGGTGAGGCTGCAGGGATCGGGGGAGAGCTGTTTAATAAGATGCTTTACAGTGGAGAAGGGAAGACAGGTGTAAAACTGGACTCCTGTACGATCCTGGAATAGTGAGCAGTTTTGTCGGAGGAGAGCAGAAGTCAATACCTCTCCGACCCAACCAGCTATGGCGTTGAATCGTGAAACAAGTGGCCCACCTAATAAGTTCCAATCTAAGAGGGAGGTTAATGGGTGTAATGGCATCTCCGGCATCACTGGTGAATGTGAGGGTGTGATAGAGCAGATTATTAGTCTTTAGGTACAGACCATTAAAAAAAAATATTGATCAAATAACCATTCAGGTACGACGGTGACCAATGCTCGTTCAATGCTCGACCATGCTCCGCTGGTCTCTTCTTCTTAGGCAGTCCCGCGGAACCAGGATGACTTGCTTCCACACTAAAAATGATTTCTCAGGTGACTGATGACTGATGAGTCCAGTGCGGGACCGACAGTCTCTGTCACAGGTGGGGCAGGCGATGGTTGAAGGGGCGGGTGGCTGGGGTGCTTGAGTTATGGCTCCTTTATGGCTCTTGCACATGAATGAAAGATGTAGCCGGGTGATTGAAGACCCATTTTGTTTTAATTCCCCTCCCAACTTCGATATTGTCGCTCATAAAGTCAATGCGATTTGCTCTATCACTCTCAGATTATCTTTTGGTTACCATGTACACTTTAACTCTGTCGTGCAAATGGACGGGGTCATATTTTATTCTCCCTTCTCCTTTATTTCACATTTTAATTTTATAACTGAAGCGGTGGAGCCTTTGGAGAATGAATCAAAGCACCGTGTCACCAAGAAGCGGCAGCGTATAACAGATTGAGAGACTGGGTGTGGGATTCGTTAGCCCCGGTGCCCAGTGCCGCCCCGGATTTTGTTTTGATTGAATCAAGTAATCATTGAGTGCAATTTAACCATTGATATGGAAAAAATATAAGTTGTAATGTGTTTGTTCGAAGGCCCGTAGCTAACGCGAGCCCTTATGTAAGAGCACCGTGTCCCCGGGGTGATTGGCTCGTGTATAAAACAGCGACCGTTTCGATTCAGTGTCTTTGTGGCCAACCCCAGAAATTGGCTTCCACGATTCTCTGGTTCATGCAGGAAATGGGACGCTCCGCCGTTCTCAACTAATCAGTGATTTGCTATCCCATTCTTGCAATTGTTGGTGTTCCCGGTAAGTATATATTAAGTGGACCGTCATTTGAATGTATTGCTGCTTTCTCCATGTGCGGTTTATCTCCGTGTCTTCGTTCCTTGCTTTGCCAATTAATGGCCGCAATTTATTGAATAAAAATCTCTCACTTTTCCTCATTTGCTTTAAAATGACAACGTTGGTGCTAATTGAGTGCTCCCTGAAAGCGAGTTTTCTCCTTTGTGAGACGCCTTGCAATCTGCTGCCTGGACTAAGAGTGATGATCAGATCTAAGACGCCTGGGCCCAACACGCGAAACATTAACCTGTCTTTTTTCTCTTACAGATGTGGACATGCATGTCGTGTCTCTCTCCCAAGATTTTGTTTCCCCTGACTCACTAAGCTTTTCTCACGCTGTGAATTGACTTTGTGGGCAACTTTAACATAATCCGGCCTTGGGGAAACGGACGGGAGCGTGTGCAACGCTGGTCTGACTCCCCGACGGATTGTACTCTTCATTGAAGTCAATGGGCTACAACACCTACTCTCCAATCGATCCTTAGGTTAAAATTACACCTTCTGTGTCTGAATTTGAAATCAAAGAAGCGGCTTAGGGTCTATTTTAATCAACGGTGTTCTCTACCTTAACACAATGAAAGGGCTTCTGATCAGTAATGGGTCTCCCTAAAGATCATTGAACAAATCTTGAAGCTGTCACTCAAATCATGTGTGACAAATGAGCGGGCCAATTTCCAGCAACTTTTAAGCTGCACTCATGGTTTTTTCTCTCGACTGAGGCCAGTTAAATGAGCAGAGAGCAGCGAGTGAACTTGGTTCTGACGAAGGGTCATCGACCTGAAACCTTAACTCTGTTTCTCTCTCCACAGATGCTGCCTGATCTGCTGAGCATTTCCAGCATTTTCTGTTTTTATTTTTGGTACTTGTTGACTCAGAAACGCACCCAGGGAGACCCAGGGAGGGATCGGTTTCAGTAACATGCCTTCGGTCTCACGATTCGACACAATCCAGGACAAAGCAGCCCGTTTGATTGGCACTCCATCCATCACCTTAATCATTCACTCCGTCCTCCAGCAGCGCACCGTGGCTGCAGTGTGTACCATCTACAAGATACACTGCAGCAACTCGCCAAGGCTTCTTCGACAGCTCCTCCCAAACCCGCGACCTCTTCCACCTAGAAAGACAAGGGCAGCAGGCACATGGGAACAGTACCACCGACAAATTCCCTTCCAAGTCACACGCCATTTAAAGAATCAAGGAGTATGCTGAGAGAGCGAGAATATGGTATTGCGATAGAGGATCAGCCATGATTATATTGAATGGCGGAGCAGGCTCGAGGGGCCGAATGGCCGACTCCTGCTCCTATTTTTCTCCGTTTCTTTCTGTGTTTCTATGTTTCTACCATCCTGACTTAGAAGTATATCGCCAATCCTTCAATGTCGCTGGGTCAAAATCCTAGAACGCCCTACCTAACAGCACTGTGGGAGTACCTTCACCACAGGGACTGCAGCAGTTCAAGAAGGCGGCTCACCACCACCTCCTCAAGGGCAATAAGGAATGGGCAATAAATGCCGGCCTTGCCAGTGATGCCCAGATCCCATAAGTGAATAAATTCGAAAAATACGCAATTCCGAGCGGGTGTGATTTTTATTTAATTCCTCTGTTTTGTTTTTCCATTGTTTACAGCGAACCTGATGTCAATTGTGATCCTGTCCCGGGGAAAGTGCGGCCTCTCCAAAGGAATCACTCGTTACATGGCGGTTATGGCAATAGCAGATCTCATGGTCTGTCTCTTCAATGTAAGCGTGGATAGCATCTTTTGGTATCATTTCCCGCATTCATTCTTGAGCTACACCATAGCGTGTCATCTTAGTGCCTTTATAAAAGCAGTTAGTAGCCAACTCTCTGTCTGGTCCACACTGTCGTTCACCTTTGACCACTTCATAGCCATTTGTTGTCAGAAAGTTAAAGTAAAATTTTGCACTGGAAGAATTGCCACTGTGGTTCTAACTGTGGTGTATTTGCTCAGCTTTTTGATAAACATTCCAGTTTATTTCCGTTATGAGCCCTACTATATTGTTGGGGATATAGAGTGGGGCTGTCGTACAGTAACGGGATATGTCTCTTCGCTGAGATGGATAGCTTACAAGTGGATTAGCACGTTAGCATCCCCATTACTTCCATACCCTGCGATGTTGCTGTTGAACTCTCTCACTGCCAGGCACATCTTAGTGGCCAGTAGAGCTCACAGAGCCCTGAAGAGCCACAACACTGTAGAGCGCAGCAGTGATCCCGAGCTGAAGGACCGAGGAACATCCATCATTCTGCTCTTGACTATCTCAGGGAATTTTATTGTGTTGACGGCGCCAGTTACTATAATACACTTTTTTGTCAGTGTCACGGAGACAATTACATTCACTGGTTCAGACTCGCTTTATTTGGCGTTCAGAATCACCCTTCTGTTGAATTATTTGAGCTCCTGCACAAACACCTGCATTTATACGTTGACCCAGAGGAGATTCCGGGAGGAGGTGAAAAATATGGTGAAATACCCGTTTATTCTCATTCTTAAACTATGCAAGTAATGAAAGTAACTGCACATAAAATAAACCCACTTTCCCGGTATCCAGCTTGTTGTTCCTTGATCAGTTTGGCTGAGGCAGGTTCCGCACGTTCTTTCTCATCCCACCACATCACCAGTTGTCCCACTTCCCTTATTTGCAAGGGGACGGTAGTTCTGCTGCTGTTGTGAAACACGCCACGGCGATTTCACAATCTTTCTCCATTCTTCATTTTGACAAGGATCCCCATTGGCCCTTGACATAAAGTAGAAAATCCCTTACGGACCCTATGGCCGAAGCTTTCAGAGATACAATGAGAACTTGCCATCAGGTTCGTGGGTGAGGACATCAGGGTGTCATTGGGAATATTGCTTCTGCATCCAGTCTGTCAGGAAATCAGTGTGGTCTCTGTGTGTGTGAAGATATCGGAAACACAACGATATTTTATGTATTTCTCAAAAGTGTAAGGAACAAAAAGTGTTTTTTATTCTCACAAAGCTCCAGACCGTTGTCCTGACTGGAAAATGACAGACACAGGAAGTCACATCAATGGGTGCGCGCGGCCATGTAGGAATTGAACCATGTTGTAAAATAATGGGAATCTTGACTATCTTTCAATTGAATTTATTCTTAGAATGTGGGCTTCGCTGAAAAGTGTTGGCTATCTTGGTGAGTTAAGGGTTAACAATCGAACCGTCTTGTATCTTAGAGCAGAAGTCTTTCCACCATAAACAGGATTACGGTAGCATGGTGGTTATTTTAATGTCTGGAGTAATGACCTGGATTAGGTGTGTTCCAATCCCACCACAGAAGCAGGGGGATTTAAATTCAGTCAATTAATTAAATCTGGCATTAAAAGTAAGTATCAGTAATGGTGACCATGAGACTGCCGGATTGTTATAAAAAAAACATCTGCTTCACTGATATCCTTTAGGAAAGGTAAACTGCCATCCTGACCTGTATGTGACTTCCAGACTGACAGCAATGTGGTTGACATTTAACTACCCTTCACCACACAGACTGCAGAGGTTCAAGAATGCAGCTCACCACCACCTTGTCAAGGGCATTTAGGGATGGGCAATTATTGTTGGCCTTGCCAGAGATGCCCACGCCCTGTGAATGAATGAAAAAAACAGCAGAATGCCTTAGCAAAGTAATAAGTGACTTGGACAACATCGGCCATGAGTGATTAAACTTTAGTGGCTTGTGAAATAACAATAGGCAATGTATTTATTAACTATAGTGTAGAAAGGATGTTTAGGAAGCTAAGCTGTTAAGAAAACGACTCCTCAATCGAATCCAGAGTATGTGGGTCAGGAAGTCTTGTTTGAGCGAAATATCTTTGAAGTAAACAATTAAGGCTGTTTATGTAAATGGACGATCTTCCACGGATTCGGGAACAGATACATCAGGAGGTCTTATCTGTGACATGTACCTTTGATGTAGGCACAGTAGTTGTATAAAGGAGCAGGGTGTTCAACAGTTAGTGGGAGATCTCTATAGAGAACTGCAAAGCTACTCTCTGTATACAGTATAGACTGATCACCTATGCTGTATATGAATAAAGTCTGTTCTGTATGCGCCACCATCAAGTGTGTCGTGCTTACTCGAAGCATGTTGTTGTAAACCAGAGAAGGAAGGAGTTTGACCAGCAGTTGACCTAACAGCAAGTCCGGCCTTTATTGTCCATCCCTAGTTGGTCTGATCAGGTTGTGATTGACCTTCAACTTGAACCGCCGGTACTGGTTTAATACAACTGAGTGGCTTGCTAGGTCACTTCAGAAGGCAGGTAAAGAGTCAACAGCATTGCTGTGGGACGGAAGTCACGAATAGACCAGTATAGAGGGCAGGTTTCCTTCCCTAAAAGACATCAGCGAATCGATTTGGTTTTTACAATGGGCGAGCTTCGTGGTCACCTTTACTGTTTTTCATTTCCAGATTCGTTTCATAAACAAAAGTAAAATTCTGAAACGGCCATGGTGCGATTTGAATTCACAGCCTTTGTATTACTAGTCCAGTAACATAGCCACTACAGCACCGCGACCATGGCATTATTACAATAGTGTCCAACCGGCCCATTCCCTGAATCTGTGCTGTGTTTGTAAAAGTACCGTTCAAAATAGGAGGTCATGCTTTGAGTTTTGGTGGTAGGAGTTCAACAATTAGATTCAAAGTTCAAGGATTGGTGGGGAGGGGGAGGTGGAAATATTGGGCGGGGTCCGCTCTCCTGGTCAAATTGAAATGATCCCTCTTCGAAAGTGACCTTGTCTGGAGGCCGTGTCCAGCTCAATTTGAATTAACCGTCGGGTACATCGCATGTCGAGAAGCATTGTGCTCCCTCACAGACAATGCAATTAGCGGCAAATTTCCTTCCTTATTTACCTGTGAAATTGCTTACATGTTTCAGACATACATATCATATCGTGGCGTTCCTGATATCTTAGCACATTGGGCACAACATTATTCCTGATCAGTTACTCATATGGACGTGGGGAATTTTCCCATTGTGTGTATAATATGGTCACTCAAGAGGGCTAAACAGAATCTTTTTTTAATTCATTCATGGGATGTAGCGTCGCTGGCAAGGCCAGCATTTATTGCCCATCCCTAGTTACACTTGAGAAAGGCTGCCTTCTTGAACCGCTGCAGTCCGTGTGGTGAAGCTACTGCCACAGTGCTGCTGGGAAGGGAGTTCCAGGCTTCTAACCTGGTGACGATGAAGGGCGGGGCGGAGTCCACTCTCCTGGTCAAATTGAAATGACCCCTCTTCAAAAGTGTCCTTGTCTGAGCATATTTTGGCCCAGAAATTAAGTTCGGGGGCTTGCCGCGCGTGCAAGCCCCCGATGTGCACTTACCCGGTGCGCCGATAGCTGAAGCCTGGGCTGGCTTGGAATTCCTGTCACTGGCCCGGTTCAGCTGTCGGCGCGATGTGCTTGCCTGATCCAGCAGCGTAGTTAGTTCGATGTGCCGACTGGGATCAGGTGAGCACTGGGCAGCCAATCAGGGGAGGGAAAACTTCATTCTTGAGTTTGATAGTAAGAACTGTCAAACTCATGAAAACTACGGGCGCCCAAAACACTACTTAAACTTTAAATAAAATTTTAAAAAACATCCCACTAATTAAATGAACTATAAGTAACTTAAAAAAACTATTTTACACAATTATTCAAATTTTTGAAAAAAATACTTTTTTTAAAAATCGGTTCTAAAAATACACTTACCTTACTGTAAAGTCCTTAAAAACAATAAAGTTGTGGAGAAAGTGTTATAATTTTAAATAATATACCACTTACCTTAAAGAATCAAGTCCTTACGTCTCCTTTTTACATTCGTAAAAAGTTGAGGCCCTTACACACGGGCAAACCTGTAAAAAAGAAGAAAGTTCAATGCATGCACGCAGAGTCCTGCGCACACGCGTTGGACCTCTGAACCCCTTGGAGGAAATGCCGGTTTGCCGCACATGCTCTGTGCATGCAAGAAACCGGCACTTCCATTGGGTCCATGCGTGAGTACCCCGTCCTTACTCACGCGTTGGTACCCGAAGTACTGGGCCGATATCTTCATTCATAGAGACCAAAGGGCATCATCACATTGCATCACTCATCAGGATCAAAGGGAATATTTCCACTGATAATATATACTCACATAAGGACCAAAGAACATCTACCCGTTGTCTATCGGATATCTTCACTCGTAGGGAAAAGATGAACTGTCTGCATTTTGTCAAGGGCCCATGGGAATAATCATCCGCTGTGTTTTCATAGAAAGATGAACAATTGTGAAACGTTGTAAAGTTTAAGTTATTACAAAGCACTCTATCAGTAACATGTTTAGAAGCTGAGGAGGAGATTGAAACCGGGAAATGAAAAGATCATAACGACATTAGCAGAGTGACTAGTTGTGAGCCCAGGGATATTTGTAACTAGCTTGGATGAAGGTATTAGAGAGCTGTATATATAAGTTTGCTGACGTAACTAAGTCAGGTGGCACAGTAAATAATATAGACGAATGCAGAAAGTTGGAAATGGGCATTGATAGTTTAATTGAGTGGATAAAACTGTGGCAGATGGCTTTAAACGTAGGAAAATGTGAGCTCTTCCATTTTAGTCCAAAAAAAGATAGATTAATGTAATTTATAAATGGCAAGATGCTACGAACTCTGGAGGAGCAGAGAGATTTAGGGGCCCCATACAGAAATCAGTAACTGCAATTGGACAGGTACAAAAAGATTTTTCGATATGAAGGGAATCAAGGGATATGGGGATAGTGCAGGAAAGTGGAGACGAAGAAGAAGATCAGCCATGATCTTATTTAATGGGGGAGCAGGCTCGAAGGGCCAAATGGCCTATTCCTGTTCCTATTTGTTATGTTCTAAACTAATTTAAAAGCCCAATGGAATGTTGACCTTTATCTCAAGAGGGCTGGAATATAAAGGGGGAAGTTAGGTTACACCTGCAGAGAGCTCTGGTTAGACGCCACCTGGTGTATTGCGTTCATTTTTGGCACCACACCTCAGGAAGGATATGTTAGATTCGAATTTGGAGAAACACGAGACGGAGACAGAATTGAGGGCAAGTACAGAATTTATTAAAACAATCAAAAGTCTTGTGCACAAGGGAGAGTCATCCAGCTTCCTCAAGCTTGAGATGAGCTCACAAAGGACAAACTGATGTTCATTCAAGTTATACAATTCTATAAGCAATGCCCACCTACTACAGAATGGGATGTATACGTACAAACAGTGTCACAGCAGTTACTCTTTATTGGTTTATGTGGTTCGTCACACAACTGTCGGGCCCACCACTCAACTGTCGGGCCCACCCCTTGAACGCAGATACCCCTGACCATGCTGGTCACAGATGTCGGTTGTCTCATCCCTCCCCACATTCCTGCTGTTGTCTCTTCCCCGTTTGTAGGCATAATGTATTGTTTGAGAAAACATGTCTTATCTTTAACTGTCAAACAAGAGGAGGGGCTACACGGCCACATTGATTCATGTGTTCTGCGACTAATACAATGTTGGTTGCTAATTTGTACTCTAATATCCTGGGAGGACATGCAATGTTTAGACAATGGTTCTACTGATGTTCTGTGAACAAATATTCTGAAGTTTAATTAGTGAAGTGGCATCTCGCAGTCTGGAAGTGTGCTGGTTTCCTTGCTTTTTACGACTTTCTTATCACTTCTACTTGTCTTTGATGTTTGATACTCGACCGTGCTTGCCTTTCTGCTATCTGCTCCCAGCTGCATGTTGTCAGTCTCTGTCCTAGAATTAATTAAAACCCATCCTTGATTCTAACAGCTATTTCTTACAATTCCTTCTTTGAGAGGGTTAACACAGTCAAGTATCCCAGAATTAATTGGGAACAAACTGGATCCTAGAGTCCCCCCTTCCAACCCCCGGAAAGGACCCTTAAAGCGGGGTTAGAGAGTGCGCTCTCTATGCTATAAGAACATAAGAACATAAGAATAGGAGCAGGAGTAGGCCAATCGGCCCCTCGAGCCTGCTCCGCCATTCAATAAGATCATGTCTGATCTGATCCTAACCGTCAATCCACTATCACAGAACCATCTCCTTAATCTAACAGAATTAGACACACGAAATAGGAGCAGGATCAGGCTACATGGCCCCTGGGCCCGCTCCGCTACCCACAGGGCCATGTCCGATCCGAACCTAGACTCATGTCCAAATTCCTGCCCGCTCCCCGTAGCCCTTAATTCTCTTTACTTCTCGGAAACTGTCTATTTCTGTTTTAAATTTATGTAATGATGTAGCTTCTACAGCTTTTTGGGGCAGCATATTCCTTGGACCTGCCACCCTCTGAGTGAAGTAGTTCCTCCTCATCTCAGTTTTGAAAGAGCAGCCCCTTATTCTAAGACTATGCCCCCTAGTTCTAGTTTCACCCATCATCGGGAACATCTTCCGCGCATCCACCCGATCCAACCCCTTCACAATCTTATATGTTTCAATAAGATCGCCTCTCATTCTTCTGAACTCCAATGAGTAGAGTCCCAATCTACTCAACCTCTCCTCATACGTCCATCCCCTCATCCCCGGGATTAACCGAGTGAACCTCCTTTGCACTGACTCGAGAGCAAGTATGTCCTTTCTTAAGTATGGACACCAAAACTGTACGCAGTATTCCAGGTGTGGCCTCACCAATACCTTGTACAACTGAAGCAATACCTCCCTATTTTTATATTCTATCCCCCTAGCAATGAAAGCCAACATTCCATTGGCCTTCTGAATCACATGCTGCACCTGCATACTAACCTTTTGAGTTTCGTGCACCAGGACCCCCAGATCCCTTTTTACTTCAGTACTTTCAGTTTCTTGCCATTAAGATAATAACTTGCTCTACGATTTTTCCTGCCAAAGTGCATAACCTCACACTTTCCAGTATTGTATTCCATCTGCCAAATCTCTGCCAACTTACTTAGCCTGTCGATGTCCCCTTGCAGGTTTTTTATTTCCTCCTCACTCACTACTTTCCCTCCCATCTTAGTATCATCTGCAAACTTTGATATGTTACACTCGGTCCCCTCCTCCAAATCGTTAATATAGATTGTAAAGAGTTGGGGACCCAGCACTGACCCCTGTGGAACACCACTAGTTACTGATTGCCAGTCTGAGAATGAACCATTTATCCCAACTCTCTGCCTTCTGTTAGATAGCCAATCCTCTATCCATGCCAGAATATTACCCCCAATCCCGTGATTTTTTATCTTAAGCAATAATCTTTTGTGTGGCACCTTGTCAAATGCCTTTTGGAAGTCTAAATACACTACGTCCACTGGTTCCCCTTTATCCACCCTATACGTTACTTCCTCAAAGAACTCCAGCAAATTTGTCAAACATGACTTCCCCTTCATAAAACCATGCTGATTTTGTCCTATTAAATTATGATTATCCAAACGTCCTGTTACTGTCTCCTTAATAATGGACTCCAAAATTTTACCTACCACAGATATTAGGCTAACCGGTCTATAGTTTCCAGCCTTCTGTCTACTGCCCTTTTTAAATAAGCGTGTTACATTAGCAGTTTTCCAGTCTGCCGGGACCTTTGCCAAGTCCAGGGAGTTTTGGAATATTATTACCAATGCATCCACAATCCCTACCGCCACTTCCCTCAAGTCCCTAGGATGTAAGCCATCAGGTCCAGGTGATTTATCCACCTTGAGTCCCATTATTTTACCGAGTACCACTTCCTTAGTGATTTTGATCGTGTTTAGCTCCTCCCCCCTTTAGCCCCCTGTGTTGGGATATTCTTAGTGTCTTCCACTGTAAAGACTGATGTAAAATATTCATTCAGTGTTTTTGCCATCTCCATATTTCCCACCATTAATTTCCCGGTCTCATCCTCTAAGGGACCAACATTTACTTTAGCCACCCTTTTTTCTTTTTATATAACTATAAAAACTCCTATTATCTGTTTTTATATTTTTTACTCATTTACTTTCATAATCTATCTTCCCTTTCTTAATCAATCTTTTTGTTATTTTTTGCTGTCTTTTAAAGTTTTCCCAATCCTCTATCCTCCCACTAGATTTGGCTACCTTATATGCCCTTGTTTTTAGTCGAATACTATCCTTAATTTCTTTACTTAACCACGGATGGCTGTCTTTTCTTTTACACCCTTTTCTTCTCAGTGGAATATAGTTTTTTTGGAAGTTGTAAAATAACTCCTTGAATGTACACCACTGATCATGTATCGTTTTACCCTTTAATCTATTTTCCCAATCCACTCTACTCAATTCCGCTCTCATACCTTCATCGTCTCCTTTATTCAAGCTTAGCACGCTTGTTTGAGATCCAACCTTCGCACCCTCTAATTGAATATGGAATTCAACCAAGTTATGGTCACTCATTCCAAGGGGATCCTTTACTAGGACATTTTTAATTAATCCCGTCTCGTTACACAGGACCAGATCTAAGGTTGCTTGCCCCCTGGTCGGTTCAGTTACATACTGCTCAAGAAACCCATCCCTAATACACTCAATGAACTCATCCTCAAGGCTGCTCTGCCCAACTTGATTTGTCCAATTAATATGATAGTTGAAATCCCCCATAATTATAGATGTTCCCTTATTACAAGCCTCAACTATTTCCTGATTGATACTCCGTCCAGCAGAGTTGCCACTGTTCGGAGGCCTATAGACTGCGCCCACTAGTGTTTTTTTCCCCTTATTATTCCTTACCTCCACCCAAACTGTTTCATTATCCTGATCTTTTGACCCAATATCATTTCTCTGTATTGCAGTGATTCCTTCCTTTATTAACATAGCCACCTCACCTCCCCTTCCTTCCTGCCTGTCCTTCCTGATCGTTAAATAACCTGGTATGTTTAATTCCCAGGCATTGTCACGCTGCAGCCATGTTTCTGTAATGGCCACAATATCATACCCATATGTAGTTATTTGTGCCATTAACTCATCTATTTTGTTATGAATGCTACGTGCATTCAGATAGAGAACTTTCAAAGATGTTTTGTGACACTTAGTGACTGCTTTTGCCCTTTTTATTACTTTACCTTTTGCTCCATACCTTCTGCCCCTTCCTGACACGCTCTGGTTTTTAATTTCCCCACTGCTACCTAAGTCTATTACCTTCTCTGTTGTCATTTTTATTATTTGCTCTCTAGGAACCTCCCCCCCACTGGTTAGTTCAAAGCCCTCTCTGCAGCCCTAGTTTTTGATCCGCCAGTACTCTAGTCCCAGCACTGGCCAAGTGAAGCCCGTCCCAACGGAACAGCTCCCTCCTGCCCCAGTACTGGTGCCAGTGTCCCAGGAAGCTAAACCCATTTATCCCACACCAGTCTTTGAGCCACGCATTTAACTCTCTAATTTTATTTGTCCTAGCCAAATTCGCTCGTGGCTCAGGTAATAATCCAGAGATTATTACCCTTGTGGTTCTGCTTTTTAATTTGGCCCCTTGCTGCTCAAACTCCCTCAGCAGAACCTCCTTCCTTGTTCTATCTATGTCGTTGGTACCAACATGGACCACGACAACTGGATCCTCCCCCTCCCACTCCATATTTCTCTCCAGTCCAGAGGAGATGTCCTTAACCCTGGCACCGGGCAGGCAACACAGCCTTCGGGACTCTCGCTCCCGGCTGCAAAGAACTCTATCTATCCCCCTAATTATACTATCCCCTACCACTACAACATTTCTTTTAACTCCCCCCACTTGAATGGCCCCCTGCTCCACGGTGCTGTGGCCAGGTTGCTCATCCTCCCTGCAGTCCATGCTCCTGTCCCCACTTGGAGTAAGAGCCTCGAACCTGTTGGACAAGTGCAAGGGCTGCGGCTCCTCCAACACTACCTCCTGGATTCCCATACCTGCCTCACTTCTAGTCACACCATCCTGACCCTGGCCACGGACTACATCTGAATTAATTAATCTAATTGGTGTGACTACCTCGTGATACACAGAGTCCAGGTAACTCTCCCCCTCCCTGATGTGTCTCAGTGTTTGAAGCTCGGTCTCCAGCTCTTCAACACGGAGCCGGAGTTCCTCGAGCAGCCAACACTTACTGAAAATGTGATCACCGTGAGCATCAATGGTGTTCACCAGCTCCCACATATTGCAGTAGCAACACATCGCCTGATCTCCCATACTATGTAATTAATTAAATTTATTAATATTATTCTTAAATATCCTCTGCCCCGATTCTAGATGGTGTATATCACACCTTAGAAACTATAAACCAAAGAGATTTAAGCTTAAAAGGGAGAAATACTCACCAACCAATCACTTACCCGCTTTCTGGTGACGTCACCCTTGGATTACTTTTTACCTCTCTCCTTCTCTCCGAGTTCTGAGACTGGAGACTGGTAGGCCTTACCTGGTCTCTGGGACTTTTATAGCCCCGCTGCTGCCGCTCAGGTTTCCCGCCGACGCACTGAGGCCTTACCTGGTCTCTGGGGACTTTTATACCCCGCTCTGCTGCTCAGGTTTCCCGCCGACGCACTGAGGCCTTACCTGGTCTCTGGGGACTTTTATTGCACCGCTGCTGCCGCTCAGGTTTCCCGCCGAAGCACTGAGGCCTTACCTGGTCTCTGGGGACTTTTATACCCCGCTCTGCCGCTCAGGTTTCCCGCCAATGCACTGAGGCCTTACCTGGTTTCTGGGGACTTTTATAGCCCCGCTGCTGCCGCTCAGGTTTCCCGCCGACGCTGTGGGACCTTACCTGATCTCTGGGGACTTTGATACCCCGCTCTGCCGCTCAGGTTTCCCGCCGATGCACTGGGGCCTTACCTGTTCTCTGGGGACTTTTACACCCCGCTCTGCCGCTCAGATTTCCCGCCGACGCACAACACCAAGTTATAGTCCAACAGCTTTATTTGAAATCACAACCTTTCGGAGCGCTGCTCCTTCGTCAGGTGATAGTATGATAAGCTGGTGGGTTTATAGTATTGCAAAAACACATATAGATTTTTCCTGATCAAATCGCATGAATGATGAAAGTTTTCCAGTAACCCCCCTAATTTTTTCTATACTTCCCCCCCCCAGGCCTTTAGCTGTTCCAGGTAGGCCACACATTTGTTGCACAGGGTCTGGTGTGAATCCTGTCGGGGTGGACAACCGTCGAGGCACCAGGTATGCATCAGATGAGTAAAGTTAAGATTTAAGTATTCCCCAATTCATTACACGATTGCTTCATTATTCATACACTTGATTTTTCCAACAAGTTGCTAAAGTCATCTTCTGAAACGTTTGGAGTAGGAGCAGTACAAGCATTAACAGTTTTAACCACTTGTTTTGCAATTTGTTTCACCTGAATCCGTTTACATTTCCTGCATGTCATCCATAACAAGGTCAGGACAATTTCTAACTGCAGCACGACTAATACATGTGAAACCAGTCGGATCCATGGGTGGATCTGTATATTTAGTCCCCAGTCGATCCTTTCTCCTCCGTGCGCTGCTCCTATTGCTGCAGCATGTGATCTGGCAGTAACGGCCCTGATCTGATCCCTTACTTAAATTCCATTCACTGTTCTGGTGTTCAAATTCTGCCCCGCCTGGAGTCTCCTCTGTTTCTTCTATGTTTCCTGATGTTTCCCCACCTGGGGTCTCCTCTCCGTTGCTTCGGGTCTTCTCTTTCAGTGTGCTCAATTAATTTGTTAGTGCTGGTTAGTCATGGGCATAAGTACCCAATTGGCTTATGTATCAAAGTCTTACTACATAGTGTATACATATATCAAATACACTATCATTGCAAGTTGGATAACTACCAGAGCATGTGAAATAACACGAATGTAAGGGTGTGCTGATATATTAAGCCCAATATCCCACCAGTGTGAGTTGTCCTCTATGCTGTCAATTTCAATATCCATTCTCGAGTTGTCTTGCTCCAAAGCACAAAAATGCTTTAGGGAGGAGTTCAGTCACATTATGAGCTCACTGAAACCCTCAGTCAACAGGGTAATGTTGTGCCCGAATTGTGCCACATAATTGTGCAGCTCCTACTTAAGTATCTAATTTACTGTCAATTTCACTTGAGCATAGGTTTTGATATTGAGTAAAACGTATTGGTTGATGGGACAGGTCCTGTTAGACCCGTAAAGCATGGTAATTGCAGTAGTAGTGACACAGGAGGCACCACCAAAATCACCTCATACTGGATTCGTACTGTGTTTCCCACGCTCTGTTACCTACAAAACACAATTATTACAGTCACAGTTAAATTCAGACTTACAATCATTTCAAGTGACATTACAGTTTAACATCTAATCAACAAATCATGGACTTAAAAGATTCTCCAGATCTCTCTTTTACTCTTATTCATCTTGTGTATAATTCTTACTAAACATAATTTCTCCTTAGCCCTCGATTGTCCCAATCCAAATTCTTCAACCTCAATTTCAATCCCTCTATCAGGTACCAACGTGTTTTACTCTATTCTGATTGTTTCATTAATTAGATAGTTTCTTGATGGAGTATGTGTCAATGCTTTAAAGGTTGCTTCGCTCTCCGGAGCCACATTAACTATTTCATATCTTGCTGTTGTTAAGTAACTGAGCATGTCTGAGACCCGTTCTTCAGTGCAAATTCAACACACATTCTCGGATGGTAATTTCCTCATACGTAACAAATCACATTTGCACACTCATACCAGTATCTCAATGTTATGCCACACATGCCATCTGATACAATCCTTTCTCGGGCTTTCAGGTGTCTTATCAAAAGATTGTAATCATCTGGAGATCTTTGCTCATCTTCCGCTGCATGGATCTGATGTATTGGGTAGTGGCTGGACTTACAAATTCAGTTTCCTTAAAAGTTAATTAAAGGCAGGGACACAAATGTCTCCAAGAGAAAGCTATCAATTTACTATTTTTAACCACACTTTCCTGATTTTCACTGGAACATTTTGATAATTCCCATTCAGTAGTGTAATTCCCCTGTTTCAATCTCACAACCTCAATCACTTCCCTTTAATTACCATTCATATCTCATTCATGAGTCCTGGAGGAACTTTACTGTCCAGTACAATATTTAAGATTGAAAATATAGATCAAACATTCTCACTTGATCCAGGTTATTAACACGCTTTTTTATTTATCATTATTTTAGAGGATTTTTTATTTTCCCAAAAGTAACGAAATATATAGTGCCTGAGTCCATTTTGTTATTACAAAATTATCTCCAAATCCAAACATCAGTACAGTTGAACTGACAGGTTTTGTCAATGTTCAATTTCATTTCTATCAATTTATCTTCCATTTCCAATTTCAGAAATAAGTAATTCTCAGGCGAGGTGGCTTACACAGTGTTTTAACATTAGAGACAGAAGTGCTGAGTGCTGCAATTAGTTTACAAGATAACTTCCATATAACAAAAGAAAGAAGGTAATCCATTGTGACTCTGCTTAGAGCACAAGGGGTTAATTTATCAAATCATAATTTTCCTTCTGTCACTGTGGGGAAATATTAACTTAAAATTAAGAAAGTTAAATTTAATAATGTCCAGTTTCTTTAAATTTCATACAAAAGTTGTTGCGTGGTGAATTTAAACAGCTGTCAGTGGAAAGAGTTAACTGCTTTGCAGGTTTTTAAGAAGGTGGAGCGAAACATTATCAGGCGCATGCAATTGCGTCACTTCACATAAATTTAAAAAAACTTTCCCAATCGAAAAAATACATTTGTGTTTTTGCACTTTAATTAAATACAAAAACTTGGGCTTCATTGGTCAGATCCCCTTTCTCAGCTGTCCGCTTGGCTGCCTCGTCTGCCCATCCTGTTCATGGTGTCCCATCTGTATATCACCGGGACCCATCTACATATAGATCCATTTTGATTCACTAACTCTGATGGCCCACGCAGCGCAGTCAAGGGTAGCAATGCATCTGGACAATCTGCAGCTACATGCTGCTGCTTAGTGGAGTGGTACGCTACCGGCCTTTGTCTATCCCTCTGCACCTGGGTTACTATTGCATTGTAATGATCCTTACTGTTGTAGTTATAGATGTGGAATGGCCTATTATGGTCCAGTAATCCCAGGGCAGGAGCTCTTACGAGGGCTTGTTTAACTTTACAAAAGCTGCTTCATGGTCGGGGCCCCAGTCCACCAGCTCCTGGGATGGTTTCCCCCCTTTTATCAAATCCTGTATAGGCTGGGCCATTTCTGCATATTGTAGGATAAAGTTCCGGCAATAATTAAATAGCCCTAGTACCTGCCTGACCCCCTCCCCTCTCTGGCGTGGTCCCTTCCTGTTGCCATCCCTGAGGGCTGCCATCTCTGAGGGCTTCCCCCTTTCATTTCACAAACCTTGCCCTTTGGCTTATTCATTACCCCGATATTACTTTTATCTGTCTGGTGCGCATCGAAGTGCAGGGTCATTTTCCTCACAACTTTAGCCTTTGTTTTTACCCCATCTTCCGGATCAAAATCTGATATAGCTGCTTGTAAGTACTGGAGACCATGAGAAATCAAAGCACGCAGCCAGTGGTTGCGTGCTGCCCCTGCTAGCTGTCCTCTCAGCCTTAGTGCCCCTCCCATGTGTCTTTCGGCATTTGTCTCTTCCCTTGTGTTATTATGTATCCTACGTAAATTACTTCATCCTTCCCTACCTGTACCTTTCTAGGGTTTACCTTTAGTCCCGCATTTCATAGGGCTCCCAGTACCGTAGTCAATTAAATATTGTAAAGGGACCTGCCACTATCGGCTATTCTTGCGGAGTGGAGTTATCTTATTCAATGTGGACTGCACAAATTTACACCAACCAGAATTTCACTGTGGCCACAATGAAAGTCTTATTTTAATAGGTTAATTAACCTCATAACTCCAATTTAATCCAGATCAATTTTTTTTAAAAACTAACCAGTATCACTTGGAAAAGAAATAAGCCACATTAACAAAGAAACAATCACTCATGCCTTGCCAACATTCAAATTCATTTTCTTCCAGGCACATTGACAACTGTAACTTCAAGGCTGAAGCTTATCTTTTGTAAAACAATAAACAGATAAAACAAAACAAAAGCACATTCTTGCAGGAAATAGTAAATTACATCATATTTCTTATTGTCCTTTCTTTAGATGTCTTTCCAAGATACTGTAAAAACATTGAATATAACTGGAGAAAAATTAGTTTTTCACATTTAAACAAATCAAATCAAACTGCTTTGGAAAATTTCACCATAGCAACCGTGACTCCAAGGTTAAATCTTAGACTGAAACTTAATGTTTTGCTAAACAAACTTTTTTTTTGTTCTTCTCAGTTTTTACACACCAGCTTGACTTAAATTGTAGTAGTTTTTTTCCTGGGGCACAATCTTATTTGCACATTCTTAAAACTTCCAAAATCCAAGACAAGGCAAAAGTTTTAAACACTTTTAACACAGAGAAGTGGGTGCAGCTAAACATAGAAACATAGAAAATAGGAGCAGGAGTAGGCCATTCGACCCCTCTAGCCTGCTGCGCCATTCAATGCGATCATGGCTGATCATCCAAGTTCAGCACCCGGTACCACATATAACAGAATCTTTCTTTTTAAAGACAGACTTTTCAGACAAAAGAAATACTGTAACTTCTTAAGCATTCATAGTCAGGAAAACATTCACACTTTAACACACATCTTCATACAAACTGACATTCCAGCATTTTTGTTTTAAGTTTCCTTTCATTCAGCAAATCTTCTGTTTTATTTGGCTCGGCACAGATGTTAATAACTTCCATGTCGGTAAAGCTTTAAGTTTCTCTTTTTTTTTCCTTTTTACATTGGTATGTCAGCAGCTTTTCCCTGGCTTTCCAAATCCCTGTTTTTTCCCTTCCTTTGCTGCGTTTCAGATTGGTTAGCCTGCAAATTAGATCTTTTTCCTTCTCTATCTCTCCCTCTCTCTCCTGCACTTTATGCTTAACCACCTGGCTATGTTTCTCTCTTAATCCGTTGTGGCTTTTATTGAGAAAGACTTTCCGGAATAAAGTTTATCATTTTTTTTAAAGGGTGTCCCCTTTGATTAAACGTTCCATCAATTTGCAATTAACGGGCACTCCCCACACCCCACGGGGTTTATCCCTCCTCAAGAGCAGCAGCTGATCAGGAAGCTACTTTCGAGGTTGGATCTATTACACAATTGTTACATATATTCTTATACTCTATCTTATACTTTATCGGCACAAACGTGTCACCTTATACTCTAAATCAGAAATATACACTTATGCCTAATCAATTCTGTCAGTCTCCGGTCTCCATGAGGAATATTTTACTATGTGGGTAATTTAATACTGACTGGCCCGTACACAGTTTTTAGCCCTCCTGGTGAAGGAGCGAGTCCGTGTTCCTCCTAAAAGCCTTCCACTGACTTCTTCCCTTAGGACACGATGCGGTTCTTGCTTCAGCCGTCAATTCCAGTGCTTAACTCCTATGGTCCTTAGGTTAACTGCAGTATCCCACTTCTGACACCAACTGTTAGATTTGAATTTGGAGAAACACTAGACGGAAACGGAATTGAGGACAAGTACAGAATTTATTATAACAATCAAAAGGCTTGTGCACAATGGAGAGTCATCCAGCTTCCTCAAGCTCGAGATGCACTCACAAAGGACAAGCTGATGTTCATTCAAGTTATACAATTCTATAAGCAATGCCCACCTACTACAGAATGGGGTGTATACGTAGAAACAGTGTCACAACAGTTACTCTTTATTGGTTTATGTGGTTAGTCACACAACTGTCGGGCCCACCCCGCAACTGTCGGGCCCACCCTTTGAACTCAGGTACCCCCCGACCATGCTGATCACAGATGTCGGTTGGCTCATCCCTCCCCATGTTCCTGCTGTTATCTCTTCCCCGTTTGTAGGCATAATATATTGTTTGAGAAAACATGTCTTATCTTTAACTGTCAAACAGGAGGAGGGGCTACAAGGCCACATTGATTCATGTGTTCTGCGACTAATACAATGTTGGTTGTTAATTTGTACTCTTATCTCCTGGGAGGACATGCAATGTTTAGACAATGGTTCTACTGAGGTGCTGTGAACACATATTCCGATGTTTAATTAGTGAAGTGGCGTCTCGCAGTCTGCAAATGTGCTGGTTTCCTTGCATTTTACGACTTTGTTATCACTTCTACTTGTCTTTGATGTTTGAAATTCGACCCTGCTTGCCTTTCTGCAATCTGTTCCCAGCTGCATGTTGTTAGTCTCTGTTCTAAGAATTAATTAAACCCTATCCTTGAATCTAACAGCTATTTCTTGCAATTCCTTCTTTGAGAAGGTTAACATAGTCAAGTGTCCCAGAATTCATTGGGAACAAACTGGAGCCTTCAGATATATTGGCCTTGGAGGGGGTACAGCACAAATTCCCCAAGATAAAAGCAGATCTAAAAGGGTAAAATTATGAGGACAGGTTGCATAGACTAGTATTGTATACGCTTGAATTTGAAGATGAAGATATGGATAATTTTGGTGTTTAAAAGGTGACTCATGTGTTTGATAGTGTAGATAGGGAGAAACAATTCCTCTGGTGGGAGACTTCAGAACTAGGGGTGTAATCTTAAAATTAGTGTTAAACTATTCCGGGCACAAAGTGTAGTGTGAATCTGGAACTCGCTCCCACAAAAAGCAGTGAATTCAAAATTTCAAGGCTGTGATTGATAGATTTTTGTTAGGCAAGGGTATAAAAGGTTATGGTGTCGGAATCAACGGATTCCTATCTAAATCACTGAGGTCGAGTCAGTTCAGTAAATTAACTGAATTTAATTAAACTGGTGAACAAAACAAAAACATGCAGGAGCAACAGCAAACAGGTCAATATAGTAGCTTGTTCCACGAGGTCTGAACTCAGAACCTCCCACCTCTGACGTCATGACGTCATCACGTTTCCCGCCACTCGGGCACCACGTGACCAACGTGATGACGTCATCGCATTTTTTCAAGGTTTTTACAGAAAGCTTGTTTGCACTCAGCAAAGGGACATCGGTGCTGCAACATTGCTTTAAAGACAGTTATTCATTTGTACAGGAGCTCATTGGTGGTTTTACCACATGCGCCCCCCCAGAAGTGTCTTTAATCATCAAAGTCAATCGCAGAGGAGGTCGGACAATCCTGTCAGCGTGACACCGATATTCCCGGAATCACCAACTGTCATTGTGGAGGCGAAACTGACCTCGGGGCTTCCCTTCCAGTCGCGCAATCAGTGTTGCTGCTTTCTCGGTGCCGGCGGCACAAATTTACATGGGGGTCAGCAGCATCTGTCTTTCTGACCAAAACGGGTGTGGTAGTTGCAAAGGCCGGTCTGTGGAGGTGCCGAGGTGGGGTTCTTGGAGGCGGGGCGTGTCGAGGTGGCGCAATACTGTTACATCACCGCATAAATGGTGTCGGCTTCGGCCGCGAGCACCACACCGTCCATAGCCGTTGACCTGGCCAAGGCTGCTTGTACCTGCTCAGGGAGCTGGCTCAGGAACAGTTCACGAAATATAAAACACTGCAGCTCAGACCCGAGGAGGGTGAGCATGTGGCTCATCAACTCGGAAGGCTTAGCATCGCCTAACCCAGGGAGTGCGAGCAAGCATCATGCGCGCTCTGCTTTTGTGAGACCGAATACTTGCATGAGGCGTGCCTTGAGCGTTTCGTACTTGTTCTCCACGGGCGGGGTCTCCAGCAGGCTGATTATGCGGGAAGCCGTCGAGCTGTCCAGTGCGGAGACCACATACAGGTAACGGGTCTGATCCAGCACTATGTTTCGCAGTTGGAACTGAGCCTCCGCTTGAACGAACCAGGAGGCTGCCTGTTGTTCCCAAAATTGAGGGAGCTTCAAACATGCTGCATTTATATCCATCTTGTTCTCGAGCTTGCCTCCGTGATAATCGTCCGCGAAGCTTCGGGGTCACCAATGTAGGAATCAACGGATTCCTATCTAAATCACTGAGGTCGAGTCAGTTCAGTAAATTAACCGAATTTAAATAAACTGGTGAACAAAACAAAAACATGCAGGAGCAACAGCAAACAGGTCTATACAGTAACTTGTTCCATGAGGTCTGAACTCAGTACCTCCCACCTCTGACGTCATGACGTCATCACGTTTCCCGCCACTCGGGGCACCACCTGACCAACGTGATGACGTCATCGCGTTGTTTCAGGGTTTTTACAGAAAGCTTGTTTACGCTCAGCAAACGGACATAGGTGCTGTAACATTGCTTTAAAGACAGTTATTCATTTGTACAGGAGTTCATTGGTGGTTTTACCACAATGGAACTTAGATGGGTAGATTAAGTTAAGATACAGATCAGCCATGATCTAATTGGATCAGGAAGACCTAGACAAGCTGGTGAAATAGGCAGGAGCATGGCAGATCGATTTCAGTGAAGAGAAGTGTGAAGTGAAGCACTTTGACAGGACTAATGTGGACAATTCTGGGCACCACACTGCAGGACAGATGTGAAGGTTTTAGAGAGGGTGCAGAGGAGATGTACCAGGATGTTTCCAGGGATGAGTGACTTGGAATAGTTAAGACTGTTCTCCTTGGAGCAGAAAACTGTTAAGAGGTGACCTAATAGAGGTTTTGAAGATGATTTTTTTTTATAGAGCAGATAGAGAAAGGCTCATCCTTTGGTGATTGGGTCAACAACTAGAGCTCATAGATTTAACATCATCCGGCTATCAATAAAACAGTGGATATGATTAGAGGATGAATGATTAAAACCATTTGCAAACAATCTTGTGAGGAGATGAGGATAATTTCTTTCACTCAGCGAATTGTTGGGATCTGGAACACTCTACTGAAAAGGTGGTGGAAGCTGATTCCATACATAATATTAAAGGGGAGTTTGACAGCTACTTGAGAATGAGGAACTTAGAGGGTTATGGACAAAAAGCGGGGGGTGGGGCTAAACACAAATGCTCTTTCAAAGAGCCAGCACAGGCCCGATGAGGGTAATGGCCTCCACCTGTGTTGTAATTTCTATGGTTCTATGAACAGGCTCGTGGGGCTGAACGGCCAACTCCTGCTCTTATATTCCTAACCAAAGTCTAAATATATCTAATTTCGCATGTGATTATCTAACGTTCACTGCCTTGAAAGATCTGGATGGAAGTGTTACTAGATGTAACTTGTCTGCAATGCTTAATTTACCTGTTTCCATCTATATATATAAAGGAGTCGATCTGTCTGTCTATCTGTCTGTCCTTCTGTCTGTCTGTCTGTCCACACGTGTGCATCTGTCCGGCTATGCGCTCGAAAGTTATGGAGCGTACCTACGCGCGCGTTACCTCCAAAGAAAGCTTACACTTCCGGGACGCTGGTAAGCATATTTACTTTTCGGTGGGACGAAAATTGTTCGCGCCTTATGCAAAAAACCTTCAAAATTAAACTCATTATCTGCTACTTAGCATTGATTGACTGACGTCAAGATTCCTCCAATCCTGTGCCGTCACGATTGACAAATCCTACAGTACGGTCCCCTGATGGTTGGCCAATCAGTGTGTGTGTGTGTGGGCGGGACTAATCGTTTTCATCTCAGGGATCTGGCAGCCATTGTTTCATTGCCATGACTTCAGCTTCCAGCTCAAATGACTTCAGCTTCCAGCTCAAACTACTTTGAAAGTTAGTATCTCTTTTAAAAATAACATAAGATTTACCAAAAACGTTTTATAAGTACTTTCACTTTCATCTTTCAAGGTATTAAAAGGTAGACAGACAGGGACACAGACAGGGCCCTAAAGCCTGGGACTCGATTTAAAATGTTGCCCGGCACAAGATTCACAAAGGGACACAGACAGGGCCCCAAAGCCTAGCACTCGATTTAAACCGCCCGCCCCAAAACAGCCCTGGCAAAGCCGGGCTCCCCCAGCTAGTATATTATAAAGGGGGTGGATGAATAGAGAGACCTGGGGTATATGTGAACAAATCGTTGAAGGTGGCAGGGCAGGTTGAGAAAGTGGTTGAAAATGCAAACGGTATACTGGGCTTCATAAATAGAGGCATAGAGTACAAAAGCAAGGAAGTTAAGATGAACCTTTATAAAACACTCGGCCTCAACTGGAGTATTGATTCCAATTCTGGGCACCGCACTTTAAGAAGGATGTGATGGCCTTGGAGGAGGTGTAGAAAAGATTTACAAGAATGATTCCAGGGATGAGGGACTTCAGTTACGTGGATAGACTGGAGAAGCTGGGGTTTTTCTTCTTAGAGCATAGAAGGTTGAGAGGAGATTTGATAGATTTGTTCAAAATCATGAGGGGCCTGGACAGAATAGATAGAGAGAAACTTCACATAGGCAGAAGGGTCACGAACTAGAGGACACAGATTTAAGGTGATTGTCAGAAGAACAAAAGGCGACATGCGGAAAAACATTTGTATGCAGTGAGTGGTTAGCATCTAGAATGCATTGCCTGAAAGGGTGGTGGAGGCAAACTCAATCATGATTTTCAAAAGGAAATTGGATAAGTACCTGAAGGAAAATCAGTTGCAGGGTAGCGGGGAAAGAGCGGGAGAGTGGGACTAACTGAATTGCTCTTGCAGAGAGCTGGCACGAGCTCGATGGGCCGAATTGTCTCCTTCTTTGTTGTAATCATTCTATGATTCTACGATTGTGAATCTATCTTCAGAATTGAACGCAGCTGGAGTAAAAGGAAAATTGAATGATTTTCCCGCCGCCTGATTATTTATGTTTTTGCTCAGCTGCGCAAATGTGATGGAATATTCTCCACTTACCTTGATGAGTGCAGCCCCAACAACACGCAAGATGCTCGACACATCCAGGACAAAGCAGACCGCTTGATTGGCACCCCACCCACCACCTTATTCACTCCCTCCACCACCGGTGCACCGTGGCTGCAGTGTGTACCATCTACAAGATGCGCTGCAGCAACTCGCCAAGGCTCCTTCCGCAGCACCTCCCAAACACGTGATCTCATCGGAAGGACAAGGGCAACAGATGTATAGGAACACCACCACCTGCAAGTTCCACTCCAAGTTACACACTATCCTGACTTGGAAATATATCGCCGATCCTTCATCGTCGCTGGGTCAAATCCTGGAACTCCCTCCCTAACAGCACTGTGGGAGTATCTTCACCACACAGACTACAGCGGTTCAAGAAGGCAGCTCACCACCACTTTCTCAAGGGCAACTAGGGATGGGCAATAAATGCTGGCTTTGTCAGCGATGCCCACATCCCAACAACGAATACATTTTAAAAATGTGAATAAAATTGTAATGCAATTATGGGATTTTAAAATAATTTCAGTTGGAAAAATCTGCAGAAACACATTTCCGTGCAATTTGATTTGATATCATTTACCTGCTCTAGGAGTCGATGGCCATTCTATCACAACATGAGCCATGTTTGAAGAGAAAACTGTGCGGATGACTTCATTCAGTGTGCAATGGTCACATGAAGATAAACCTGCGCAAGAACCATTGAAGGATTAAAAGGGGAAAGGTGATGTTACTGTCCAGATATCAATAAAACAGGGGATATGATTAGAGGGTGAATGATGAAAATAGTTCCTTTGGGAAAGGAAGGGGTTAATGGAGAGCACAGATTCTGGGTAGGTCCTCGGTTGACAATAAAAGAATGAGGAAATGGGACATGAGCTATTGCGCAGGTAGAGGGATATATGCAGAAGTTTATCAGCAATAAGCAAATATTTCGTTCAAAATATTAAGATATTAGCTTGTTTAGGTGTTCAAATGTCAGACCTTGTCAATGGTGTTGAATAGTCTAAATGATCAATGTGTGTTCTAGTAGGAATCTGGTGGTACAGAAAGGAACCAAAGAGGGCCTCACTACCACTGTCGCACCAAACCCAATACTGGTGATTAGGAATTAGAGTAGAGCTTTCATGTGGGTGAATAATTTAGGATTTTAAAATATCCTCCTTAAATCTGGGAAACAAAGGGTTAAGCGCACTAGGCCTTTCGTTAGAATGTCAGAGCTATCGATGGTCTTCTGGACAGAAGTTTGGCAAATGTAAGAATATAATAAATAGGAGCAGGAGTCGGTCATTCGGCTCTTCGAGCCTGCTCCGCCATTCAATAAGATCATGGCTGATTTTCTACCTCATCTCCACTTTCATGCATTATCCCCATATCCCTTGATTCCCTTAATATTCAAAAAATCTATTGAACTTTATCCTGAATATACTCAATGACTGTGAATATACTGTTTGGCATAAAAATAAAACAAAAAAAGGTGACTCAACCGTGGCTAACAGGGAAATTAGGGATAGCATAAGATCCAAGGAGAGGACATATAAATTGGCCAGAAAAAGCATCAAACCTGAGGATTGGGAGCAGTTTAGGATTCAGCAAAGGAGGACAAAGGGGTTAATTAAGAGGGGGATAATAGAGTTAGCTTGCAGGGGACATATAAACTGACTGTAAAAGCTTCTATAGATATGTGAACAGAAAAAGATTGGTGAAGTCAAGCATATGTCCCTTGCAAACAGAATCAGGGAAATTTATAATGGGGAACAAAGAAATGGAGGACCAATTAAATACATACTTTGGTTCTGTCTTCACAAAGGAGGACACAAGTAACCTCCCAAAGATGTCGGGGGACATAGGTTCTAATGAGAGGGATGAACTGGATGAAATCAGTATTTGTAGGGAAATGGTGTTCGGGGAATTGATGGGATTGAAGGCCGATAAATCCCCAGGGCATGATAATCTACATGCTAGGGTATTAAGGAAGTGGCCCTAGAAATATTAGAAGCATTGCTGGTCATTGTCCAAAATTCTATAGATTGTGGAACAGTTCCCATGGATTGGAGGGTAGCTAATGTTACCCCACTATTCAAAAAAGGTGGTAGAGAGAAAATGGGGAATTATAGACAGGTAAGCCTGACATCGGTAGTGGGGAAAATGATGGAGTACATTATAAAAATGTAATAGTAGAGCACTTGGAAAACAGTGCCAGGATCGGACAATGTCAACATGGATTTACAAAAGGTAAATCGTGCTTGACTAATCTACTGAAATTTTTTGAGGATGTAACTGGTAGCATAGATAAGGGAGAACCAGTGGATGTGGTGTATTTGACTATCAGAAGGCTTTCGATAAGGTCCCGCATAAGAGATTTGTTGTGTATGTAATATGTGTGCTACTTGGAACCTATGGACAGGACTGCACTACTTGTAGGGCGTAGTGATACGCAGTACCACTCCTGGCCATAGGGGTATAAATAGTACTGTGGGTACTGATCTCCCCTCAGTTCCCGCCTGTGGGCATGAAGTAAAGACCTACGTATAGTCCCTACCTCCAACCAGTAAAGACCTGTTTGAGTTATACGTTTAAGTCTTTGTGTTAATTGTTCAATACAATACACATACTTAACACTGGCGATGAGTCAGGTTCTTACCCTGCGGCAGTTGAAGAGAGGTTTCAAACATCACCACCCCACTAGAAGCGACAGGCTTTAGGACTCTGAAGCCTCCATCAGCGACTGAGCACTGGAGTGCAGCAGCCATCCTGACAGCTTCCAGCGACTGACAGAAGTCTTTCTGCAGTTTCCTTGTTCAAACTAGGTGGTGGGGTAAGCCGTGCAGCGTTGGATGCAAAGACAGGGCTGGGGAAGTTGGAGAAGATAAGGGCGATCGCAATCCCTGATAAGAGCCGTGGTGAAACACGCGAGCGGGTAAGCCAGAGCCCGGGAGGGAGCGAGCAAGAGCCGCTTCGGTCGGGAGCCACTTCACGATCCAGCGATCGCATCCGCTGATAAGGGCCGCACTCGGGCGATCGCGGCGAAGATAAGGGCCGCACTCGGGGGCTGAAGGGAGACGGCGTCGGGGGACGGGTGAAGACTGCCAAGCGCGGGAAAACCGCCATTTTGTGGGCGGAGGACGACGGCAAGAGCGGGAAGCCGCCATCTTTGATAACAAGTAAACAAAATAAAATCTGAGAAATTGCAAATCTACAATGCCTAAACACGGGAATATTAGTACCTTTGATAGTGACCTCGAAGATTGGGCCATATATGTTGAAAGAGTAAAAAATTATTGTAAGGCCAATAAAATTCGTGACCAAGATAAAGCTCTAACATTATTAAATTTAATGGGTGCGAAGACATACGGGCAATTGAAACACCTGTTATCACCAGATGAACCGGCGGATAAGACGTTCGATGAGATTGTTACTGTCCTGAAAGATCATCTAAACCCCACGCCACTGATGCTAGCGGAACGATTTAAATTTTATGACAGAAGGCAGCTACAGCATGAAAGCAATGCTGAATATTTGCTGGAATTGCGTAAATTAGCGAAATATTGCCAGTTTGGAACGGGACTGACAGATGCACTACGAGACAAATTTGTGTGTGGTTTATTTAAACAGGGTACACAAAAGCGACTGCTCGAGGAGAATGAGCTGACGCTTGAGAAGGCGGTCACTATGGCAGCAGCACACGAAGCCGCAGCGAGAGGCACAGCAGTAATGCAGCTACGGTCACCGGAGCTCAGTGCACACAAATTGGGTGTGAGTTCTGGCAAATGTTATCGTTGTGGAAAGACAACGCATGATCAGAACCAGTGTTGGTTTAAAAACCAAGAATGTAGAACTTGTGGTAGGCTTGGACATATAGCTAGAGTATGCATGTCAGGGAAGAAGACCAGCAACAAGAAGTCACCGCAAGGAAAATACGCAAAGGTAAAGGAAAAGTCGAAACAGAAGATGACCCATCTGAACCATTATTAGCTCTACCAGATCACACACGTGGTCCCTCCGAACGGAGCCAATTCAGTTCGGAAGTCCAAACTGTTAAATCCATGGAAGAACTATTGAATGAGTCACTCCAGCAACGTGAACCGACTACACCACAGAGATTGAATCTATGAACTGTTTTCCGCAGAGACTGAATCTGTGATCTGTTTTGACATGAAGTTATCTATGTATCTATGTTATTCTGTTATGTAAACCTGAAGTTATATATGTATATATGTTATTACGTTATGTTAAATGGGGAGATGACTGTAAAGCTAGGAAGGGAGGAATGTTGTGTATGTAATATGTGTGCTACTTGGAACCTATGGACAGGACTGCACTACTTGTAGGGCGTAGTGATACGCAGTACCACTCCTGGCCATAGGGGTATAAATAGGACTGTGGGTACTGATCTCCCCTCAGTTCCCGCCTGTGGGCATGAAGTAAAGACCTACATATAGTCCCTACCTCCAACCAGTAAAGACCTGTTTGAGTTATACGTTTAAGTCTTTGTGTTAATTGTTCAATACAATACACATACTTAACAAGATTAGCGTGTAAAGTTAAAGCGCATGGGATTGGGGGCAAGGTACTGACTTGGATAGAGAAATGTCTAGCAGACTGGAAGCAAAGTGTTGGAATAAATGGCTCTTTATCCGAGTGGCAGGCAGTGACTAGTGGGGTACCACAGGGATCAGTGCTAGGACCCAAGCTATTCACATTATATATTAATGAACTAGACGAGGGAACTAGATATAATGTCTCCAAATTTGCAGACAACACAAAGCTGGGTGGGCGTGTGTGCTGTGAGGAGGATGCCGAGAAACTCCAGTATGGTTTGGACAGGTTCGGTGATTGGGCAGATGTATGGCAGATGCAGTATAATGTGGATAAATGCTAGGTTATCCACTTTGGTGGCAAAAACAGGAAGGCAGATTATTTTCTGAATGGCAATAGATTGGGAGAAAGGGAAGTGCAACGAGACCTGGGTGTCCTTGTGCACCAGTCGCTGAAGGTAAGCATGCAGGTGCAGCAGGCGGTTAAGAAGGCAAATGGAATGTTGGCCTTCGCAGTGAGAGGATTTGATTACATGAGCAAGGATGCCTTGCTGCAGTTGTACAGGGCCTTCGTGAGACCACATCTTGAGTATTGTGTGCAGTTTTGTTCGCCTTATCTGAGGAAGAACGTTCTTGCCATGGAGAAAGTGCAGCGAAGTTTCTCCAGACTGATAGCTGGGAAGGCAGGAATGACGTATGAGGAGAGATTGGGTCGATTGGGCTTATACTCGCTGGAGTTTGGAAGAATGAAAGGGGATCTCATTGAATCTTATAAAATTCTAACAGGACTAGACATACTAGATGCAGTAAGGATGTTCCCGATGGTGGGGGAGTCCAGAACCAGGGGTCACAGTCTAAAGATAAGGGGTAAGCCATTTAGCACAGAGATGAGGAAGAATTTCTTCACCCAGAGAGTGGTGAACCTGTGGAATTCTCTACCACAGAAGGCAGTTGGGGCCAATTCATTAAATATATTCAAGAAGGAGTTAGATATATTTCTTAAGGCTGAAGGGATCAAGGTATATGGGGAGAAAGCAGGGAGAGGGTACTGAATTTGAATGATCACCCATGATCTCATTGAATGGCAGAGCAGGCTCGAGGGGCCGAATGGCCTACTCCTGCTCCTATCTTCTATGTTTCTATGTTCTATGTTTCTATGTTTCTATGAAAATACAGCGCTATAAGCAAAAGGAAAGGAGGAATGAATGCAACCGAGAAGGCATAAACAGGACACCGCATGCCTCAAATCAAACACGTGCCTCTCGAGAACCATCAGAAGGATTCTACCAGAGTTACAGTTATCTGGAGTCAACAAAATTCAGGATCCAACATACAGTCTACTATAAAAGAAAGAAAGACTTGCATTTATACATTGCCTTTAATGACTACCGGACGTCCCAAAGCACCTTACAGCTAATGAAATACTTTTCAAACAGTGTAGTCACTGTTGTAATGTCAGAAACGCAGCAGCCAATTTGCACACAGCAAGTTCCCACAAACAGCAATGTGATAATGACCAGATAATCCAATTTTTTTTGTGATGTTGATTGAGGGATAAATATTAGCCAGGACTCCGGGGAGAACTCCCCTGCT
This sequence comes from Somniosus microcephalus, assembly GCF_052327205.1. Taxonomy (NCBI): domain Eukaryota; kingdom Metazoa; phylum Chordata; class Chondrichthyes; order Squaliformes; family Somniosidae; genus Somniosus; species Somniosus microcephalus. Next base: position 121,798,804 of record NW_028225179.1, read on the forward strand.
CTTCTGCAAATTGTGCCATGGGATCTCTTATGTCCACCTAAGAGAGCAGTCGGTTTAACATCTCTGAAATACAGCACCTCCAACAGTGCAGCACTCCCTCAGTACTGCACCCTAGATTTTTTTGCTAAGAGCCTCTTGGAGTGGGACGTGAACCCAGAACTTTCGGACTCAAAGGTGCAGATTCTACCAACTGAGCCACAGCTGACACTTGGCAACATTTCATAGAGGGGGCGTGAAAATGCGTGGGAGACTCTTTAGGGGAGTTTCAATATATGGTGGCTTCCTTCCGATTCAGTTTTCACCAGCTTAACCGAGTTTACAACGTGCAGCCAAATCAGGGAACCCACATAAGATTGCTTCCCCTTCCCCGTAATTTTTACATAGAATTACATAGAATTTACAGTGCAGAAACAGGTCATTCGGATCAACAGTTCCATGCTGATGTTTATGTTGCACACGAGCCTGCTCCCATCCCACTTCATCATGTATTTCCATTTCTTTCTCCCTCATATACTTAGCTAGCTTTGCCTTAAAGGCATCAATGCTATTCACCTCAACCACTCCCTGTGGTAGCAAGTTCCACATTCCAACCACTCTCTGGGTAAAGAAGTTTCTCCTGTATTCCTTATTGCAGTTGAAGTGACTACCTTATATTTATATCCATTAGTTTTGGTCTCCGCCCACCCGTAAGAACATAAGAACATAAGAAATAGGAGCAGGAGTCGGCCATTTGGCCCTTCGAGCCAGTTCTGCAATTCAATAAGATCATGGTTTATCTTCCACCTCATCTCCACTTTCCTGCACTACCCCCATATCCCTTGATTCCGTTAATATTCAAAAATGTATCGATCTCTATCTTGAATATACTCAACAACTACGGCTCCACAGCCCTCTGGGTAGAGAATTCCAAAGATTCACCACACTCTAAGTGAATTGTTTTTCCCTCATCTCAGTCCTAAATGGCCGACCAATTATTCTGACACTGTGACCCCTGGTTCTAGACTCCCCAGCCAGGAGAAACATCCTCCCTGCATCTATCCTGTGAAGCCCTGTAAAAATTGTGTACGTTTCAATGAGATCACCTCTCATTCTTCTAAACTCTAGCGAATTTAGGCCTAGTCTATTAAATTCTCCTCATAGCGCCAGCTCCCCATCCCAGGAACCAGTCTGGTAAACCTTTGTCGCACTCCCTCTATGGCAAGTATATCCTTCCTTAGGTAAGGAGACCAAAACTGTGCACAATACTCTAGTTGTGGCCTCACCAGGGCCCTATATAATTGCAGTAAGATGTCTTTACTCTTATACTCAAATCCTCTTGTAATAAAGGCCAACATACCATTTGCTTTCCTAATTGCTTGCTGTACCTGCATGTTAACTTTCAGTGATTCGTGTTCAAGGACACCCAGGTCCCTCTGAACACCAACAATATCCAAACTCTTACCATTTAAAAAATACTCTGCTTTTCTATTTTTCCTACCAAAGTGGATAACTTCACATTTCCCCACATTTTTTTCCATTTGCCATGTTCTTGCCCTCTCACTTTGCCTCTCTATATCCCCTTGAAGACTCCTTGCAACCTCCTCACAACTTACATTTCCACCCTGCCCTAACAATCGGAAACATCTTGGCCCAGAAATTCGGGTCGGGGGATTCCCGCGGGTGCAAGCCCCCGACCTGCACTTACCTTGCGTGCCGGCCATTGAGCTGTGGGCCCACATGGGATTCCGATCCCGGGGCTCCTCCAACTGCCGGCGCGCAGTGCTTGCGTATCCCAGGGGCGCAGTTCGTTTGATGCGTCCCCTGGGATCACGTTGCCCATGGAGAGCCAATCGTAGCAGGGAATACTCCATTCATAAGTTTGACAGGAAGACCTGTCAAAACTATAAATACTATCAGCCCCAAAACATCACTAAATCTTCAAATACATTTTTTTAAAACATCACATTTTTAAAATAACTATAAATTACATGAAATAACTATCTTAAACAATAATTAAACATTTTTGAAAAAGTTAATTACATTTTCTAACGGGGCTAAAAATTAACTTACCTTTCTTTAAAGTATTTAAAATTAATAAACCTGTGCAAAAAATGTTGTAATTTTAATTAATTCACCACTTACCTTGTAAAAAGCAGGCCTTGCGACTGGACACTTCTGGACACCTAACTTCCTGGGAAAACCGGCAAAAAAAACGTAAGTTTGATGCGCACACGCAGCCTCTCCTGCACACGCGTTCGACCTCTGAACCCCTTCTTTCAGGGGAACGGAAGTGCCGGTTTCCCGCGCATGCGCAGTGCATACTCACCCATGGAAATCGGAATTTCTGGACCCTTCTCTATCTCTACTCGATCTGTACTAGGAGATAGTCGTACTATCTCTGAAATAGGCCTGCTACCAATTCATTTTCTGGGACTCCCGTGTCCGGTTTCTAGGCAGGGCCAGAAAAAATGATTTTAACTCACTCCCGTGGTTTCCAAATGATGTTAACCCACCTTCCAGACGCAGGGTCGAGTAATGGGAGACCAGCTGCTTGCGAGCTTGTCTCAGAGATAGTGTCTGCTCTGAATGAGTAGATCGCTGTTGTAAGCCCTATTTAAACAACAAAATCTAAAGGGTCCGGGCAGCATTGAGTGTGCTGGATTGGTGGAGGTGTCATCTTTCAGATTACGCTTTAAATCGAAGCCCCACCTGCCTGTTCAGAGGGAGGTAAGAATTTTCCTGGAACTATTTGAGCAGGGACCTTCCATTTTTTCCCCGGCAAACATATTTTTTCACTGAAGAAGCAGCCCAGATTATGAGGCCATTTATCTCATTCCTGTTTGTGTGACCTTGTCTCTGCCTAATTTGGCGGCTGGTTCTTCGGGGTAAAAAGAGTGACTACAATTTAAAATGTTTTCCTTCAGCCCGGAAGCTACTTAGGAATTTCTGAGGACGTCATCGTCATTGTATGAAAACATTTTGTTTGTTTTTCTGTCTGTCTGTCTCTCTGTCTGTCTCTCTGTCTCTCTTTCTCTCTTTCTCTCTTTCTCTCTCTCTTTCTCTCTCTTTCTCTCTTTCTCGGTTTATTTCTCCTTCAATTTCACCCAGTCCCTACCTCCACCTTTCCTTTCAGCTCAAAGGTTGTGGGTTCAAGCCCCACTCGAGAGACGTCAGCACAAAAATCTAGGCTGACACTCCAGTGCAGTGCTGAGGGCGTGATGCACTGTTGGAGGTGCCATCTTTCGGATGGATGTAAAATATCCCATGGCACTATTTCGAAGAAGAGCAGGGGAATTAACCCTGGTGTCCTGGCCAATATTGATCCCTCAATCAATATCAGAGAGACAGATTATCTGGTCATTCTCACATTGCTGTTTGTGGGAGCTTGCTGTGCGCAAATTGGCTGCCGCATTTCTGGCATTACAGCAGTGACTACACTTCAAAAAGTACTTAATTGGCTGAAAAGCACTGTGCGGCGTCCAGTGGTCGTGAAAGGCGCTATATAAATGCAAGTTTCTCTTTCTCTCTGTTACCCTCTGATGATGGCCCTCTTTCTCTCTCTCTCACTCTCCCTCTTTCTATCTGCCTCTCCTCCTGTATTTTTAAATTCATTGTTGATGTGTGGGCGCTGCTGGCAAGGCGGTCATTTAGTGACTGCCCCTTGTTGCCCTTGAGAACGTGGTGAGCTTTCTTCTTGAACATCTGCAGTGCTTAGATAGAATTGATAAGAACATAAGGACATAAGAAGTAAGAGCAGGAGTCGGCCATTCGGCCATTCGGCCCTTCAAGCCTGCTCCGCCATTCAATGGGATCACAGCTGATCTTCTGCCTCAACTCCATTCACCGGCCCTATCGCCATATCCCTTATTGCCCTTACTAGTCTGAAATCTATCGACTTCTGTTTTGAATATACCCAATGACTGAGCCTCCACAGCCCTCTAGGATGGAGAATTCCAAAGATTCACCACCTTCTGTGTGAAAAAATTTCTTCTCATCTCAGTCCTGAATGGCCTACCATTTATCCTTTGGCTATGGCACCTGGTTCTAGACTCCCCAGCCAAGGGAAACATTCTCCCAGCATCCACCCTATCAAGCCCTGTAATAATTGTGTATGCTTCAATGAGATCCCCTCTCATTGTTCTGAATTCAAGAGAATGCAGGCCTAGTTTAGTCAATCACTTCTCAAACGACAGTCCCGCCATCCCAGGAGTCAATCTCGTGAACCTTCGTTGCACTTCCTCTATGACAAATATATCCTTCCGTAGGTAAGAAGACCAACATTGTACACAGTACTCCAGGTGTGGTCTCAACAAGGCCCTATATAATTGGAGTAAAGTTTCTTTACTCCTGTACTCAAATCCTCTTGTAATGAAGGCCAGCATACTATTTGCCTTCCTAATGGCTTGTTGCACCTGCACATTCACTTTCAGTGACTCATGTACAAGGACACTCAGGTCCCTTTGTGCATCTGCATTCCACAATCTTTCAATATTTAGGAAATACTCTGTCTTTCTGTTTTTCCTACCAAAGTGGATAACTTCACATTTATCCACATTATATTCGATCTGCCATGTTCTCGACCATTCACTGAGCCCATCGAGATCCCCTTGAAGCCTCTTCACATCCTATTCACAAGTGACACTGCCACCTTTCTTTGTATCATCAGCAAATTTGGAAATGTTACATTTAGTCCCCTCATCCAAATCATTGATGTAGATTGTGAATAGCTGCGGCCCGAGCACCGATCCTTGCGGTACACCACTAGTCACAGCCTGCCATTATGAAAAAGACCCATTTATTCCTACTCTCTGTTTTCTGTCTGTTAACCAATTCTCAATCCATGCTAGTATATTACCCCCAATTCCATGTGCCCTAATTTTGTTCACCAACCTCTTGTGTGGGACCTTACCAAAGGTCTTCTGAAAATCCAAATACACCACATCTACCGGTTCCCCGTTGTCTACTCCACTAGTTGCATCCTCAAAGAATTCCAATAGGTTTGTTAAACAGGATTTCCCTTTCATAAATCCATGTTGACTCTGCCCAATCTTACTTTTAGTTTCTAAGTGCCCAGTTATTGCATCCTTTATAATAAATTCCAGCATATTCCCAACTACTGATGTGAGGCTAACAGGTCTGTAGTTCCCCGTTTTCTCTCTCCCTCCTTTCTTAAATAGCGGGGTTGCATTTGCTATCCTCCAATCTACAGGAACCATTCCAAAATCTATATAATTTTGGAAGATGACAACCAATGTGTCCACCATCCAAATTGCCACCTCTTTCAAAACACTAGGATATAGGTCATCTGGTCCTTGGGACATCCAATGGTGGTGAAAGGTGCTATATAAATACAAGTGTTTCTTTCTTACTATCTGTTACCCTCTGACGATTTCTCTCTTTCTCTCTCTTTCACTTGCTCTCTTTCTCTCTGCCTCTCCTGCTGTATTTTTAAATTCATTCTTGAGGGGTGGAATTGCTGGCAAGGATGTCATTTAGTGACCGCTCCTTATAATCCTTGAGAAGGTGGTGGGCCTTCTACTTGAACACCTGAAGTGTTTAGATAGAATTGATACAAGTGGACTGCTAGACCTCATCATATGTCAGTTAAGCTCCGCTTCATTTTGCTGTTATTTCTACCTTTACCCTTAACTGTTATATTAAAGAAAACTTCACAATGATTCAACAACAGAGTCAACAACATTGGTGTGGGACTGTAAACCAGACTTGATAAGGACAATAGATTTCCTTCTCTTAAGGACATTAATGAACCAGTTGTGAAAAAACTACAATTCAACAGGAAAATGGTACTTTTACTGAACCAGCATTTTAGTTCCATTAGCGTGGACCTTGACAATTGACAATTCGATACGTGAATCATTGTGAAGTTTTCTTTAATATAATAGTTAATTGTAAAGGTGGAAATAACAGTAAAATGAAGCGTATCTTCAGAAGTGTGAAATAAAAACAGAAAATGCTGGAAATACTCAGCAGGTAAGGCAGCATTTGTGGAGAGAGAAACAAAGTTACCGTTTCAGGTTGATGACCCTTCGTCAGAACTGGAAAAAGTTAGAGATGTAACAGGTTTTAAGCAAGTGCAGTGGCAGGGAAAGTGGAAGGAGAGGAAATAAGAAAAGGGAAGGTCTGTGATAGGCTGGTAGGCTGGAAAGCAGGAGTGATTAAATGACAAAAGCGAAAGGAGATGGTAATGGGACAAGTGAAGAAAACCAATGGGTCCAGATGAGATGTAAATGGGGATGGCAGAATCAGCAACAGTTGCCATGTGAAAAAATAAGGGCTGAGGTTATGGTCTGAAATTGTTGAACTCGATGTTGAGTCCAGAAGGCTGCAAAGTGCCTAATTGAAAGATGAGGTGCTGTTCCTCGAGCTTACGTTGAGCTTTGCTGGGACAGTGTAAGAGGCCGAGGAGGGAGTGATAAGTGTGGGAGTGGAGGGGAGAATTAAAGTGATAGGCGACTGGAAGCTCAAGGTCACGCTTACAGACTGATCAGAGGTGTTCCGCAAAGTGATCATCCAATCTACGTTTGGTCTCCCCAGTGTAGAGGAGACTGCATCATGAGCAGCGAATAGAGTGTACTAAATTGCAAGACGTACAAGTAAATCACTGTTTTACCTGGAAGGAGTGTTTGGGGCCCTGATCAGTGGGAAGGGAGGAGGTAAAAGGACAGGTATTGCATCTCCTGCACTTGTATGGGAAGGTGCCTTGGGAAGTGGAAGGGGTGTTGGTGGTGATTGAGGAGCGGACTAGGGTATCACGGAGTGAGTGGCCCTTTTGGAATGCTGAAAGGGAGGGGTGGGGAGGGGAAGATGTATTTGACAGTGGGATCAGGCAGGAGGTGGCGAAATTGGTGGAGGATGATCCGTTGAATGTGAAGGCTTGGGGGTGAAAGGTGAGGAGAAGGGGACCCCTATCACGATTCTGGGAGGGAGGGGAAGGGGTGAGAGCAGAAGTGCGGGAAATGGAATGGACATGGTCAATGGCCCTGTCAACCATGGTACAGGGGAATCCTCGGTTGAGGAAAAAGGAAGACACATTGGAGGCACGAGTACGGTCGCATCATCAGAGCAGATGTGACGGAGATGGAGAAATTGGGAAAATGGAATTCAGAAGTGTGAACTTTGGAAATAGAGCCAATACTCAGAAAGGAGAAGGTAAGCGCTTGAAGTAGAAAAATGTAACAGCAGAAACCGGATTGGCTGAAGACCATTTGTAGAGAAATGGAAGTAAATGCTTGTGGAAAGAAGCAGAAACATTACAACACTGAGAATGAAATGACTGATAAAAAGCACTTCAGAAACATTTCCACAGTGACTGTGATGCCAAATTTCTCCAAATCAATTAATTGCAGTGCGGCCTTTACATCCTGTGCAGATAATTAATGTCACTCCCCAAGCAAAATTTACAGAACGTTCAGAATGTTAAATGTTGTATTATGATGACAGTGATGATCATTATTATTCTCGAATATCAAGTCCATATTTAATCTGGAAGTTGATCAAAAAATAAACACTATTCATTCGTTTAAGAGTTCATCCTGTTTGCTGATTTGAATCTAATTTTAGGCGTGGGTTCAGTGGGGACTTTTCAATTTACTTTACACAATTAGGTTCAGGGCAGATTTTTATATTGATCAAATAATCATTCAGTGAACGATGGTGCCCAAACTGCACTCAATCGCCGATCATATTGCACTGGTGAAAACATGCTCATAGCTCGTGAACTTGAATGAAAGATTTAGCCGGTGATGAAATCAATGTGATTAACTCCATATCACTCTCACAGTTTTTGGGTATCATATACACTAGTGGGCTTGAAATTCATTTATGCCCCATTTGGGGGCGGTAACTGAGTTAAGGCCGGACATTTAGCAAAACACCCAATTCCAAGGGGGTGTGATGTTATATCGCTGATCTATTGCTTCGTTCATTCTCCTGTTTTGTTATATTTCTTACAGCGAACTTGATGTCAGTTGTGGTCTTCTGATGGGGAAAGTATGGTCTCGCCAAAGGAATCACGCGTTACATGGCGTCCATGACAGCAGCCGATCTAATGGTTTGTATCTTTACCGTAACTGTCCATAATATCTTTAGGTATCATTTCGTAGGTTCATGGTTGAACTACACTTTACACATGCCGGTTTAGTGCCTTTGATGTTCAAAGGGACCTGGGTGCCCTTGTACATGATTCACTGAATGTTAACGTGCAGGTACAGCAAGCAATTAGGAAAGCAAATGGTATGTTGGCCTTTATTACAAGAGAATTTGAGTAGAAGAGTAAAGACGTCTTACTGCGATTACATAGTTCCTGGTGAGACCACACCTGGAGTATTGTGTACAGTTTTGGTCTCCTTACCTAAGGAAGGATATATTGCCATCGAGGGAGTGCAACAAAGGTTCACCAGACTGATTCCTGGGATGAGTGGATTGTCCTATGAGGAGAGATCGATACTTTATTGAATATTAAGGGAATCAAGGGATATGGGGAAAGTGCAGAAAAGTGGAGCTGAGGTAGAAGATCAGCCATGATCTTATTGAATGGCTGGAAGGGCCAAATTGACTTACTGCTGCTCCTGTTTCATATGTTCTTTTGTACAAGTATCTAGCATCCAACTCTCTGTCTGGTCCACATTGTCGTTTACCTTTGACCACTTCATAACCATTTGTTGCCAGAAAATGAAAGCAAAACATTGCGCCGAAAGAACAGCCACTGTTGTTCTAACGATCGTGGGTGTGCTCAGCTTTTTGATAAACATGCCAGTTTATTTCTGTTATGAGCCCTACTATATTGTTGGGGATATAGGTTGGGTCTGCCGCACAGTAACGGGATATGGTTCTTCCCTGGCATGGGTAGCTTACAATTGGATCGCCACTCTCTCAGTCACATTATTGCCATTTCCTTTGCTGTTGCTGTTGAACTCTCTCACTGCCAGGCACATCTTAGTGGCCAGTAGATCTCGCAGAGCCCTGAAGAGCCGCAGCACTGGGGAGAGCAGCAGTGATCCCGAGATGAAGAACCAAAGAACATCCATCATAGTGCAGTTCGCTATCTTGGGGAGCTTTATTGTGCTGTGGACGCCAATTACAGGAAACTCTTTTTTATCCGGCACCGACGGGACCAGTGTGGTGCCGGTTTATCAAAAAGTCCGGATTACAGAGTGGTATAGTAAAGGGTACGAGAGCTCCATACACAGCAACAAATCCAGGCTTCCCTGTTGCTTAGCAACATGTGCAGGAACCCCGGCCACAGACCAAGCATCCCTGTTGCTTAGCAGCATGTGCAGGAACCCGGATTGCACAGCCACAGATCGAGGAACAGCCACTGATATGAAATAAAACTTACCTGAACCTACTCCTGAATTCTGCCGGTTAACTGAGATTTCCGGTTATTTAGGTGCCGGTAAATCGAGAGTTTCCTGTACTGTAATACACATTGTGTGCCTCTGACCTTGAGATATTTACTTTTAACGGTTCAGACTCACTTTAGTTGGTGATTAGAATCACCCTTCTGTTGATGTATTCCAGCTCTTGTACAAACACCTGCATTTATGCGTTGGCCTGGAGGAGATTCCTGGAAGAAATGAAGAACAAACTGAAATATCCATTTTCTCTCCTTATAAAGTTACTCAAATAATGAAAATAATTAATTTTAAAGTACATCAATTTTCCCCAGTGTCTAGCCGTCACTGCTCCTTGATCTGTTCGGCTGAGGCAGGCATTCATCTCGTTCGTTCTCTTCCTTCCACAACACCAGTTGTATCATATTCCTAATCCACGATGAGATGGTAGTTAGGCTGCAGTTATTAAATTCAATATACCGACTTCAGAAAACGAAACACATCCAATTCTATAAAGGAATTGCCGATGAATGCATGCTCATAACTTAAACTTCACAACCTTTCACAATTGTTCATTTTTCAGATGAAAGCACAGCGGGCAAAGATCCCCATCAGTTCTTGACAAACCACAAAAGATTCCCTGTGGTCCCTCCGAGTGAGGATATCAGATGCAAAATGGAAAGATTCCATCTGGTCTGTAGGTTTGAGGACATCAGGGTCTCATTGGGGTTACGTCTTCTGCATGCAGTCTATAAGGATATCAGCGTGATCCCGGTGTGTGAGGATAACAGAAACACAATGGTATCAGCTGTAAGTATCAGTTTATCCCTGGTTAACAGACAGGGAACAGAGAGTAGGAATAAATGGGTCTTTTTCAGGGTGGCAGGCGGTGACTAGCGATGTACCGCAGGGATCAGTGCTTGGGCCCCAGCTATTCACAATATATATCAATGATTTGGATGAGGGAACCAAATGTAATATTTCCAAGTTTGCTGACGACACGAAACTAGGGGGGATTGTGAGTTGTGAGGAGGATGCAAAGAGGCTTCAAGCCGATTTAGACAAGTTGAGTAACTGGGCAAATACATGGCAGATGCAGTATAATGTGAATAAATGTGACGTTATCCACTTCGGTAGGAATAACACAAAGGCAAATTATTATTTAATGATGATAGATTGGGAAATGTTGATGTACAGAGGGACCTGGTGTTCTTGTACACCAGTCACTGAAAGCAAACATGCAGGTGCAGCAAGCAGTTAGGAAGGCAAATAGTATGTTGGCCTTCATTGCAAGAGGATTTGAGTACAGGAGCAAGGCTGTCTTACTACAGTTATACAGGGCCTTGGTGAGACCATACCCGGAGTGCTGTGTGCAGTTTTGGTCTCCTTACCTAAGAAAGGATGTCATAGAGGGAGTGCAGCGAAGGTTCACCAACTGATTCCTGGGATGGCAGGACTGTCGCCTGAGGGGACATTGGGTCGACTAGGCCTGTATTCACTAGAGTTTAGAAGATTGAGAAGGGATCTCATTGAAACATATAAAATTCTGACAGGGCGAGACAGATTGGATGCAGGGAGGATGTTTCCCCTGGCTGGGGGGACTAGAACGAGGGGTCACAGTCTCAGGATACGGGGTAGGACATTTAGGACTGAGATGAGGAGAAATTTCTTCACTCAGAGGGTGGTAAACCTGTGGAATTCTCTACCACAGAAGGCTGTGGAGGCCAAGTCATGGGATATGTTTAAGAAGGAGATTGATAGATTTCTAGATACAAAATGCATCAAGGGGTATGGGGAGAGAGAGGAATACGGTATTCAGATAGTGGAATGCGATGATCATATTGAATGGTGGAGCAAGCTCGAAGGGCCGAATGGCCTAATCCTGCTCCTATTTTTCTATGTTTCTATGTTTCTTAAATACATCAATAAAACGTTTAAGTTGAATTAAAGAAACAATTATATCTACCATGATGACTGTTTGCGCTGATTCATGGCAGACTTTACATCTGTGATAATGCACATGTATTTTTGCGGACATTTGATGCCTAACCTGACCAGTACAATTTCAAGCAGAGGTTTGGTGCAATTTCCCAATGCACACAGCGGAAACTCTGCCCGATAGCCTTTCTGCAAAAAAAGGGAAACATTTATTTTTTGTCACAAGGCCCACATTGATGTCCTGATGGGAGATTGATTGACACAGGAAGTCACATCAATGGGTGTGTGCTAGATTATATGACAATTGTAAAATTGTCTCCTGGCTTTTTCCTGGCTCATCGTTGCCCATCCCTAGGAGCCCTGAAAAAGTGGTGATCGGCCGTTTTGTTGAACCGCCAATAGCTGCTTAATAGATCTTAGTGGCTGGCTAGGTGATTTCAGAGGGCATGTGAGAGTCAACCAGGTTGATGTGTGACTGGAGTTATACGTAGGCCAGACCGGGTAAGGATGGCAGTTGTCCTTCTCTAAAGGGCATCAGTGAACCAATTGCTTTTTTTTTTACAACAATCAGACAGCTTTTTGGTCACTTTCGCTGTCTTTTTATTTCCATATTTTTAAAACAGTATTATAATTCTCAAACGACCATGGTGTGACTTAAACTCATGGCCTCTGGATTACCCGTCCAGTGACATAGAATCATAGAATGGCTATTTGACCCGTCGAGCCTGTGCCGGCTCTCTGCAGGAGCACTTCAGCTAGTCCCACTCCCCCTGCCTTTTCCCCGTAGCCCTGCAATTTGTTTTCCTTCAGGTACTTATCCAATTGCCTTTTGAAAGCCGTGATTGAGTTTGGCTCCACCACCCTTTCAGACAGTGCATTCCAGATCCTAACCACTCGCTGCGTAAAGTAGATTTTCCTCATGTCGCCTTTGGTTCTTCTACCAATCACCTTAAATCTGTGTCCTCTGGTTCTCGACCCTTCCGCCAATGGGAGCAGTTTCTCTCTGTCGATTCTGACTCAACCTCTCATGATTTTGAAAACCTCCTCTCAAACTTCTTTGCACCAAGGAGAACAACCGTAGATTTTCCAGTCTATCCATTTAACTGAAGTCCCTCATCCCTGGAACCATTCTTGTAAATCTTTTCTGCACCTTTCTAAGGCCTTCACATTCTTCCTAAAGTGCAGTGCCCAGAATTGGACACAATACTTCAGTTGACGTCGGACCAGTGTTTTATAAAGGTTCATCATAACTTCCTTGCTTTTGGACTCTATGCCTTTGTTTCTGAAGCCCAGGATCCCGTACGCATTTTTAACCGCTTTCTCAACCTGCCCTTCCACCTTCAATGATATGTGCCCCCATATACCCCATGTCTCACACTTTATGCACCCCCTTTAGAATTGCACTCTAGTTTAAATTGCCTCTCCTCATTCTTCCTACCAAAAGCTATCACTTCACAATTTTCGGCATTAAATTTCATCTGCCACGTGTCCGCCCATTCCACCAGCCTGTCTATGTCCTCTTGAAATCTATCACTATCCTCCTCACTGTTCACTATACTTACAGGCTTTGTGACATCTGCAAATGCTGAAATTGTACCCTATACACCCAAGTCCAAGTCATTAATATATATCAAGAAAAGCAGTGGTCCTTGTACCAACCCCTGGGGAAAACCACTGTGTAAGTACCTCCAGTCCAAAAAACAACCGTTCACCACCACTCTCTGTTTCCTGTCACTTAGCCAATTTTGTATCCACTGTTCCTTTTATTCCATGGGCTTCAAATTTGCCACTACACCACCATGCCCACGACATTATTAAAATGCAGTTTCGGACCTGTACTCTATTTGATATTTTCACTCATAGGGACCAAAGGGAATGTTTCCATTGTGCAGGTGATATCTTAACTCAGGGAAACCAAAAGGAATCTATCCATTTCGTATCTGATATCTTCACTCGTAGGAGGAAAGAGGAACCGTCAGCACTTCGTTAAGCACCCATGAGAATATGCTCCCGCTGTGTTTCCGTCAGAAAGATGACCAATTGTGAAACGTTGTAAATTTTAAATTAGCACAGCACACTCTATCAATAACATGTTTAGAAACTGAGCGGCTGCCTTGGAACCGAAGATTCAGCAGAGGAGGAGATAGAAACCGGAAAATGAAATGATCATAATACTGGCAGGATGTGACTAGTTGTGACCCCCAGGTTCTGTACTGGGGCCACAGCTTTTCTTGATATTTATAAATGACTTGGATGAAGTAATAGAGAGCCAAATATCTAAGTCTCCTGGATGTTAAATAGTGAAGCTGGAAGCAAACATTTGCAAAGGGACATTGATAGGTTAAGTGAGTCGGCAAATCTGTGGCAGATGGAGTTCAACGTTTCGGACCTAAGCAAGCTAGATCAGAGTATGTTCTAAAAGGTGAGAAGCTCGGAACTGTTGATGAATAGAGAGATTTAAGGGACCAAGTGCAGGAATCACTGAAACCTAGTGGACAGGTAAAAAAACTAATTTAAAAGATAAATGGAATGTTGGGCTTTATATCAAGAGGGCTGGAATAAAAAGGGGTGGAATTATGTTACATAGGATTACATAGAATGTACGGGACAGAAACTGACCATTCTGCCCATCCAGTCTGTGTCGGCGTTTATGCTCCACTCGAGCCTCCTCCTATCTTTCCTCATCTAACTCTATCAGGATAACCCTCTATTCCCTTCTCCCTCATGTGCTTTACTAACTGCCCCTTAAATGCATCCATGCTTTTTGCTGCAACCACTCCCTGTGGTAGCGAGTTCCACATTCTCACCACTCTGGGTAAGGATGTTTCTTCTGAATTCCCTATTGGATTTCTTGGTGACTATCTTATATTGATGGCCTCTGGTTGTGCTCTTCCCCACAAGTAGAAACACTCTCTGTATGAACTCTATCAAAACCTTTCATAATTTTAAAGACCTCCATTAGGTCTCCCCTCAGCCTTCTCTTTTCAAGAGAAAAGAGACCCAGCCTGTTCACCCTTTCCTGTACAGAGCTCTCGCTGGACCACCATCTGGAGAACTGCATTCAGTTTTGGGCACCGCACATCAGGAAGGATATATTGGACTTGGAGGCAGGAGCGCTGTGGTGTATGTAACCTGTTCCACCTTAAGAGAACTTAAGCCTGGTCCACCTTAAGAAAGGTACTACTTTCTTTGGCTGCTGTATACGTAATACCGGTGGTGACCACACCGGTATATAAGCACAGTGTAATAATATTGTATTCAGTATAGTCCGACCTCCAACCAGTAAAGACCTGTTGAATTTATTCTTGTGGTCTGTGTAGTAATTCTCACTATAACACACAGACTTAATAGTGGTGAAGAGTCCGATTCTTACCCTGCTGCAGTAATATCCATGGTGACTTCGTCCACAGACAGGATGTCGAAGAGAGGTTTCCACCCTCATCACCTACGGGAAGACACATCGAGCGGCAGGCATCGAGCAACCGGAGTGCAGAAGACATCCTGACCTCGAAGCCTCCATCAGCGACTGTCAGCTTCTTCTACTACCTCGTGGTGGGTAAGCCGGGTAGCGACGCGACAGAAAGCCAACCGCGTTGGTTGTACAGACGGAGCTGGGAAGACGGAGGAATAAGGGCGGTGAGGTCGATCGTGACCAGAGATAAGGGCCGGGCCGCTTTCGAGCGAGAGGCGCAGCGCGGGATATCGATCACGACCGGAGATAAGGGCCACATTCGGGCTAAAGGCACAGCGTCTGGGGAAACTGAAGGCGCGAGAGCCGCAGTGAAGCAGAGACAGCGTTGGGGGACGGGTGAAGACCACCAAGCGTGGGAAAATCGCCATTTTGTGGGCGGAGGACGACGGCAAGAGCGGGAAGCCGCCATCTTAGATAACATTAAAAATACAATAAATTGCTACGATGCCTAAACATGGGAACATTAATGCCTTCGACAGTGATATAGAAGACTGGGCTATGTATGTAGACCGCATACAAAACTATTGTAAGGCAAATAAAATTCCTGAGACAGATAAAGCACTAACATTACTAAACTTAATGGGTGCGAAGACATACGGGCAATTGAAACACCTGTTATCACCAGATGAACCGGCGGATAAGACGTTCGAACAGATTGTTACTCTCCTAAAAAATCATCTTAGCCCCACGCCTCTGATGCTGGCAGAACGATTTAAATTTTATGATAGAAGACAGCGGCAAAATGAAAGCAATGCTGAATATTTGATGGAATTACGTAAGCTAGCAAAATATTGTCAGTACGGAACGGGACTGACAGAGGCACTTCGAGATAGATTTGTGTGTGGTTTATTTAAACAGGATACACAAAGGCGACTGCTCGAGGAGAATGAGCTGTCTCTTGAGAAGGTGGTCACTATGTCAGCATCACACGAGGCCACAGCGAGAGGCACGGCAGTAATGCAGCTACGGCCACCGGAACTCGGTACAAACAAATTGGGTTTGAGTTATGTCAAATGTTATCATTGTGGAAAGACAACGCATGATCAGAACCAGTGTTGGTTTAAAAACCAAGAATGCAGAACGTGTGGCAGGTTTGGCCACATAGCTAAAGTATGCCGGTCAGGAAAGAAGACCAGCAATAAAAAGTCACCGCAAGGAAAATATGCAAAGGTACACAAGGTGACAAAGAACAGTTTGACTGAACAGAAGTCAGATTCAGACGCTAGCAGTAATGAACTGGATAGCTTAAGAATACACAACGTTGGTAAGGATACAGACCTCCAGACAATTTGGGTCACTCTTAAGATAGCAGGAGTCCAAGTAAAAATGGAATTGGACACTGGATCGGCATTGACGGTCATGAATAAGAAAGATTACAGAAGGTTATTCCAACATATTCCCTTACAGGATACGGAGATTATATTGAAAATGTACACGGGGCAAAGAGTGTAAACATCGGAAAAATAGAGGTAGAAGTGGTTCACAAGGGCGAAGGAAGCCAAGTGTGACGGTGCCAGTCAGTTCCTTCTCTAGCCTCTAGATGGCACCTTCACTTGTTTGGCCCTCTTTTTTGTAAGACCAAAATAAATTAAACAAATAAACTGTAACTAAAACTCTAATAAATCTTTAAATAAAACTTAACAAATCAAATTAAAATTTGGTCATTTAAACCAGTTATGCACTCCAGTCCCCGCGGCGCCCACCGGTCACGAAAGTGCTCGAGTGCGCCGGCGGTCACCGCGTGCTCCATCTCCAGGGCCACCCGGGCGCGAACATGGCCACGGAAGCGAGGGAGGCAATCTGGCTGGATGACCCCTCGGCCGCCCGCTGCCTGGACCAATTAATGGCTTTTTTTGCCAGGCCCAGGAGCAGACCAACGAGGAGGTCCCCCAGCCTGCCCGCTCCCCTCCGCACCGGGTGACCGTAGACCAAGAGCGTGGGACTGAAGTGCAACCAAAAATCAAGGAGCAGCCCCTTCAAATAATGGAAGAGTGGCTGCAACCTCACACATTGAACAAAAACGTGGAACACGGACTCCTCCAGACCGCAAAACAAACAGGTGGTCTGGCTGTCCGTGAAACTATTTAACAATATATTGCACGGGACTGCTCCGTGCAACACCCTCCAGGCCAAGTCCCCAATAGAACAAGGGAGGACTCCCGCATAGAGAGCCCTCCATTGGGGAGCTCCGCCTCCGCCGGAAGGCAAAACGGCACGCCATGGCGTGTCCGGACGGCAGGCAAAGATGACAAAGTGGAAGGTGTGCAGGAGCAGCCTGTACAGGAAACCCCTCCATGCAGAATGAAAAGGCACAGAAGGCATCTCCTCGAGACGGCTCAAGTTGTGAGGCGCTGATCCCCGAGGGGAGTTTCGGGGCAGGGCGCCGATAAGGAATTCCGTCCGAACGGGGGAAAGCTCGGACGGGATTGCCCCATGCGCTTGAGCCGCCTCGATACACCTCGTGGTGCCAGGGTGCAGCGTCGCTTTCACCGCCTCGATGGCATTGACCGCGAGCCGGACGTTGTCCCAAGACATGCGCCGCGCCAACTCCTCCGGTGCCATCCAGCCCGCTCCTCCACCATCGAGTAGGTCCCCAACTCTAGTCACCCTGCCAGGCACAGCCCTGCGTTCCGCCAGCCACCCGAACTCGCGGACGTGGAGGTGCGGATTCCTGAACAGCGGCTCCCGGAGGACAGCCGCATTTCCTGACGGGGGAGAGCTCCGCCTGGAGGCGACGTAGTTCCAAACCAATAGCAGTTCCTGGTAGAAGACAGGCAGCTCCCGGAGGCTGGCACGCCTGCCATCCACTTCCAAAAACAGGAGCTGCATGTCGTAATTGAGGCCGTGCAGCTGGCGGAAAAAATACGTCGCCAGTGCACACCATCTCGGAGGATTCTCGACGTACAGGTATCTCTGCAGCATCTGAAGACGGAAAGTCGCAGCCTGGGGGCGGAGGCACAACAACGCCTGATCGCCCTCCCTAAGTGGGAGACTCAGAACCGTGGCAGAGACCCAGTGCTTCCTTTTGTCCCAGAAGAAGTCGACGAGCTTCTTCTGTATCTTGGCGACAAACGCAGGGGGAGGGATCAAAGTGACGAACCGGTACCACAACATGGCGGCCACCAGTTGGTTTATGACCATCGCTCGACCCCTGTAGGACAACACTCGGAGCAATCCTGTCCAGCGTCCTAAGCGAGCGGTGACTTTGGCCACCAACTCTTGCCAGTTCGCCGGCCAGGCATCCTCGGCAGGGCTGAGGTAGACTCTCAAGTAGAGGAGGTGCGTGGTGCTCCAGGCGAAGGGCCTGAACTCCTCCGGCAGGGAGTCCACCCGCCACTGACCCACCAGGAGTCCAGAACATTTCTCCCAGTTGATCTTGGCGGAGGATGCGTCTGAGTAAATCTGCTGGCATTCCTGCATCCTCCGCAAATCAGCGGGATCCGTGACCGTGAGGAGCACGTCATCGGCGTAAGCCGAGAGGACCACCTCCATGCCCGGCCCTTGCAGAGCCAGTCCCGTCAACCTCTTCCGCAAGAGGCGCAGGAAAGGCTCTACGCAAATGGCATATAACTGGCCGGACATGGGGCAACCCTGACGCACCCACCTCCCGAAGCGAAGGGGCGCTGTCAAGGACCCATTAACTTTAATCAGACTCTCCGCGGCAGCGTACAGAAGTCGGATCCGGGCGACAAAATGCGTCCCAAACCTGAATGCGCGCAGAGTCCCGAATAGATACTCGTGATCCACCCTGTCGAACGCCATCTCCTGATCCAGGGAAAGGAAGGCGACCAACAGACCAGCCCTCTGGGAATGGTGGACCAGGTCCAGGACCAGATGGATGTTATCATGGATGGTGCGGCCCGGGACCGTGTAGGACTGGTCGGGGTGGATCATGTGGGCCAGCACCGCGCCTAGGCGAGCAGACATCGCCCTGGCAAAGATTTTATAGTCCGTGCTGAGGAGGGAGACCGGGCGCCAGTTTTTAAGGAGGCGGAGATCACCCCTCTTAGGCAGCAGGACAATAACCGCCCTGCGCCAAGAGAGGGGCATCTCCCCGGTCACCAGACTTTCCCCCAGGACCCGCGCGTAGTCACCCCCCAAGATGTCCCAGAATGCCCTGTGGAACTCCACGGTCAGCCCGTCCTGCCCCGGGGACTTTCCCCTAGAGAGCTGGCGGAGGGCGCCGGTCAGCTCCTCCAAACTCAGAGGAGCGTCCAATTTTTCAGCGTCCTCCAGGCTGACCTTCGGCAGGTCCTCCCACAAAACTCTGCGCACATTCTCGCTGAACGGATCCGGAGAGAACAGAGCCCCGTAATAGGCGCGGGTCTCCGCGTGGATTCCCTCCGGATCCGAGACCAGAGATCCGTCGTCGGCCAGCAGCTGCAAGAGCTGCTTACGGACCCCCCGTCTTTTTTCTAGCGAGTAGAAGAAGGGGGAGCCGCGGTCCAGGTCTCGCAGGAACTGGATCCGCGACCTCACGTACGCGCCTCGGGACCCGACAAGCTGCAGGTCCTTCAGCGCGCCCTTCTTCTCTTCGTACACCATCCGCAGGGCCGGGTCCTCGAAGACTTGACCGAGACGGGACTCCAGGTCGAGCACCTCCTTCTCCAATTGCCCGAGCCGGGCCTCCCGCCTCTTGGTCGACCCCTTCGCATGCTCTTGACAGAAGAGACGGATGTGAGCCTTACCCACATCCCACCATAGCCTCAAGGAGGTGATCCCCCCCACTTCCTTCCCCAGCCGGCCCAGAACCGACTAAATGAATCCCGGAACCGTGTGTCCTCCAGCAGCAGGTTGTTAAAGTGCCAATATGCGGACCCCCCCGCCGTGCGCGCAGCAGAACGAGCTCCGCCCACACCGGGTGGTGGTCCGTGCACGGCACCGGCCGCATGGAAGCCGCCGGAATGCAGGAGACGTATGCCCGGGAAATGTAGAGGCGGTCGATCCTGGACGCTCCTCTCCCAGACCTCACGCCAGTGAAGGCGCTGGAGTCGGGATGGAGATTTCGCCAGATGTCCACCAGTCGAGGGGCCCGACCAGGTCCCTCAACTTCTCCATCGCCGCCGGGCATGGCAGGGTGCCCGTGCGGTCCCTCGCCTCGAGGGTACAATTAAAATCCCCCCCGAGGATGACGCACTCGCCCGCGTCGATGGAGCCCAGAAGAGTGGACACTTCTTCAAAGAAGCGCGCTTCCTGCGCACCGGCCCCAGGGGCATACATGTTCACTAGATGGAGCGGCACACCCCCCAGGCAAACAGTGACCTGGAGCAAGCAGCCAGGCACGAGCTCCTTGACCCCCAAGATCTCCGGCTGAAAATGCAGGGCCAGCAAGATAGCCACCCCACTGGAAACACTGGAGAGGTGACTCAAGCTGACACCTCCTTGCCATTCCAGGAGCCACGTGGCCTCGTCTCCCAGAACGGTGTGGGTTTCTTGCAGGAAGCACACCGCATACTTCCCGTCCCGAAGGACTGAAAAGTTATTAAACCTGCGGCTAGCTTCCCTGCTGCCATTGATCTTGAGGCTTGCTATGGTTATCTTCATTTCAGAAGCATAATCCACCCTCTACTTAAGACTAACGGGGGAAGGGAGAGGGCGGCTGCTAGTCAACCGCCACTCCCTTAGCAGCCCAGTGAGGAACGTCCGGAGCCAACGCTGCACGAGCGGGCTCACTCCCACGCCCGCGTCCATGGCTTTGACGGCGGTGCGGGCCGACCCGAGGAGCAGCGCCAGGTCCGGCCATCTGTCGAGGGCCACCCGAATCCTGTGACAACCCTGGCACGTGGCCACAAAGTCCCGGAGTTCCTCGATGGGAATGAGGGGGGTCCCGGCGAGGGACGGGAGGTCATCCGTCGCCTCATCGGCGATGGAATCCCAGTCGTCCTCCGCCCCCACCACCGAGTCCCCGTCTTCCTCCGGGGGGTCGCTACCGGTGGCCGACCCATCCATCACGCAGAGCGCAGTGAACGGCTCGGCCGCAACGGCCGGCCCCGCCTCCGCCCGGATCCCACCCCCAGCATCGGTGGCGGAGGATTCCTCCCTGGGCTCCTGCAGGAGCGCCGGGCCAGCAGACGGCGGCGGTTCAGAGCCCCCCTCTGCCCCAGGCACCGGAACGACCGGAGAGACCGGAGAATATGTAAATCCGATCTCCTCCAAGTCGCCCGGCGCCAGAGACACAGACAGAGGGCCTTCCTCCACCGCGCCACCGGCCTCCAACCCAGCAGAAGGGGTATTTCTTGTAAAATCCTCGAAGAGGTCGAGCAGCACCTGGGAAAAGTCCGGGCCGCTTTGGGCGAGCTCATCTTCCGCGAGCTCGCCCGAACCAGACTCCAAGCCGCCCGACTCGTCGAGGGGTAACGCCACCGAAAGGGGATCGATCTCGGCCGTGGGTTGTTCCGCGACCCCCCCCATGGGCAGGGTCTCGTCCCCATCCCCGGGAGGCACGAGCTGGGCAGACACCTCTGCCTCAGCCTCCCCAGGGACGGGCGACCCCCGCCGATCGCTCATGATGGTGACAGCGGTGGGGTGGGGCGCAGTACCCGCGGTGGGCGACGACTCCCCCTGACCGGAGGGAACTTCCTCCTCCTGGTCCTCCTCCTCCTCCTGGGAGTTGCACCTTCTTTTTAAAGCGAAGGGATAGGGGGAGACCTCCATTTCTGCAGGGGCCTCCCCTGCTCCCTCCAGTGGAGCAGGTTCGTCGGGTCCCTCGGGCCCAAGCCCGGCCGCAGATTTTGGCGCTTCCACCTCGACGGTCACGGCCACAGGCTCGGGCACGAGGCCCCTCCCACTCTCGCCCCCTGCGATCAACGCGGCAATGCTCTCGGGCATCAGGGGCTCCATGTCATGGGGCACGACCTCCATGGGGGGACCCGCCCTACGGTGTTTATTTTTCCCCCACGCCATCCTCCCGACCGGACACACTTCCTCCCCCTCGCCGGAGGCCTGGATGGCATCGACCTCCGACGACGACCGCACCCCGGTAGTATTTGTTTGGGGGGAGGCACGGCCAGACCCGGGGGGAGGAGCGGCGGCGGCGCCAGCCTCGACCACGCCAGACGATCTGGCGGCCTTGGAGGCGGGGCAGTTTGTCCGTACATGCCCCACCTCCGTGCAGGCGTGGCACCGCACCATACGCCATCCGTCGTCCAGATGACGTGGTGAAGGGTCCCCTCATGGAGGGCCGAAAAAGCCCCGTCAGTCTCCCCCTCCCGCGCTAGCTGAACAAAGGCCTGGCGCCGGAAGGAGCAGACATGGCGAAGGCTGGCTTCCCGGAATCCGAGCGGGATCGGCGTGATCACCGACCTCACCTCCCCGAGTTGGAGCAAGTGGGGGAGGAGGAGCTCACTCGAGACGTAGGGCGGGACGTTCGATAACACGACCCTCTGCACGGTGGCCTCTAGAGGGTCCACCGGCAGGAAGGTCCCGCCCACGGTGAGCCCCTTGGTGATGGCCAGGGCCACCGCCCGCTCCGACTCCAGGAAGAACACAGCCTTCCCATATATTTTCGAGGCGGCGAGTATGGCTGGATGGCCGACAACCCCAGCCATGGCCCTCACGCACGCCTCGATGGTCATGTTGGAGTGGGTGTAGCTCTTCACCCCAAGCTTCTTTGTTAGTAGTCGGAACGGCGATGGGGCAGCAGCAGAAGTGGGAGCAGCCGTGGCTTTGGCCGTCGCTGCTGCATAAGTCATTGCTGGCCCTGTCACCGCCGTAGATGTGGAAGCCATAATGGGGTTGTTTTAAAAGAGCCACACACACCCCAAGTCACAGGCCTGAAGGTGTTAATGGCCTTGGTAAAAAAGTCTTCCCTTGAGCAGAGGGAGTGTAAAGTAACTGGCCCGCCTCTCCCCCTGATGGAATTAATTGGGAGAGAGGCCTTCCTTCCCTCTGCTCAATTGGCAATTAGTAAGTTAAAAGGAGGTGCTTTTTCAGAGAGGCAAAGAGAGGACAAAGAGAGAGAGAGAGGGGGGGTTGGGAAGGAGTGGGGCCGCAAAGGCAGGGTCCTCACTCAAGGTGGTATTTGGTGGGTGGGTGTCGGCAGGGTGCACTCCCCGATGGAAAAGCAAAGTCTTAGGCAGATGGTCTTCGGGCAGGGGGAGAAGATGTCTTCGCCTGGGTAGGCTGGAGAAAGCCCAGGCTCAGCCCCACACCAGGTCTTCTCAATGCAAGGGAAAAAAGCTTCACCCGGGCAGGCTCCAGCCAACCCAGGCCAGGCTTTCTGACCCGTCTTCTTTCCTCCCCCCGCCTAGAATGCAAAGTCTTTAGGGGAATGCACAAAAGACACCCACCTGCAGATGTTAAAGGATGCAGCTCCTCCCCTCCTTCCAAGTTGGAGCTGAGTGGTATTCCTCTCCCCTCTCTCCCTCTCCTGGACCGGAGGCCAAATTGGGAGGCAGTGATGGATGGCCTCTCCAGTTGTAATAATGGCCTCCTCCTCTGCCCTCTACTCCTCCCTCTCCAGGCACCTCGGTAGATGGTTGAAGTTGGATGTAGGTTGCTGGTAGTAGTGGCCTGGGGTCACTCCTTCCCCTCCACTCCCAGGCCAAGACGACCACCACCTCCTACACAGCAGCAGCAGCAGCACAACCTGCTCCACTGAGAGCAAGGTCTAGAATGGGGTCCTGTGACGGTGCCAGTCTGTTCCTGCTCTAGCCTCTAGATGGCACCTTCACTTGTTTGGCTCTAGCCCTTTGTTAATTGTTCCTAGCCTCCTGTGTTAATTCTTAACGGCCTGTTAGCTGTTCATGGGTTGCACCTGGTTTTCTTGGTATATAAGTTCTGTGGTTGCTTCACTCCTTGCTCAGTCCTAACCGGGTAACCGGGGACGAGCCCTTGCTCTGTGGCTCCTGGCTTTAATTAGCTGGTTGCCATGGTTCTCTCGAGCCCTGTATTTAAGATGTATCTCGAGCTTTGTATTTAAGGTGTATCTCGAGCTTTGTATTAAAGATGTATTCTCGAGCTTTGTATTTAAGATGTATTCTCGAACTCTGTATTTAAGATGTAACTAACTTTGTGTTCTTGTTGTTCTTAGTCTTGATAAGGTGCTGGGCTGGACTAGCGTGTTGCCATGCTGGTGCTTGTCTTGAGCTTTGTATTGAGAAGCCTGTTACCCCTGTGGCAGCCCCTCATGATAGCTTGTCTCGGCAAGCTGGTTGCGCTTGTGGTAAGCTTATCCCAGCTCAGTATGGACAAGTATGTTGCCTCATGGAAGCTGTCCTGAGTTCCTATTTTTGACTAGCCGTTTTGTAACTTGTCTTGAGTTCCATGTATACTGTTCTTGTCTCGAGTTCTTATGTATACTGTTGTGTTCCTTGTATGAATCTAGTTATGTGTGAATCTAGTTAAGTAATGAATAAAGTACTGTTCCTTAAGATTGTATACCTGCCTTTAGCCTGGTTTCTGCACTTGGGTCCAGAACCTACCTTGCCCGGAGAGCATGGCCCCGTATCTACACGGCCCCGTGGCTCCCCAACCCTGACACCAAGTAATGGACTTATATGTGCTACCTGAAGGAGGTCCACCACTACTAGGACGGGAGTGGATTAGGAAAATGAATATGGACTGGCACTCCTTGAAAGCACTAATGGTAGATTCCGGGGAAACAGCTGTCAAACCTAAACGATTGGGCAGAATATTGGATGAGGCTAAATAGCTGTTCCAGCCGGGACTGGGAACACTGAGAGGAATTACTGCAAACATCAAGATTGATGAACATGCACAACCAAAATTTTTTAAAGCCAGACCGGTACCCTATGCAATACGACCTGCGGTTGAAGCAGAGCTGGAAGCATTAGAACGTTCAGGGGTACTGTCTAAAGTAGATTGGAGTGAGTGGGCTACGCCCATTGTTCCCATTATGAAACGTCCTGCGAACAATAAGCCAGGAGATCCAGGGAAGGTTCGCATCTGTGGAGATTTCAAGATCACCGTTAATCCAGTGCTTCACACGGTGCAGTATCCGCTTCCACGTATTGAGGCTATTTTTGCTTCACTGTCTGGTGGGAAACACTTCACCAAGATAGACCTGGCGCAGGCGTACTTGTAGATGGAGGTTGAAGAAGAGTCACGCCAATACCTCACGATCAACACGCATCGAGGGTTGTTCCCGTACAATAGGCTGGTTTTTCGTATGGCATCGGCTCCAGCAATTTGGCAGAGGGCCATGGAGCAGATATTACAGGGAATTCCAGGCACACAATGTTACCTGGACGACATTCTGATCACAGGTGATGGTGATGAACAGCATCTCGCTAACTTGGAACTGGTTCTCAACAGACTGAAAGAGTATGGACTTAGGGTAAATCGGCAGAAATGTGAGTTCTTCCAGAAGCGGATCTCGTACTGTGGTCATGTCATTGACCGGGAGGGGCTTCATAAGTCTCCTGACAAGATAGCGGCAGTTGTAAAGGCTCCCGCTCCGGAGAATGTCTCTCAGTGGAGGTCGTTTCTAGGATTAATTAACTACTACCATAAATTTCTGCCAAATCTATCCACGGTGCTGCATCCATTGAACGCTCTTTTACAGAAAGGGGTACCATGGGACTGGGGCGAAAACTGTAAGAAGGCATTTCGCAAAAGCAAAGAATTGATCACCTCAGAGGAAGTGTTGGCTCACTTCAACCCGACACTGCCTATTCGGTTGTCTTGTGATGCTTCTCCATATGGTATTGGGGCAGTACTCTCACATTAATTGCCAAATGGCACGGAAAGGCCAGCCGCATTTGCATCCAGATCATTGACCTCCGCTGAGCGCAACTATGCGCAGATCGAATGGAAGGCCCTTAGCCTTGTATGCGGAGTGAAGAAGTTTAATCATTACCTACAGGGCCAAAAATTCACACTTCTGCCGGGCCATCTACCGTTGGTGTCCATTTTTAACCCTAAGAAGGGTGTTTCGGTGATGACAGCAGAGCCTCTCCAGAGATGGTCTCTTTTCTTAGGGGCACATCAATATCAGATAGAATTCAAAGGTACAAAACAGCATGGCAATGCTGATGGCCTGTCGCACCTGCCACTACCTGAAGATGAAGACACGACGGAAGTTGACCCTGTTGAGTTATTTCATTCGACCATTATCGAGTGTTTACCTGTCACCAATGCAAGTATTGAAAGAGAAACCAGGAACGACCCGACACTGTCCAGAGTCTATGAGGTGACACTGAAAGGATGGCCAACACGGGGTGATCCTCTGTTACCGGCATTCTCGGCAAGGCGAGACCAGCTGTCCGCCTGCCATGGTACTTTGATGTACGGGACAAGAGTGATTATTCCTCCCAAGTTAAGGGAAAGAGTTTTAAAAGAACTACATGAAGGTCATCTGGGGGGAGTTAAAATGAAAAGTCTTGCTAGGGCTTACGTATGGTGGCCGTGTATTGACCAACAGATTGAGAAGTTAACGAAAAGCTGCGCTGGGTGTCAAAAAGTGCAAAATGCACCTCCGATAGTACCGCTACACCCATGGGAATGGCCTTCAGCCCCATGGCAACATGTACACATTGACTTTGCTGGTCCATTCATGGACTCCATGTTCCTAATCGCGGTGGACGCACATTCCAAATGGCCAGAAGTCATCAAGATGAATACCACTACTTCAGAAAAGACAATTGTGGTGTTAAGAACAATATTCGCAAGGAACGGATTGCCAGAACAGATCTGTTCGGACAACGGACCTCAGTTTGTATCGGAAGAATTCCAACAATTCTTAAAGAAGAATGGAGTTAAACATTATACCTCTGCCCCATATCATCCGGCGACAAACGGGTTGGCTGAAAGATTTGTCCAGACATTCAAAAAGGCTATTAAGGCCATGAATGATGATCAGATTCTGCTGCAACACAAGGTCGATAAGTTCCTGATGTCATATAGAAACGCCGATCATGCCGTGACTAACCAAAGTCCTGCTATGATGTTTTATAACAGGAGGTTGCGGTCCAAGTTGGACTTGTTAAAACCAAATGTGCGGAGGGAAGTGGAAAACAAACAGTTTCGGCATATTAACAGCAAGGCCACTCGAACTTTCGATGTAGGACAACCAGTGATGGCAAGGGGCTATGGAAACGACAAATGGCAGTCCGGAACAATCCGGGCCAGACAAGGACCTCTGATGTACACCGTAGATATTGGTCATAATGTGATAAGGTGTCATGTGGATCAACTGGTAGAGTCGAGAGCAAGGGTCGAACCCATGGTTGTGACAGAGACAGCTGTGGAAGGCGTTCATGAACCTGAAGCATCTACCTCGGCCGAGAATGTATTTGATGATGATGACACCCAATACATTGGCAACCAACTAGAGGAGGCACCTCAACAACAAGAATCAGAGACCACTGAAAGGCGTTATCCAAGCCGAATGAGAAAGCCTCCTGAGAGACTGAACCTTTGAACTGTTATACCTGAAGTTATATATGTATATATGTTATGTTTATTTGGGGATATGACTGTTAAGCTAAAAAGGGAGGATTGTGGTGTATGTAACCTGTTCCACCTTAAGAGAACTTAAGCCTGGTCCACCTTAAGAAAGGTACTACTTTCTTTGGCTGCTGTATACGTAATACGGGTGGTGACCACACCGGTATATAAGCACAATGTAATAATATTGTATTCAGTATAGTCCGACCTCCAACCAGTAAAGATCTGTTGAATTTACTCTTGTGGTCTGTGTAGTAATTCTCACTATAACACACAGACTTAACAAGCGCAGATTCCTAGAATGATCCTGGGGCTAAAAGAGTTTTATTATGAGGGCAGGTGGCGCAGACAATTCTTGCATTCCCTTAAATATAGAAGATTAATATGTGATCTAATTGAGGGGTTAAAGATGATTAGAGGATTTGATAGGATATATAGAGAGAAACTATTTCATCTGGTGGACGTATCGAGAAACAAGGGGGCATAACCTTAAAATTAGAGCTCGGCCGCTCAGAGGTGATGTCAGGAAGCACTTCTTCACACAAAGGGTTGGGGAAATATGGAACTCCCTATCCCAAAAAGCTGTGAATTGAAATTTTTAAAACTGTAATTGAGAGATTTTTGTTAGGCATCATAGTTAAAGTTTCAGAACAAAGGCGAGTAGATGGAGCTGATAAACAGATCAGCCATAAGCTAATTAAATGGCAGAACAGGCTCAAGGGGCTGAATGGCCAACTACTGTTCCTGCGTTCCTAGGTAAAGTCTAAATATACCGAACCTCGCAAGTGCTTATCTATCGTTTAGTGGCTTGAAGCTTCTGGATCAAATTGTCCAATATGTAAATTGCACTTCAACGTTTTCTCCCAGTATACTGATATTGTAAATCTATCTTCAGAATTGATCGCAAATGGAATGCAACTACAACTAAATGTATTACCGGCATGCCTGATTAATTGCTTTTTGATCTGCTGAGCATATGTGAATCCAAATTGCAATGAATGTAAGGGATTTTAAACTATTTGTAGTGCGACAAACCTGTAGAAATAGTTTACCATGCAATTTGATTTGATATCATTTAGCTGCTTAACGAATCGAAGGCCATTCTGTCAGGATGTGAGCGACGTTCGAAGGGCAGAAGTGCGAATGACGTCATTCAAAAAGCAATTGTCACATGAGAATAAACTTGGTCAAGAAATGTTGGCATGTCAAAAGGGGAAAGGTGATGATATCGTCTGGCTAGCAACAAAACGCTGGATATAATTGGATGATGAATGATGGAAGTAATTTTTGGGGGAAAGGTTGATGGAGAGAATAGATTCTGAGTTGGTCCTCGCTTGACAATAAAAGAGTCATGGAGTTGGCCATGAGATACTGTGCAGGTAGATGGCCATATAGTTCAAAGAATCATAGAAACTTACAGCACAGAAGGAGGCCATTCGGCCCGTCCTGCCTGTGCTGGCCCTTTGAAAGAGCAGTCGTGCATAGTCCCACGCCCCAGCTTTTTGCCTGTAACCCTGTCAGTTTATCATCGTCATGTACCTGTCCAACTCCTTTTTGAAATTATTGATCGAACCTGCTTCCACCACCTTTTCAGGTACAGCAGATCCCAAAAAATCTCCCCTCCATATCTTTTGCCAATGATTTTAAATCGATGGCCTCTGGTTATTGACACACTGGCCAGAGGGAATAGTTTTATTCTATCGACTCTCTCAAAATCGTTCCTCTTCTTGTAAACCTCTATTAGGTCACCTCTTAAACTTATCTGTTCCAAGGAGAACAGTCCTAAATTTGCCAACCTCTCCTCATCTCTGATAAGACCCTGGTAAACCTCCTCTGTACTCTTTATAAGGCCTTGATATCTTTCCTGAATTGTCGTGCCAAGAATTGTCCGCAATGCTTTGGCTGAGGCCTAACCAGTCATTTATAAATTCTACCATGATATATTTGCTTTTACATTCTATTCCTCTACTTATAAACCCAAGTAACCCATAAGATTTTTTAAACTACCTTATCAGCTTCCCCTGCCACCTTTAAGGATTTTGGTATATACTTGCCATAGAGGGAGTGCAGCGAAGGTTCACCAGACTGATTCCTGGGATGGCAGGACTGTCGTATGAGAAGAGATTGGGTCGACTAGGCCTGTATTCACTAGAGTTTAGAAGAATGAGAGACGATCTCATTGAAACGTGTAAATTTCTGACAGGGCTAGACAGACTGATTGCAGGGAGGATGTTTCCCCTGACTGACGGGGTCTAGAATGAGGGGTCACTGTCTCAGGATACAGGGTAGGACATTTAGGACTGAGATGAGGAGAAATGTCTTCACACAGAGGATGGCGTACCTGTGGAATTCTCTACGACAGAAGGCTGTGGAGGCCAAATCACTGAACATATTTAAGAAGGGGATAGATGTATTTCTAGACACAAAAGGCATCAAGGGGTATGGGGAGAGCATAGGAATATGGTATTGAGGTAGAGGATCAGCCATGATCATATTGAATGGTGGAGCAGGCTCAAAGGGCCGAATGGCCTACTCCTGCTCTTATTTTTCTATGTGTATATGGACACCAAGATCTCTCTGCTCATCTACACTTTTCAAAACTGTGCCATTTATAGTACACTGTCTTTCCATATTAGCCCTCCCAAAGTGCATCACGTTGCTAGGAAGTTTGACAGCAATGAGCAAAACGTTCATTCAAAATCATATGATGGGGCAGTAATTCCTCCCCAAACGCGTGAGTACGGAAGGGGTACTCACGCGTTTGGCCGGAGGAAATGCCGGTTTTCAACATGCACAGCGCATGCTCTAACCCAAGTGGTGAAGAGGCTAGCACGTGTGCTGTAGGGGGCAGCGCGTGCATCTTGGATTTCCTCTGTTTTGGGGGATTTGCGCATGTGTAAATGCCTCCGGTCTTTACGCTTGTAAAAAGCACACGTAAGTATTTATTTTTACAGGTAAGTGGTGTTTTAGTGCAATTTAGAATTTTTTTCCCCACAGGTTTATTATTTTAAAGAATCTACAATAAGATAAGTTTAGTTTTAGACCCTTTTTATTAAAAAATTATTTTTTTCATAAAAAAAATTATTGTTTAAATTATTTTTTTTAACTTATTTATACTTAATTTAATGATTGGGATGTTTTTTACATTTTTATTTAAAGTTTAAATAGTGTTTTGGGCCCCCGTAGTTTCCATGAGTTTGACAGCTATTGCTCTCAAACTCATGAATGAACCTTCCCCTCCCCTGATTGGTTATACAATGCTCACCTGATCCCAGCTGGCACATCACACTAACTACGCCGCTGGATCAGGTAAGCACTGCGCGCTGACATCTGAACCAGGCCAGGAGCAGGAAATGCAAGCCGGCCCGGGCTTCAGATGTCAGCGCGCCGGGTGAGTGCAGATTGGGGGCTTGCACGCGTGGCAAGCCCCCGATCCTAATTTCAGGGCCGATATTAGCTTGTTTAGATGTTGAAATGTCAGACTCTGTCAATGGCGTTGAATATCAGGAACCTAAATCACCAAACTGCTCACCAATAGGAATCTTGTGGTGCAGAAAGGAGTCAAAGAGGCTATCAGTACAAATGCCACACTGAATCCCATACTGCAACAGTGACTACACTGCAAAAATTGGCTGTAAAGCGCTTTGAGATGTCCGGTGGTCGAGAAAGGTGCTATATAAATGAAAGTATGTCTTTCTTTCTAATGATTGGGGTAAGAGGAGACATTTCACGTGGAGGAATAATTTATGATTTAAATATTTCCTTCATAATTTTGGAAAACAAATGTTTAATTGTGTTAGAATATTTTAACGTACTTTATATGGTTCAAGTATCCCAGCATACTTTGCATTAGCAATTTAGCCAGAGGGCAAATGTGGAGTAAAGGGGAAATTAAATCTTGTCTTTGTGTATGAACAAAGACAGTTTAGAAACTTAAAAGACAGAGAATGATGAACACCCTGGTCAAGAGATGGCCCATACCTAGATGAGGGATTTGTTGTTGCAACACCACAAAGCACAGTAAATGATAAAGATGAACCTATGCATTACAGTATAATGGCAAGCTTGTTGGACATAGTTGGAGGCCAAAAAGATTAGAACGTGCGGTAAACACCTCAAACATGTCCTCACCAGTCGTGCTCCTATGCATACTGCTATGTGTAGGTGCAGCCCAAGGTCGTCGAATAGAATAAAAATGGAACCAGTTCCCTCCAAATGTTAGAGTGCTGTCCGGACAGTCGGAAGTTCATTTGACTTAATGG
Organism: Somniosus microcephalus; assembly: GCF_052327205.1. Taxonomy (NCBI): domain Eukaryota; kingdom Metazoa; phylum Chordata; class Chondrichthyes; order Squaliformes; family Somniosidae; genus Somniosus; species Somniosus microcephalus. The sequence goes on from NW_028225179.1 coordinate 121,830,216, forward strand.
TAGACTAGAGAGCCGGAACTGATCACTCTGGGCCTATGAACCAGGTTGTATTAACTGTTTGCCATTTAATATAATCTGTAGAGCAGTTGCATAAGAACCATACTGTTATTGGTCAATGTATATTAAAGCTTGTTGTTTAGAACCACTTGGGCCTGAATCATGCGGAGGTTATTGTTACAGGACTAACAACCCTTTGTTCTGACCGTAACTACGGTAAATCCACTAACAAAGTGCAATATGCCTTCAGTTAAAACGTTTGAGCTATCGACGTTCCTCTGGATAGGATGCTGACAAACAGCTATATCCATAAAACGAAAGCAGGTGTGAATGCAACCGAAAGTGCACAAACAGAACACATGGTTGAGATCAGGCACATGCATTTCGAGCACCATAGGAAGGATCCTACCAGAATGAGAATTCTTTGGAGTCAATAAAATGCAGGATCCAACATACATTCTATTATAATCTTGATGGCAATAAATAAAGGGACCTCGAAGATGCCTGGAAGACACTTTCCACCTCCGTACCATTATCCGTCTCTGCCCTTGCCTCAGCTCATCCACTGCTGAAACCCTCATCCATGTCTTTGTTACCTCTAGACTTGACTATTCCAATGCACTCCTGGCTGGCCTCCCACATTCTACCCTACGCAAACTTGATGTCATCCAAAACTCAGCTGCCCGTGTCCTAACTCACACCAAGTCCCATTCACCAATCACCCCCTGTGCTCGCTGACCAATGTTGGCTCCCGGTTAAGCAGCACCTCGATTTCAAATTCTCATCCTTGTTTTCAAATCCCTCCATGACCTCGCCCCTCCCTATCTCTGTAACCTCCTTCAGCCCCACAGCCCCATGAGATATCTGCGCTCCCCTAATTCTGCCCTCTTGAGTATCTCTGATTATAATCGCTCAACCATTGGTGGCCGTCCCTTCTGCTGCTTAGGCCCTAAGCTATGTAATTCCCTGCCTAAACCTCTCTGCCTCGCTACCTCTCTTTGCTTCTTTAAGAGGCTGCTTAGAACCTACCTCCTTGACCAAGCTTTTGGTCATCTGCCCTATTTTCTCCTTGGCTGGTTCGGTGTCAAATTTTTTGCCTTATAATACTCCTGTGCAGTGCCTGGGGACATTTTACTATGTTAAAGGCGCTATATAAATACAAGTGTTGTTGTTGCTGTTGTTAAGTGGCGTTTCACTATATAGTGGCTCTTTTAATATCTTCAAAGTCAGTCTTCACAAGCTTATCCAAAATTAAACCACGTGCTTAAGGCAGGAAACCAACATAAAATTGATTTCCATTCCTTGAGTTTCCAGATGATTTTAACCAGTCTCTCAGAAGCAGTGTTCCATGATGGAAAACCAGCTGCCTGCGAGCCTGGCTCAGTGGTCATACTGTCACCTCTGAGTGAGAAGATCGTTGTTTTAAGCCTTGCTTCCCAAAACCTGAGCAGATAACCTGGGCAGATATTTTGGTGCAGTATTGAGATTGGCAGATGTGTCATGTTTCAGATAACACATTAACTCGAAGTTCCATCTGCCTGTGGGATGGATGAATTCTTAATAAACGATTTTAAAATGTTTATCCTCGTTTTCAAATCCCACCACGGTCTTGCCCTTCACTATCCATGTCAACATTCTCTCTGCTTTACACTCTCTGCCCCATACCTGTCTTTAAAAAAAATTATTCTCAGGATGTGGCTGTTGCTGGCAAGTCCATCATTTATTGACCAAGCCTAGTTGTCCTTGAAAAGGTAGTGGGCCGCCTTCTTGAAATGCTCAAGTGGTTTCTTACAAGCGATACCACTGGATTCCTAGGCAGATTCAGGGAGCAGTTAAGCGTCAACCACGTTGATGTGTGACTGGAGTCACGTTAAAACTAGGCTGGGTAAAGACAGTAGGTTCCCTTCCCTAAGGGACATTCGTGAACCAGTTTTGATTTTATGATAACCAACAGCATCGTGCTCACTTTTGTTGGTACAAGGGGTGGATGATGACAGCCTTTTCGTGGCCCACCTGGTTACGTGATCTTAGATCACAACTAATGGCCCATATTTTCCAATCACAGGCCTTCCGCGGGCAGAGGAGTGCGATGTCAAAAAACCTACGTCCTCACCTGAGGGCTCCCTGGAGGCACACACTTCTGCTCCTGGGTCTCTCCAAACTTGAAGTGCGCAGGGCCCACGTATCCCAGAGGCGCAGGCAGTTCGCAGCATCCCTGGGATCATGTGGGCCATGGGGAGCCAACCACAGATGGGAATCTCCCTTCATACATTATATGAATGGAATTCAATGAAAAAACAAAGTAAAACTTTAAATAAATTTTTTAAAAAATCACATTTTTAAAATGACTTGAAATTACAGTAAATTAACTGTTTTAAACAAAAATTTAATTTTTTAAAAAAATAATAAAAGTTTTTTACTGGGCTAAAAATAAACTTACTTTTTAAAAATTATTTTTAAATGAAAAATTAGTCAAAAATTTTTTTTTTTTTTTTTTACTTTTTTGAAATCTTATCCTGGTAAAAGCAGGCCTTACATCTGCTTTTACCAGGCATAAGAATTGTAAGGGTTTTCTGCAGGAGGACGGTCTCCAAATAGCAGAACTATCCGCCCGCAGAGGGTCTTCTCCAGGGCAGCTGGAGGATCTGTCAAGAGCATTCTTGACAGATTGGAAATGCTGGTTTTCAGCGCATACGCTGTGCATGCCTGAAACCAGCATTTCTGATGTCCCTACGGGTGTGTACACGGTGCATACCCACCCGTAGGGATCGGAATATCTGGGCCAATGTCATTTCAAAGGACACCGAATTTGTCATTAATTGACTTTTAGTTAGTGTTATTGGGTCATTGTTGGCTGACTCAGTCAGTTTCCGATCCCCCGCCCGCACCCCACATCTGTTTAAGGTGCTAGTTTAGTCTGTAGAGTGTGATCATTTTCTGCCTATTGGGTTATATTTGTATAAAGTGGCGGCAGCGGCGAGAGAATAAAGAGCAGCCCAAGAGCGGACCACAAATAAAGCAGCGGCAGCGGCGAGAGGATAAAGAGCGGCCCGAGAGCGGACCTGAAATAAAGCAGCGGCAAGAGGATAAAGAGCAGCCCGAGAGCGGACCTGAATTGAAGCAGCAGTGAGAGGATAAAGAGCGGCCCGAGAGCGGACCTGAAATAAAGCAGCAGGGAGAGGATGAAGAGCGGCCTGAGAGCGGACCTGAAATAAAGCAGCAGCAAGAGGATAAAGAGCGGCCCGAGAGCGGACCTGAAATAAAGCAGCGGCAAGACGATAAAGAGCGGCCCGAGAGCGGACCTGAAATAAAGCAGCGGCAGCGGCGAGAGGATAAAGAGCGGCCCGAGAGCGGACCTGAAATAAAGGAGCGGCAAGAGGATAAAGAGCGGCCCGAGAGCAGACCTGAAATAAAGCAGCGGCAAGAGGATAAAGCACAGCCCGAGAGCGGACCTGAATTAAAGCAGCGGCAAGAGGATAAAAAGCAGCCCGAGAGCGGAGCTGAATTAAAGCAGCGGCGAGAGGATAAAGAGCGGCCCGAAAGCGGACCTGAATTAAAGCAGCGGCAGCGGTGAGAGGATAAAGAGCAGCCCGAGAGCGGACCTGAATTAAAGCAGTGGTGAGAGGATAAAGAGCGGCCCGAGAGCGGACCTGACTTAAAGCAGCGGTGAGAGGATAAAGAGCGGCCCGAGAGAGGACCTGAAATAAAGCAGCAGTGAGAGGATAAAGAGCAGCCTGAGAGCGGACCTGAAATAAAGCAGCAGTGAGAGGATAAAGAGCGGCCCGAGAGCGGACCTGAAATAAAGCAGCGGCAAGAGGATAAAGAGCGGCCCGAGAGCGGACCTGAATTAAAGCAGCGGCAGCGGTGAGAGGATAAAGAGCGGCCCGAGAGCGGACCTGAATTAAAGCAGTGGTGAGAGGATAAAGAGCGGCCCGAGAGCGGACCTGACTTAAAGCAGTGGTGAGAGGATAAAGAGCGGCCCGAGAGCGGACCTAAATTAAAGCAGCGGCAGCGGCAGGAGGATAAAGAGCGGCCCGAGAGCGGACCTGAATTAAAGCAGCGGCAAGAGGATAAAGAGCGACCCGAAAGCGTACCTGAATTAAAGCAGTGACAGCGGCGAGAGGATAAAGAGCGGCCCGAGAGTGGAACTGAATTAAAGCAGCGGCAAGAGGATAAAGAGCGGCCCAAGAATGGACCTGGATTAAAGCAGCGGCGAGAGGATAAAGAGCGGCCCGAGAGCGGACCTGAATTAAAGCAGCGGCAAGAGGATAAAGAGCGGCCCGAGAATGGACCTGGATTAAAGCAGCGGCGAGAGGATAAAGAGTGGCCCGAGAGCGGACCTGAATTAATGCAGCGGCGAGACGATAAAGAGCGGCCCGAGAGTGGACCTGAATTAAAACAGCGGCAGCGGTGAAAGGATTAAGAGTGGCCTGAGAGCAGACCTGAATTAAAGCAGCGGCAGCGGCGAGATGATAAAGAGCGGCCCGAGAGCGGACCTGAATTAAAGCAGTGGCAGCGGCGAGATGATAAAGAGCGGCCCGAGAGTGGACCTGAATTAAAACAGCGGCAGCGGTGAAAGGATTAAGAGTGGCCTGAGAGCAGACCTGAATTAAAGCAGCGGCAGCGGCGAGATGATAAAGAGCGGCCCGAGAGCGGACCTGAATTAAAGCAGTGGCAGCGGCGAGATGATAAAGAGCGGCTCGAGAGAGGACCTGAATTAAAGTAGCGGAAGCGGCGAGATGATAAAGAGCGGCCCGAGAGCGGACCTGAATTAAAGCAGCGGCAGTGGCGAGATGATAAAGAGCGGCCTGAGAGCGGACATGAATTAAAGCAGCGGCAGCGGCGAGAGAATAAGGAGCGGCCTGAGAGCGGACCAGAATTAAAGCAGCGGCAGTGGCGAGAGGATAAAGAGCGGCCCGAGAGCGGACCTGAATTAAAGCAGCGGCGAGAGGATAAAGAGCGGTCCGAGAGCAGACCTGAATTAAAGCAGTGGAAGCGGCGAGAGGGTCAAGAGCGGCCCGAGAGTGGGCCTGAATTAAAGCAGCAGCAGCGGGTAGAGGATAAAGAGCAGCCCGAGAACGGACCTGAATTAAAGCTGTGGCAATGGCAAAAGGATAAAGAGCGGCCCGAGAGCGGACCTGAATTAAAGCAGCGTCAGCGGCGAGGGGATAAAGAGCGGCTCGAGAGCGGACCTGAATTAATGCAGCGGCGAGAGGGTAAAGAGAGGCCCGAGAGCGGACCTGAATTAAAGCAGCGGCGAGAGGATAAGGAGCGGCCTGAGAGCGGACCTGAATTAAAGCAGCGGCAAGAGGATAAGGAGCGGCCCGGGAGCGGACCTGAATTAAAGCAGCGGCGAGAGGATAAGGAGCGGCACGAGAGCGGACCTGAATTAAAGCAGCGGCGAGAGGATAAGGAGCGGCCTGAGAGCAGACCTGAGTTAAAGCACTGGCGAGAGGATAAAGAGCGGCCCGAGAGCGGACCTGAATTAAAGCAGTGGCGAGAGGATAAAGAGCGGCCCGAGAGCGGACCTGAATTAAAGCAGTGGCGAGAGGATAAAGAGCGGCCCGAGAGCGGACCTGAATTAAAGCAGCGGCAGTGGCGAGAGGATAAAGAGCGGCCCGAGAGCGGACATGAATTAAAGCAGCGGCGAGAGGATAAAGAGCGGCCTGAGAGCGGACCTCAATTAAAGCAGCGGCAGCGGTGAGAGGATAAAGAGCGGCCCGAGAGCGGAACTGAATTAAAGCAGCGGCGAGAGGATAAAGAGCGGCCCGAGAGTGGACCTTAATTAAAGCAGCGGTGAGAGGATAAAGAGCGGCTCGAGAGCGGACCTGAATTGAAGCAGCGGCGAGAGGATAAAGAGCGGCCCGAGAGCGGACCTCAATTACAGCAGCGGCAGCAGTGAGAGGATAAAGAGCGGCCCGAGAGCGGACCTGAAATAAAACAACGGCAGCGGCGAGAGGATAAAGAGCGGACTGAGAGCGGACCTGAAATAAAGCAACGGCAGCGGCGAGAGGATAAAGAGCGGCCTGAGAGCGGACCTGAATTAAAGCAGCGGCGAGAGGATAAAGAGCAGCCCGAGAGCGGGCCTGAATTAAAGCAGCTGCAGTGGCGAGAGGATAAAGAGCGGCCTGAGAGCGGACCTGAATTAAAGCAGCGGCGAGAGGATAAAGAGCGGCCCGAGAGAGGACCTGAAATAAAGCAACGGCAGTGGCGAGAGGATAAAGAGCGGCCCGAGAGCAGACCTGAATTAAAGCAACAGCGAGAGGATAAAGAGCGGCTCGAGAGCGGACCTGAATTATAGCAGCGGCGAGAGGATAAAGAGCGGCTCGAGAGCGGACCTGAATTATAGCAGCGGCAGTGGTGAGAGGATAAAGAACGGCTTGAGAGTGGACTTGAATTAAAACAGCGGCAGTGGTGAAAGGATTAAGAGTGGCCTGAGAGCGGACCTGAATTAAAGCAGCGGCAGCGGCGAGATGATAAAGAGCGGCCCGAGAGTGGAACTGAATTAAAACAGCGGCAGCGGTTAAAGGATTAAGAGCGGCCTGAGAGCGGACCTGAATTAAAGCAGCGGCAGCGGGTAGAGGATAAAGTGCGGCCCGAGAACGGACCTGAATTAAAGCTGTGGCAATGGCAAGAGGATAAAGAGCGGCCCGAGAGCGGACCTGAAATAAAGCAGCGGCAGCGGGGAGAGGATAAAGAGCGGCCCGAGAGCGGACCTGAATTAAAGAAGCAGCAGCGGCGAGAGGATAAAGAGCGGCCCGAGAGTGGACCTGAATTAAAGCAGCGGCGAGTGGATAATGAGCGGCCCGAGAGCGGACCTGAATTAAAGCAGCGGCGAGAGGATAAAGAGCGGCCCAAGAGTGGACCTTAATTAAAGCAGCGGTGAGAGGATAAAGAACGGCTCGAGAGCGGACCTGAATTGAAGCAGCGGCGAGAGGATAAAGAGCGGCCCGAGAGCGGACCTCAATTACAGCAGCGGCAGCAGTGAGAGGATAAAGAGCGGCCCGAGAGCGGACCTGAAATAAAACAACGGCAGCGGCGAGAGGATAAAGAGCGGACTGAGAGCGGACCTGAAATAAAGCAACGGCAGCGGCGAGAGGATAAAGAGCGGCCTGAGAGCGGACCTGAACTAAAGCAGCAGCAAGAGGATAAAGAGCGGCCCGAGAGTGGACCTGAAATAAAGCAACGGCAGCGGCGAGAGGATAAAGGGCGACCCGAGAGCGGACCTGAATTAAAGCAGCTGCAGCGGTGAGAGTGTAAAGAGTGGCCCGAGAGTCGACCTGAATTAAAGCAATGGCGAGAGGATAAAGAGCGGCCCGAGAGAGGACCTGAATTAAAGCAGCGGCAGCGGGTAGAGGATAAGGTGCGGCCCGAGAACGGACCTGAATTAAAGCTGTGGCAATGGCAAGAGGATAAAGAGCGGCCCGAGAGCGGACCTGAAATAAAGCAGAGTCAGCGGCGAGAGGATAAAGAGCGGCCCGAGCGTGGACCTGAAATAAAGCAGTGGCGAGAGGATAAAGAGCCCCGAGAGCGGACCTGAATTAAAGCAGCAGCAGCGGCGTGATGTTAAAGAGCGGCTCGAGAGCGGACCTGAATTAAAGCAGCGGCGAGAGGATAATGAGCGGCCCAAGAGTGGACCTGAATTAAAGCAGCGGCGAGAGGATAAAGGGCGTACCGAGAACGGACTACAATTAAAGCAGCGGCAGCGGTGAGAGGATAAAGAGCGGCCCGAGAGCGGACCTCAATTAAAGCAGTGGCAGCGGCGAGATGATAAAGAGCGGCCCGAGAGTGGACCTGGTTTAAAACAGCGGCAGTGGTGAAAGGATTAAGAGTGGCCTGAGAGCGGACAGAATTAAAGCAGCGGCAGCGGCGATAGGATAAAGAGCGGCCCGAGAGTGGACCTGAATTAAAGCAGCAGCGAGAGGATAAAGAGCGGCCTGAGAGCAGACCTGAATTAAAGCAGCGGGGAGAGGATAAAGAGCGGCCCGAGAGCGGACCTGAATTAAAGCAGCAGCGAGAGGATAATGAGAGGCCCGAGAGCGGACCTGAAATAAAGCAGCGACAGTGGCGAGAGGATAAAGAGCGGCCCGAGAGAGGAACTGAATTAAAACAGCGACAGTGGCGAGAGGATAAAGAGCGGCCCAAGTACGGACCTGAATTAAAGCAGCGGCAGCGGCAAGAGGATAAAGAGCGGACCGAGAACGGACCTGAATTAAATCAGCGGCAGTGGCGGAAGGATAAAGAGCGGCCCGAGAGTGGACCTGAAATAAAGCAGCGGCAGCGGCGAGAGAATAAAGAGCGGCCCGAGAGCGGACCTGAATTAAAGCAGCGGCAGCAGTGAGAGGATAAAGGGCGACCTGAGAGCGGACCTGAATTAAAGCAGCGGCAGCGGCGAGAGGATAAAGGGCGACCCGATAGCGGACCTGAATTAAAGCAGCAGCGAGAGGATAAAGGGCGACCCGAGAGCGGACCTGAATTAAAGCAGCGGCGAGAGGATAAAGAGCGGCCCGAGAGCGGACCTGAATTAAAGCAGCGGCGAGAGGATAAAGAGCGGCCCGAGAGCGGACCTTAATGAAAGCAGCGGCAGCGGCGGGAGGATAAATAGCTGCCCGAGAGTGGACTTGAATTAAAACAGTGGCAGTGGTGAAAGGATAAAGAGTGGCCCGAGAGCGGACCTGAATTCAAGCTGCGGCAGCGGCGAGAGCATAATGAGCGGCCTGAGAGCGGACCTGAATTAAAGCAGTGGTGAGAGGATAAAGAGCGGCTCGAGAGCGGGCCTGAATTAAAGCAGTGGAGAGAGGATAAAGTGTGGCCCGAGAGCGGACCTGAATTAAAGCAGCGGCGAGAGGATAAAGAGCGGCTCGAGAGCGGACATCAATTAAAGCAGCGGCGAGAGGATAAAGAGCAGCCTGAGAGTGGACTTGAAATAAAAAAGAGTGGCAGTGGTGAAAGGATTAAGAGTGGCCCGTGAGCGGACCTGAATTAAAGCAGCGGCAGCGGCGAGATGTTATAGAGCGGCCCGAGAGCGGACCTGAATTAAAGCAGCGGAAGCGGCGAGATGATAAAGAGTGGCCCGAGAGCGGACCTGAATTAAAGCAGCGGCTAGAGGATAATGAGCAGCCCGAGAGCGGACCAGATTTAAAGCAGCGGCAGCGGCGAGAAGATAAAGAGCGGCTCGAGAGTGGGCCTGAATTAAAGCCGCGGCGAGAGGATAAATAGCGGTCCGAGAGCGGACCTGAATTAAAGCAGCGGCAGCAGCAAGAGAATAAAGAGCGGCCCGAGAATGGACCTGAATTAAAGCAGCGGCAGCGGGTAGAGGATAAAGAGCGGCACGAGAACGGACCTGATTTAAAGCTGTGGCAATGGCAAGAGGATAAAGAGCGGCCCGAGAGCGGACCTGAATTAAAGAAGCGGCAGTGGCGGGAGGATAAAGAGTGGCCTGAGAGCGGACCTGAATTAAAGCAGCGGCAGCGGCGAGAGGATAAATGGTGACCCGAGAGCGGACCTGAATTAAAGCAGCGGCAGCGGCAATAGGATAAAGAGCAGCCTGAGAGAGGATCTGAAATAAAGCAACAGCAGCGGCGAGAGGATAAAGTGCAGCCCGAGAGGGAACCTGAAATAAAGCAGTGGCGAGAGGATAAAGAGTGATGCAAGAGCGGACCTGAATTAAAGCAGCAGCAGCGGCGAGAGGATAAAGAGTGGCCCGAGAGCGGACCTGAATTAAAGCAGCGGCAAGAGGATAAAGAGCGGCCCAAGAGCGGACCTGAAATAAAGCAGCGGCGAGAGGATAAAGAGCAGCCCGAGAGTGGACCTGCAGTAAAGCTGCGGCAGCAGCAAGAGGATAAAGAGCGGCCCAAGAGCGGACCTGAATTAAAGCAGCGGCGAGAGGATAAAGAGCGTCCCGAGAGCGGACCTGAATCAAAGCAGCAGTAGCGGCAAGAGGATAAAGAGCGGCCTGAGAGCGGCCCTGAATTAATGCAGCGGCAGCGGCGAGAGGATAAAGAGCGGCCCGAGAGCGGACCTGAATTAAAGCAGACAACAACAAAAAAATAATCAAATAATGACGTCACAGGGGTAGGGGAGCTTCTATTAACTGGTTTGAGGTAATTTCCCTGGCCTTGCAGCTTTTTCCTGCACTCTGACCAATTCCAATCTTTTACGTGGTTTACGGTAATTCACCTGGTCAGGCAGTCTGCTGCTACACTGTAAACCAAATTCCAATAAACCTATTTTCAAACAGCGGTTTCGAATCGCTACCCCACCTTCCAGTTCTGACTGAAGGACTTATAATTAATGATATTAAAACGGACAAATAGTCTGGATGAGAGTAAATCAAGCTTTATTAACTAGAAGAAACAATAATCAAATATAAAACTATACCACATGAACACAGTAAATATAAAGTAAAGTTGCTTAAATGGAGGAAGGCAGATGGCAAATATGAAGGTAAGTGGCAACAATGTTGATTGAGCAATCTTAGCAATATCCCCTTAATTACCATCCCCTAACTCCTTACTAGGTTGCTTTGCTGAGGAGTCCGAAACCTTGCTCACCTGTGGTCCAGCGAAGTAAGAGTTAAGAGAGAGATAGCTTCTCAGGAGCTATCTTTATACCTGGAAAAGTCTGTCTGCAAAATTCACGCCCAAAGTTCCAATACACAAGAGAAATGCTGATGATTGGTTGATTCAAAATGGTTGGAATGGGTTAATATGTCTGCACTGTGGGGCCGAAATGTTCCCGCCCACATCCAGAGCTCACCTGGGCTAAAACAAAAGGGAATGCAACTGCCCTATTGTCCAGAATGATGGGTGCTTCAAAAACCCATTCAATTCCTAAACTATTGCATAAAAAAAATCCATCCCATGGTTTCAGTATCTCATTGTCTGTGAGTGCTTTGAATGGCTGTGTAAACAGAAGCAGTTTCAATCGATTGTCCTGCAGTTAGTCTCAAGTGGGCTAATCTCTTATGTCAATAAACAACTTCAAGTGCTTCTGAAGGGAACCTCCCTTTGCTTGGCAGGTCTTTGACTGCCACTGTATCCTCCCACTTTCTCACAGACAACTCGAGCTGCTTTTTTTTCAAGCCCCATTGTTCTTGGCCAATGCTTTCAGTGGCCATTTTAAAACCTTTTGTGATTGTCCAAACTCCAGGGAACAATTTTATTAATAAAAGTACTGGCTTAAGGTGTGTGAATATTTTCCACAGAGCTCCACAAGTCCAGTGTTGTCCACGTTCTTTCCATCTCAGAGCAGTCTTTTGCGGTTCTAGGGACATTTTAAAACATTGTAGACAAGTCACATTACCCAATTCTTCGTCCATGATGTGGACCAATATTTTCAATCTTCAGGGAAAAATAGGGGAATTCTGCAAAAACCCTGCACAGGAGAGCAGGTAGCTGATTGGTTGGTGAGTATTACAACTTTTTTTTTGCTGCCTAAGTTAGGGAAGGGCGTTAAATTAAGAGCTGATATACAGTAACTTGATAGTGCTTATTAAATTAATAACTTAAACTAGATAAAATAATCAAACAATAGAACTAAAATATCGATTGACTAAAAGCATTAATTAATTAATAAATAAAACAAGGTTTGAGATGACAGGGCAGGTGGTGTGTCGTAACTGCAGCATGTGGGAGTTTTTGGAGAGCATCGCAATCCTAAGCAACCACATCTGCATTTTCTGTATCAAGTTCTAATACATTGATGTAAGCATTCGTATTCACATCATAATTTCATTTTCATAACCCCATATATTTTGTATACCCGAATTTCTAACAGGATGCTCACGAATGTCTTTCAGCATCTTTATTACACTCTGGACATCCTCACACATGAGCGTTCATTACCAGCATCTGTAACCTTGAAACCTTCATTTCCTCAATGTTTTACAAAAGGGACTTCATCACTAGCCACACTCCCCAAACTTCTTCCAGACACACTGTCCTAATTAAATTCCACCTTCACATTCACCTCCGTTTGGCTGCAGCTGGGTGTCTTTTACCAAGCTGTGCTTTATAATAACTGGACCCCTGCAATTATTCCAGGTTAATATCTACACAATGCCAACTAGCTTATTTATGTAATAATTTATATGTTTATATCCTTACACCCGGCTCACCTGGAATACACCGAATTGCCAACTACAGAGTAGCAATGCAGGAGGACTGACAGAAATACCGTTCCTTAAAATCTCCGGGAGCCAGAATAATGGGCCGAGAACCAAAGGATACAGATGTAAAGTGATTGGCAGTAGAACCAAAGGCGGCATGAAGAAAAGCTTTTTGAAGCAGTCAATGTTTAGCATCTGGAATGCACTGCCTGAGATGGTGGTGGAGGCAGATTCAATCATGGCTTTCAAAGGGAATTAGATTAGAACCTGAAAAAAATGCAGGGCTATGGGGAAAGGGTGATGGGTGGGACTCGCTGAGTGGTCTTGCAGAGAGCCGGCATAGGCTCGACGGGCCAAAATTCAACATCGGTGGCTTTTGAAAACCGGAGATAGCGCTGGGATAATTTTAACCTTACTGGCCCGTCGGGAAACTGAGGCAATTTCTCTCTTTCGATCTGCCTGGTGATGTCACATATTGCGACAAAACGAATCTCACCGAGATCAGAGGGAATATTCGCCCTGTCCCTGTCTCTCATAGACAAACTCCACTGGAAATCTTTGCCATCTTCACAGAAAATGTCAACAACGGGAGCTCGGGCTAATGCTAACTTTTGGCAATGGCGTAACACAGGTGATATCGGCGTGGAATACCGTTATACATACGCTTGATTTTCCGCTCTATCGGCTTGAATGGAAAGGTAAATGGGATTAGGGTTGCAACATTGCCAGCGACCCATTATCGCCAGTTTCATGCCGAAAGTTAAAATTGCCACCAGTGACCCGGTGTAAAAGTTGCCCAATTGATATGATACATTACATTCCCGGAATCGATCCTATTGTGTTTTAGTCTCAAAACTCAACAATGGTGCAAACTTGTGAAGTTTCACTTACTGTGAGACAAACTGTTAGGACGTGTCTTGTTATTAAAAGGTGATGTGGTGAGATTCAGAGCGGCAGTTAGATTATCATCTCCTTCCACCAATAGGGAAAAGGTGGGGGTAGATTCTGGGATAGGTTGGGAGGTGATATTCGGGAAGACCTGCCTCACCGAACTGATCAGGTGGCGCTGTTGAACCAGACAATTAACTCTGAGTGAATCCGGCTATTTTAATCGCTTACATAATTTAACAATGCAAGTAAATGGATATTTCACAATGTTCTCAATCTCCTCTCGGAATCTCTTCTGGGTCAACGCATAAATGCAGGTGTTTGTACAGGAGCTGGAATACATCAACAGAAGGGTGATCCTAATCGCCAAATAAAGTGAGTTTGGACCTTGGAAAACAGTCGACTGCGTGATGTCGACACAGATGTGAAGTATCACAGCTGGTATCCACAACACAATAAAACTCCCCGAAGTAGTGAAGAGCAGAATGATGGATGTTCTTCGGTTCTTCATCTCGGGATCACTGCGGTTCTCCCCAGTGATGCGGCTCTTCAGGGCACTGCGAGATCTACTGGCCAGTAAGATGTGCCTGGCAGTGAGAGAGTTCAACAGCAACAGCAAAGGAAATGGCAATAGTGGGACTGAGAGAGCGGCTATCCATTTGTAAGCTATCCATGCTGGGGAAGTACCATATCCCGTTACTGTGCGGCAGCCCCACTCTATATCCCCAACAATATAGTAGGGCTCACAACGGAAATAAACTGGAATGTTTATCAAAAAGCTGAGCACACCCACGATCGTTAGAACCACAGTGGCAGTTCTTCCGGCGCAATATTTTAATTTTACTTTCTGACAACAAATTGCTATGAAGCGGTCAAAGGTGAACGACAGTGTGGACCAGAGAGAAAGTTGGATACTAGATACTTGTATAAAGGAAGTAAAACAACACACATAAGTGTAGCTCAAGAATGATTGCAGAGAATGATATCTAAAGATGGCTTGTACAGTTACATTGAATAGACAGACCATTAGATCTGCTGTTGCCATGGTTACCATGTAATGAGTGATTCCTTTGGCGAGACCGCACTTTCCCCGGGACAGGATGACAACTGACATCAGGTTAGCTGTAAGAAATATGAAAACAAAGAAATTAGGAAAGAAGCAGATCACCGATGTGAAATGACACCTCGTAATCGAGTGGTTGGGAATAGCCAGACTGGGGAGACTTGTTACGTGGTACAATCAGAGTTGCCGGTCCCTCCCAGCCTCACTGGGTACGGGACTGAGTCAAGTACAACGGGAAGATGCCAAGTTCCCTGCCTGCTGATTGAACTGATTACAGTCGAGTACATCCATGCTACATACGAACAAGTGGAGGTCCACCCTGTCCTTGCCCTACTTGATTCACCCCAACAGCTTTTAGAAATGTTCTTTTGGGAGGAGCATGATTGGTGAGAGTGTTTTCCCTCCTGCCAATGTCTTGAACAACCTTCACTTAAATAGGCTCCGTTTCAGTTCAAACTCTGACTCAGTGACAAGGAACGAAATCAGGAAAATACGGTGACAGATGGAGTCAGAAACAAATAATCTTGGACAGGTTCAACATGGCTGTCAGCATCTGGAGCAGAAAAAACAGGTTAACCCGCAGATTAAAGTTAATAAGGAAAAGTGAGATATTTCTACTGAATAAACTGTCAGCAGAAACTGGACAAACATGGGACACAGATAAGGAGAAAAAGTAGGTCGCAAAAAAATAACATTGCATTGAATGAATGAGCTTCCAAAATTAATCATTGTTTGCTGTGACTCATCAGGAATGCCGATGATTGCGAGAATTGGATAACAAATCACCGTGAAGTCTACAGTGTCTGTTCGTCCCATCTTATACAAAAATGAACGAAGATTCTTGCGAGCGATGCTCTGGCTGGTACACTGAGGCAATGCATTGAATGCAGCTCTGATTTATATATGATCCCATTCTCCATTGAGACACTGAAGTTACATTATAGCTGTCATTGGGGACAGGCAATCCAACAAACACTGTTAACACAGTTCTTTCCAAATCAGTGCACAAAGGCAGCTGCGCGGACACTAACTGGGGATTGTCACTAACCTGGCTGTACTGGGCACTTCCAGGCTCAATATTCCCCCAGCTCTGGGACTATTGCACTTCGCGGCATCTTGATCTCATTAGCATGCACTTGATAATTAGATGCTTAAACTAGTCCTCTGATTCTAAGAACAACAGAAAATGCTGGAAAAACTCAGCAGGCCAGGCAACATCCGTGGAGCGAGAAACAGAGTCAACGTTTTGGGTTGAAACCATTCTACAGAACTGAGGAAAAAAAAGGCAGGAATGAAAAGATTAAAAGGCAGTTTGGGGGCTGGGAAATGGGTGAGGGGATGAAAGAAGAGACATTAAGAGATATTCAAGGCGAGACGAGATGGTAATAGGACAGGTAAAGAAACAAACAATGGCTCCATATGAAGTGTGAAATGCGCTGGCAGAGTGAAAGACAGCTGCCATGTGGGGGAGAAAAAAAAAGGAACAGGCTCAAATCAAAAGTGTGGATAAAAAATATAAAAACATAATAGGTTATGATCTGAAATTGTTGAACTCAATATTGAGTCCGGAAGGCTGCAAAGTGTCTAATCGGAAGATGAGGTGCTGTTCCTCGAGCTGACGCTGAGCTTCCATGGAACAATGCAAGAGGCCGCAGATGGTGAGGTCTGAGTGGGAATGGAACGGTGAATTGAAAAGGCAGATGACCGGAAGCTCAGGCTCACCCTTACAGACTGAATGGAGGTGTTCCACAAAGCGGTCACCCAATCTGCGTTTGGTCTCGCCAATGTAGAGGGGACCACATCGTGAGCAGCGAATACAGTATACTAGATTGCAAGAAGTACAAGTAAATCGCTGTTTCACCTGGAAGGGGTGTTTGGGGCCCTGGACAGTGGGAAGGGGGGAGCTATATGGGCAGGTGTTGCATCTCCTGCGCTTGCACGGGAAGGTGCTGGGTGAAGGAGAAGGGGTGATGGGGGTGATAGAGGAGTGTAGTAGGTTGTCTTGGAGGGAGCAGTCCCTATGGAATGCTGAAAATGGAGGGGAGGGGAAGATGCGTTTGGTGGTTGGATCACGTTGGAGGTGGCGGAAATGGTGGAGGATGATCCATTGAATGAGGAGGCAGGTGGGGTGAAAGGCGAGGACAAGGGGAACCCTTTCATGGTTCTGGGAGGGAGGGGCAGGGGTGAGGGCAGAAGTGCGGGAGATAGAATGGACCGGTTGACAGCCATGTCAACCACAGTAGAGGGGAATCCTTGGTTGAGGAAAAAGGAAGCACTGGTGTGGAAGGTGACATTGTCGGAGCAGATGTGGTGGAGATGGTGAAACTGGAAGAATGGAATAGAGTCCTTACAGGAGGCGGGGTGGGAGGAAGTGTAGTCCAGGTACTTGTGGGAGTCAGTGGGCTTGTAGTGAATTTGGTCAATAACCTATCCCCAGAGATGGAGACGGAGAAGTCGAGGAAGGGAAGGGAAGAGTCGGAGATGGATCATGTGAAGGTGAGGAAAGGGTAGAAATTGGAGGCAAAGTGAATGAAATTGTGTAGTTCATGGCGAGAGCAGGAAACGGCACCGATACAGTCATCAATGTACCGGAAAAAGAGGTGAGGGAGGGGACCCGAGTAGGACTGGAACAATGAGTGTTCCACATAGCCCACGGAAAGGCAGGCATAGCTAGGACCCATACGGGTACGCATAGCAACACCTTTAATTCGGAGGAAATGCGTGGAGTCAGAGGAGAAGTTGGTCAATGTGAGAACAAGTTCAGCCAGGTGGAGGAGGGTGGTGGTGGATGGGGACTGGTTGGGGCTCTGTTCAAGGAAGAAGCGGAGCGCCCTCACGCCATCCAGGAGGGGGATGGAGGTGTAGAGGGATTGTATGTCCATGGTGAAAAGGAGGCGGTTGGGGCCAGGAAACTGGAAACTGTTAAAGTGGCGGAGGGCATCAGAAGAGTTGCAGCTGTAGGTGGGAAGAGACTGGACAAGCGGAGAAAAGATAGAGTCGAGATAGGAAGAGATAAGTTCCATGGGGCAAGAACAGGCTGAAAGGATGGGTCTGCCAGGGCAGTCCTGCTTGTGGATCTTGGGAAGGAGGTAGAAGTGGGCTGTGCGGGGTTGGGGAACTGTGAGGTTGGTGGCCATGGGGGGAAGACCTCCAGAGTACATGAGGTCAGTGACAGACTTGGAAACAGTGGTTTGATGTTCGGTAGTGGGGTCATGGTCCAGGTGGAGGTAGGAGGAGGCGTTGGAGGTAGGAGGAGTTGTCTGATTCTAATGTCCTTTTCACCAACTCGCTGCATTTCTAATAGGCCCAATGTTAATTTAATCCATCCGGCGGGTACGGTCGGGGTTAGGACACACATTTATTTTACACTCGGCCCGACTGTGACTTCAATGGACAGTAAAAGCGGACAGTGTATTAAGTGGACATCAGACCTGAACCAGAGAAGACCCACCGGGTGATACAGAGGAACACCAGCAGAGGGAGATAGATAAAGGTGTGAGAGGCTACAGTGAGCAACATAGCGACAGATCAGCACAAGGAGACAGATAAAGGCATGACTCAGCACCATGGATAACACAGAGACACACCAGCAGGAAACAGAGATACACCTCCATCCCCCATCAGGATGGCCTGAGGGTGCTCCGCTTCTTCCTTGAACAGAGACCCGACCATTCCCCATCCACCACCACCCTCCTCCACCTGGTTGAACTTGTTCTCACATTGAACAACTTCTCCTTTGACTCCACTCACCTCCTCCAAATCAAAGGTGTTGCTATGGGAACCCGCATGGGCCCCAGCTATGCCTGCCTTTTCGTGGGATATGTGGAACATTCTTTGCTCCAGTCCTACTCAAGTCCTCTGCCTCACCTCTTTTTCCGCTACATTGATGACTGCATCGGTGCCATTTTCTGCTCTCGCCCTGAACTAGAAAATTTAATTCACTTTGCTTACAATTTACACCCTTCACTCACCTTCACATGATCGATCTCTGACTCTTCCCTTCCCTTCCTCGACTTCTCCGTCTCCATCTCTGGGGATAGGTTATTGACAAACATTCAGTACAAGCCCACTGACTCCCACAGCTACCTGGACAACATTTCCTCCCACCCTGCTTCCTGTAAGGACTGTATTCCATTCCCCCAGTTTCTCATTTCTCCGCCTCATCTGCTCTGACGATGCCATCTTCCATACCAGTGCTTCCGACATGTCTTCCTTTTTCCTCAACCAAGGATTCCCCTCTTCTGTGGTTGACACGGCACTTGACCATTTCCGTTCTAGCTCCCGCACTACTGCCCTCACCCCTTCCCCTCCCTCCTGGAACCACGATAGGGTTCCCCTTTTCCTCACCTTTCACCCAACCAGCCTCCAAATTTAGCGGATGACCTTCTGCCATTATCGCCACCTCCAGCGTGATACCACCAGAAAACACATCTTCCCCTCACCTCCCCTTTCAGAATTCCGAAGGGACCGCTCGCTCCGCGACACCCTGGTCCACTCCTCTATCACCACAAACAACCCTTCCGCTTTGCCCGGCACCTTCCCTTGCAAGTGCAGGAGATGCAACACATGCCTTTATACCTACCCCCTTCCAACTGTCCAGGGCCCCAAACACCACTTCCAGGTGAAACAGTAATTTACTTGTACCTCTTACAATTACGTATACTATATTCGCTGCTTACAATGCGATCTCCTCGACATTGGGGAGACCAAACGCAGATTGGGTGACCGCTTTGCGGAACCCCACCGTTCAGTCCGTAAGGGGGGCCCCGAGCTTCTGGTCGCCTGTCACTTTATTTCTCCTCTCGACTCGCACACAGACCTCACCGTCCTCGACCTCTTGCATTGTTCCACTGAAGCTCAACTTAAGCTTGAGGAACAGCACCTCGTCTTTCGATTAGGCACATTACAGACATCTGGACTCAACATACAGTTCAACAATTTCAGATCATAACTTCGGCCCCTATCACATTTTTTCCCCCATTTTTTTTGCTGTTTGTGTTTTCTCTTCTCGCCCACATGGCAGCTGTCTTTCACTCTGCCAGCGCAATTTACACTTCATCTAGAGCCATCTTTTGTTTCTTAACAAGTCCCATTACCATCTCCATTTGCCTTGAATATCTCTTAATGTCTCTTAATGTTTCTTAAACTCTCCTGCCTTCTATCCTATCACAGACCTTCCCTTTTGATCTTTGATACCCTCACCCTTTCCCAGCTCCTACACTTGCTTAAAACTTTGTTCCATTTCCTGCTTTCTTCCAGTTCTGACGAAAGGTCATCGACCTGAAACGTTAACTCTGTTTCTCTGTTCACAGATGCTGCTTGACCTACTGAGTATCTCCAGCATTTTCTGTTTTTATTTCAGATTTTTAGCACCTGCAGTATTTTCTTTTTGTTCTAGAGATAAGTACAGTGAATGATACGGAGACTGTCCAGCAGAGGGAGATAACGGTGTTACTGTGTAAATTGACTGATAAAGAGAGACGTCAGCCGAGAGAGGTGCACAGTCCTGTGACTGAGTACAGTGAGTGATATGGAGAAACACTAGCAGAGGGAGAAAAATAAAGGAGTGACTCAGTAAAATGAGTGATACTGTGGATGGGAAATGATGTTGATCCACAAGGGGGTGACTGAGTGCAGTTACTATGACAGGAGTTCTCCAGGGTCGCCACTGACACCCAAATATCTTCCGCTGCTTCATCAATAACCATCCCACCCTGCTAAGGTCAGAATTAGGACTTTTCGCTAATGATTGCACAGTGTACAGCCCCACCACAAATCCTCAGATAATGGATCAATGTCTACCCGCTTGGCTAATAAAAGACAAGTCACAATCGTGCCACACAATTCCCATCTCTAACAAGGGAGTGATCAATCATCTCCACTTGACATTCAATGCCATTATCATCGCAGAGTAGCCCACTATAGACATCCTGGTAGAATACTCCATTGACCAGACTCTCAGCTGGAACAGCCACATTAACGCCGTGCCTAATAGAGCAGGTAAGAGTTTGGGTAATCTTCGGCGACTGGCTCACCTCCTGACACCCCAAAGCTTCTTCAACATCTATAGTCCACAGGTAAAGATTGTGATGTTAGACTCTCCACTTTCCTTGATGAGTGAAGCGGCACAGACACTCAAGAAACCTGATAATAATCAGGAAAGATCAGTCTGCTCAATGAGCTGCCCATCCAGGATTTTAAACAGAAATTCCCTCCATCACTGACGTACCTTGGCTCCAGCGTGTACCACCTACACAATATCCTGCAGTAACTCGCCGAGGATTCCTCAGCAGCACCTCACTGTGGAAGTAGGCGTTCTTGGGATAGAGAATCTATGGGGCCCCAAGCTCAGCTCAGGAGCAAACAGCATGCCGAGATTGTGAATTGTTTAGATCAGTCTCAGTAGCAAAAGCTGAAATCGGTGGCTGGGGAACAGAGTGTGTGGCAATGGCCGAAGATCATGGCTTCGATATTCCCAATAATTAATTGGAGGAAATTTCTGTTCTGCTCTCATCTGCCAAAACTTCTCACTTATCCAGGATCATTCTGGAATGGAAAGTTAACCCCTGGCTTCTATTCTATACTGCTAACCATCTTCTTAAATCCTTCTCCTCTGCCTCCTCCACCCTCACCTCCAACAACGAGTGCGAGGAGCTCATGGACTTCTTTGTCTCTAAGATTGAGGCCATCCGATCAGTTGCCTCTGCCACTTTCTTTCCTTCCCATAGCCTACCGGGCCCAACTTCCTCTAAGGTTGCCCCCTGCCCTAGCACTGAACTAGTACCTTTGTCCAGTTTCTCTCCAATCTCCCCTCATGACCTCTCCGTGCTCATCTTATCCATGAAACCCACTTCCTTCTCCTTCAAACCTATTCCCAGTAAACTGCTGACCACCCAACTTCCTTTTCTGGCTCCCATGTTAATGGATACGTTAATGGCTCTTTCTCCTCAGGTACTGTCCCACTCTACCTCAAATCTGCCGTCATCACCTCTCTCAAAAAACAACCCTTGACCCTCTGTTTTTGCAAACTCTCACCCTATCTCCAACCCCACTCTCCTCTCCAAAGTCCTTGAACATGTTGCCGCCTCTCAAATCCGCGCCTGTCTTTCACAGAACTCCATGTTTGAATCACTGCAATGAGGTTTCTGCCACTGCCACAGTGCTGAAACGGCTCTCATCAAAGTCACAAATGACATCCTTTGCAAATATGACAACAGTAAACTATCCCTCCTCATCCTTCTTGACCTGTCTGCAGCCGTTTAGGTGGTTGACCATTCCATCCTCCTCCAACGCCTCTCAACCAGCTCCAGCTGGGCGGGACTGAACACGCCTGGTTCTATTCTTATCTATCGAATCATAGCCAGAGAATCATCTGCAATATCTACTCTCCCACTCACACATCATTACCTATCTTTGGCCGACGCCGATATCACAACCACATGCTGCCCCTTGGCGACACCATCCGAAAACTCAGCATCAGTTTCCACATATATGCTGACAAGACACAGCTTTACCTCACAACCACTTTGAACCCTCCAGAGTCTCTATATTGTCTGACTGCTTGTCCGACATCCAATACAGATGAGCAGAAATTTTCTACAATTAAATATTGGGAAGAGGAAAGCCATTGTCTTCAGTCCCCGCTACAAACTCCGTTCCCTAGCCACAATCTCCATCCCTCTCCCTATCACCTGTCTGAGGCTGAAGCAGACCTTTGACAGCTTTGGTGTCATATTTGACCCTGAAATGAGCATCCAGCCACATAACATCGCTCATCTCCACCCCTGCCTCAGCTCATCTGTTGCTGAATCCTTCACCCATGCCTCTGTTACCTCTAGACTTGGTTATTCCAATGCACTTCTGGCTGGCCTCCCATGCTCTACCCGATGTAATGCTGAGATCATATCCTAACTCACACCAAGTAACTTCCAACCATCACCCCTGTGCTTGCTGACATACATTGGTGCCTGGTTAAACACCTCGATTAAACAATTCTCATCCCTGAGTATCTGGAGAAATGAGTTCAAATCCCCCCATGGCAGCTGGGGAATTTAAATTCAGTTAATTTAATAAATCTGGAATAATAATGTAGGACCAGTAGTGGTGACCATGAACTACTGGATTTTCGTAAAAACCCATCTGGTTCACTAATGTCCTTTAGGGAATGAAATCTGCCGTCCTACCCGGCCTGGCCTATATGTGACACCAGACCCACACCTTCTCAAGGGGAACTAAGGATGGGCAACAAATGATGGCCTTGCCAGCGACACCCATGAATGAATTTTAAAAATCCCTCCATTGCCACGCCCATCCCTATCTCTGTAATCTCCTCCAGCTCCACAGCCCCCGTAGATATCTGTGCTCCTCTAATTTTGCCCTCTTGAGCATCTCTGATTATAATCGCTCAAGCATTGGTGGCTGTGCATTCAGCTGCCTCGGACCTAAGCTCTGGAATTTCCTCCCAAACCTGTATGCCTCTTTACCTCTCTCTAAGATGCTCCTTAACACCTACCTCTTTGACCAAGCTTTTGGTCACCTGCCCTAATTTCTCCTTATGTTGCACAGTGTCAAGTATTTTTTGTCTTATTACACTCCTGTGAAGTAACATGGGACATTTTACTACGTTAAAGTTGTTATATAATATAGGTTGTTGTTGTTGTTCATCCAAGAGTGGCTATCGGACAAGCAGCACAAAACATCACAGAGAGTGAAGGGTCGAGAGAGGTTATGGTTTGTTAGAGCTTGTTGTCATCAGTTTCGGCATGTGGAGGAGGGCCCAATCAAGGATGTCGTCAGGAGGACCAGGCTGCATTGACACAAACCTTGCAATGATATGAGCAGATCATGAAAACTTACTGCCAAGCCACACTCAACTTCATCCTGCTGTGCCTCTCATCACATCCACAGCACTCTACCTTCCCTACCCATCTCCTGCACATCTTTACTCACACCAGCTTAGCTTGCACCTCGACCCATCCCTCTCTATCTATATTATCATGTCCACATCTCACAAGCTGCCCCTCACACTCACTCTCATCCTACTGCAAGCATATGAACTAACAACACACAAGGGTAGGCACCTGGCTGGTTTAGCCAATGTTCATGTGAAGTTTCTGTTAATGTGTTGTCAAACGCTGAAACCTATCATTTCAACATTTTACCTTATTGGCAGATCTGTGCTCACCTTTGGAAGTGTCTTAGTGAGTACCAGTGAATGTTGAGATATAACACCCCCCTCCCAAATTGTGATGAGTGTGAAAGGAATGGCTTTGAAATTGCAGGAATGCTTTAGGATGCTGGTGTGCGGTGGTGTCAACCTGGTGCATCATGTGGCAGCCATGGTGCAGAGTGTCAAGTGAAGTAAATCTACCAATGGTGATGCCATCGCTGGCCTCCTGTGCAGCAATGTTGTCAGGTACTGATTCGCTGTGTCCTGTGCAGCATCAGTGATTGCAGAGAAGGTTGGTATTGTTGTTGGTGATGTTGGTGTGCCTGTTGATGTTGGTGTTGGTGCTAATCGTGGAGGGATTCAGAGGACAAAGGTGAGATTTTTTCAAGGGCACCCATGTTGCTGGAATAGATGGCAGTTGAAGGTGAGATGACAGAAGCGATCTGTCAATGGTGAGAGAGCTTGCTCCAAGGAGGTGACACTGGATAGAGAGTTTACTCCAAACACTTCCAAACTGCATACAGCTCAAAAGTATCTTCCAACTGCTGAAGGCTCAAGCTGCTGACATTGTAAAGTGACCAGCTGTGAAATGATAGCTTTCATACCACTTTTGCAGCTGTCACCTTTTCACAGCATTGGGGAGAGAGAGAGAACCCGACCTACTTACCTGACATGAACGCCACACGACGAGAAGCCCGTTAAAAAATTGGGAAAATAGAAATTGGCTGGCAAAATAGTAGTTCACAAGCATTTAACAAGCATTTAACTATCTTAAATGCCTCCCCCACCGCTTGGTGTCAGGTCTGTTCTGAAATCGCAGACCTTACCTGTAAGCGGGTTTGGAACAGGTTCCCAACCCGCTGTCAATCATTCCGATTCTGACAGTGGATCCGCCTCTGAACCTGCACTCTGAGTGCCGGCAAAATTGCGGCTTTGGTCTTGACACTTTCATCTTCATTGCTTGGCTGGTAAACTGGTGAACTATCCACCAATTATAGAGCTCAGCTGATCTCATTGATTTCAACTACCCCTTAAGTGTGTAACGTCCCAATTTATATATTTATTTCAGTACATGAATGTGCATTTCATTGAACGCACTTTTGCAAACTACCTGGATTACCTATAATTCCTGTAGGTGATGCTGACTGTGTAGCTATTTTCAATGTTAAATGTCTCACATTATGTGACTCAAGATAGCTGCTCTTTTACAGTTAGAACATCTTACCCAGAGATTGCACAATTCCTTTAAATTGCTCACAATGTTTGATGAAATTTATTTTCGTCGCCAATTTTGTATCAGTGACTGAAATTTCTAACATTCAAAATAAGGATTCTAAAAATGAAGAATTCAAAAATTACATATTTTACAATAACATGATTATATCCATGCATTCATTTATCTTTTGTGTCTTTTAATACCGTCTTTGCTTGACGGTCTCAGCCTCTCTCTCACAAGACTGGGCTTGGGGTTGATTTTTTTCCCCTGAGCTATGATTCTGTGGGCTAAATTTAGATTTTGCAGTCTGGCCCTGTGCATTGTGACTGGTTTCCCAGGTTGTATTAGTAGCACTCAGTCAGCTGTACTGATGGAATCATTTTACTGCTAGCACCTTCTGCCTAACAGATTTCCTTCAAATAATTTTGAAAAAAGAGGCAGCAAATTTCATTAGTTTTACTGAGTTAAATATATATTGAGTTTTTTTAAACAGAAATACTGTGTGTGTTTGTGGATTTGTGTATGTATATGCATGTGTGTGCCTGTGTATGTATGTGCATGTTTGTACATGTGTTTGTAGGAGTTTTAAGTGTTAGGTGAGTGACAGTGGAGGAAAGGAAGGGTGAGGATACAGGTATTAAATGGGCCATGCAAAGGAGATGAGGGGTTAATGATAGGATTGAGGGGGTGGTAGGAAGGGGAATAGATAGTGGGAATGGAAAGACAAAGGAAACATGATAGAAGTGAAGGCTGAGGGACAGCATTATTGATTAGGAAGCACATGGGAAGGGGGTTGGCGAGGATCACACTTTCCTTGCAACCCCAGCCCTGAAAACCAGCCAGCTGGTGGAATCGTTTCCTGTCACACCACAATATTCTCCCCACTAAAAGGGAAAGAATACAGGAAGAAAAGACTGGAGAGAAAAGCAAAGAAGGTTAAGTGGAGAGAAGCAGAAGAGAAATGAAAAGAGAGAGCCATTCTGCAGAAGAGAAAGAGAGAATCAGCAACAGGAAGACATCAGAGAGAGTGCCCATATTCTTTAACTTACTGCGTTCAATG
This sequence comes from Somniosus microcephalus, assembly GCF_052327205.1. Lineage (NCBI taxonomy): Eukaryota > Metazoa > Chordata > Chondrichthyes > Squaliformes > Somniosidae > Somniosus > Somniosus microcephalus. The sequence continues at coordinate 121,855,718 of NW_028225179.1, forward strand.
GCATGGGAAGTTGATGACTGGGTGATAATAATGGAATGTGGCCAACAAATCTTCAGTGGACAATAAGGCTTGTTCTTCCTGTTAGGTAGTGACTATGGTTACACCATCTCTGCTTCCAGTGATAAAATGGAGCACTGACAAGTGAGTAGAACTGAGGTGAGAGCAATGATTGATCAGTGATGACTCAGACTGGAAGTAGTGGGTGACGGGCTGGACGGGCAGTAGATTGATAGCATATAGCTGCTAGCCTGTGATTCTCCACTTGGTGATGTTCTTGTGAGTCTAGTGTCATCAACGCACGCAGCTCACGGGTGTCAGCAATGCACGTCCTCCACCCAGTGTAAGAATATAGATAAGTTTGTTGCATTGTTTTCAACACGGGACAATTGCAGAACAGCTAATGTAGGAATTATGGTTAAACAGTATGAGAAGATCAGAAATATAAACTGAAAATGCGTGAAATACTCAGCAGGTCAGGCAACATCTGTGGAGAGAGAAACACTTCAGTTCAGTGACCTTGCACCATTTCATGGACTTGAAACGTTAACTCTGTTTCTTTATCTCCACAGATGCTGCCTGACCTGTTGAGTACTACTCGCATTTTTCTGTTTTTTTATTTCAGATTTCTAGCATTTGCCATATTTTGCTTTTGTATAAGTAAATCAGAATTGGTTTAAACTCTTTTCTTGTAGATCCTATCTTTGATCACAATGTCACTACTGAGTAAAGTTTAATTTCAAGAAGAGCAAAGATATTTAGGGAAGGTTGCTGAGATCACATTGTAATAGGGAGATGTAATTAGCACACGGAGATAACAGTGGAACCAAATCTAACATTAAAACCCAGTAAGAACAATATGCTGAAAAATAAATGAAAGAAATACTTGTATTTCTATCACGCTTTTTACGACCGCAGGAGGTCCCAGAGCGCTATTCAGCCAATGAAGTACTTTTGAAGTGTAGTCACTGATGCAATAACGAGGGAGCTTGTTTGCTAAAATTGTATCACTAAGGGTGACAAGGCAAAGCTAAGTTAGGAATTTTGGCCACCTTCAAGAAAGCCTGGAAATTGCTCGCGATTCCTGGGGACTGCTTTACACGTGAGGTTTCTAGACATAGGACTGGCGTGTCATCTTAAGGTGAATGTTTTGAAACAATACTAAAAGCTTTTAATTGTCAGAGATATTACCGTCTGTAATGCCCACGGTTCTGTTATTAAAAGGCTAAGAATTTCCCAACAACCAGTGTGTCTGAGCAAAATCGGTAAAAGTTCATGCTCCTGACTGATAACCTGTTACAAATTGTCAAACTAGGTAACTCTGTGTTAGGTTCTGAGGATACTCACTATCCTTCACCTCAAAGCAGGTTAACAGACCAAGAAATAGCCGGACATCCAATCAATAATGTTTAATAGTTAACACATTAATACAGCCCATCACATGCAGTGACTGTGAGCTCGACGTCACAGAGGCTGGTGAGGGAGTGGTGAGACCAGAGACCGGAGACCCGATGAATATGTAACTCACTTTCGCGGGCTTCTTCTTACAGAGGCTGGTGAGGGAGCGGTGAGACCCAAGGCCCAATGAGTATTTAACTCACTTTCGCGGGCTTTTTCTTACAGAGGCTTAAAAATTTCAGACTGGTGGCGGTATTCCAGGGCCACCTTATGATTCAAAACGTGATGCATGCGGGAGGGAGTAACCAAGGGCCCTTGAGTATATCATTTAATTGGTGGTATTGATTTGATTTAAGTTAATTTGAATTAATTAAAGGGTAATTCATGGCAGGACAGCTTGGCCCCATGGCATGCTCCTCCTGCACTATGTGGGAAATCAGGGACACTTCCTGTGTCTCTGATGACCATGTGTGCAGGAAGTGCATCCAACTGCAACTACTGACAGACCGCATTGCAGCGCTAGAGCTGCGAGTGGATACATCCTGGAGCATTCGTGATGCTGAGGACATCATGGATAGCACGTTTAGGGAGTTGGTCACACTGCAGGTAAAGGCTGCACAGGCAGGAAGAGAATGGGTGACCATCAGGCAGAGTAGTAGGCGCAGGCAGCTAGTGCAGGGTTCCCCTGTGACAATCCCCCTCTGAAACAGATATATCATTTGGATATTGTTGGGGAGGATGGCTTATCAGGGGAAGGCAGCAGCAGCCAACTTCCTGGCACCGTGGGTGGTTCTGCTGCACAGGACAGGGGGAAAGAGAGTGGGAGAGCTATAGTAATAGGGGATTCTATTGTAAGGGGAATAGATAGGCGTTTCTGCGGCCGCAAACATGTCTCTAAGATGGTATGTTGCATCCCTGGTGCAAGGGTCAAGGATGTCTCAGAGTGGCTGCAGAACATTTTGGAAGGGGAGGGTGAACAGCCAGTTGTCGTGGTGCATATAGGTACCAACGATATAGGTAAACAACGGGATGAGGTCCTAAAAGCTGAATATAGGGAGTTAGGAGGTAAATTAAAAAATAGGACCTCAAAGGTAGTAATCTCAGGATTGCTGCCAGTGCCATGTGCTAGTCAGAGTAGAAATAGAAGGATATTTCAGATGAATACCTGGCTAGAGAAATGGTGCAAGTGGGAGGGATTCAAATTCCTGGGATATTGGAACCGGTTCTGGGGGAGGTGGGACCAGTACAAACCGGACGGTTTGCACCTGGGCAGGACCGGGACCAATGTCCTAGGGGGAGTGTTTGCTGGTGCTCTGGGGGAGGGTTTAAACTAAAATGGCAGGGGTTTGGGAACCTGAGCAGGGAGACAGAGGAAAGGGAAACAAGGATAGAAGCAAAAGACAGTAAGGACAAAAACAAAGACGGCTGTCCGAGAAATCAAGGGTTTAAAGCAAACATGGCCAGAGTAAATAATAATTCAAAAAGGTGTAAGAGTGTTAAAAAAACAAGCCTGAAAGCCTTGTGTCTTAATGCGAGTAGCTTTCGTAATAAGGTGGATGAATTAGCTGCGCAAATAGAGGTAAACGGACATGATATGATTGGGATTACGGAAACATGGCTCCAGGGTGATCAAGGCTGGGAACTCAACATCTAGGGGTATTCAATATTGAGGAAAGATAGGCAAAAACGAAAAGGAGATGGGGTAGCATTGCTGGTGAAAGAGGGGATTAACACAATTGAAAGAAAGGATATTAGCTCTGATGACGTGGAATCTGTATGGGTAGAACTGAGAAATACCAATGGGCAGAAAACGTTAGTGGGAGTGGTATACAGACCTCCAAACAGTAATGCAGAGGTTGGGGATGGCATTAAACGTGAAATTAGAGATACGTGCAATAAGGGCACAGCAGTTATCATGGGTGACTTTAATCTACAAATTAGTAACAATACTGTGGAGGAGGAATTACTAGAGTGTTTACGGGATGGTTACCTGGATCAATATGTTGAGGAACCAACTACAGTTCAGGCCATCTTAGACTGGGTATTATGTAATGAGAAAGGATTAATTAGTAATCTTGTTGTGCGAGGCCCCTTGGGTCGGAACGATCATAATATGATAGAACTCTTCATTAAGGTGGAGAGTGAATTAGTTGACTCAGAGACTAGGGTCCTGAATTTAAATAAAGGAAACTACGATGGTATGAGGCGTGAGTTGGGTAGGATTGATTGGGGAAAGTTACTCAAAGGGTTGCCGATGGATAGGCAATGGCAAACATTCAAAGATCGCATGGATGAACTACAGAATTTGTTCATCCCTTTATGGCATAAAATAAAACAAAAAAGGGGACTCATCCGTGGCTAACAAGGGCAATTAGGGATAGCATAAGATCGAAGGTGAGGACATATAAATTGGCCAGAAAAAGCAGTAAACCTGAGGATTGGGCAAAGTTTAGGTTCAGCAAAGGTGGACAACAGGATTAATTAAGAGGGGGAAATAGAGTATGAGAGTAAGTTTTCTGGGAACATAAAAACTGACTATAAAAGCTTTTATAGATATGTGAAGAGAAAAAGATTGGTGAAGTCAAGCGTAGGTCTCTTGCAGTCAGCATCAGGGGAATTTATAATGGGGAACAAAGAAATGGCGGACCAATTAAATACATACTTTGATTCTGTCTTCACAAAGGAGGACACAAATAACCTCCCAGCGATGTCAGGGAACATAGGGTCTAATGAGAGGGAGGAACTGAAATAAATCAGTATTTGTAGGGAAATGGTGTTAGGGAAATTGATGGGATTGAAGGCCGATAAATCCACAGGGCCTGATAATTTACATCCTTGGGTACATAAGGAAGTGACCCTAGAAATAGTAGATGCATTGCTGGTCATCTTCCAAAATTCGATAGATTCTGGAACAGTTCCCATGGATTGGAGGGTAGCTAAAGTTACCCCACTATACAAAAAAGGTGGTAGAGAGAAAATGGGGAATTATAGACCGATAAGCCTGACACCGGTAGTGGGGAAAATGCTAGAGTCCATTATAAAAGATGTAATAGCAGAACACTTGGAAAACAGTGACAGGATCGGACAAAGTCAACATGGGTTTATAAAAGGTAAATCGTGCTTGACTAATCTACTGGAATTTTTTGAGCATGTAACTGGTAGAATTACTCCTATCTTCGATGTTTCAATGTCAAAGACTCACAGGCATGCAACTCATCAAGGCTGGTGAGCTGACTTCTCTCCACCGGGCATAATATTTTCAGTTCAGGTTGCTAGGATTGGGGGATTTTAACTATGAGGAAAGAATGGATAGGCTGGGGTTGTTTTCTTTGGAACAGAGGAGGCTGAGGGGAGACTTGATTGAGTTGCATAAAATTATGAGAGTCCTAGATAGAGTGGATAGGAAGGACCTATTTCCCCTAGCAGTCAGGTCAATAACCAGGGGGCAGAGATTTAAGGTAATGGGTAGAAGGATTTGTGTCAGTGTTGAGGAGAACTTTTTTCACCCAGTGGGTGGTGGGGGCCTGGAATTGACTGCCTGAAAGGGCTGTAGATGCAGAAACACTCATCACATTTAAAAAGTACTTGGATATTCACTTGAAGTGCCTCAACCTACAAGGCTACGGGCGAAGAGCTGGAAAGTGGAAATGGGCTGGATAGCTCTTTTTTGGCCGGTACAGACACGATGGGTGGAATGGCTTCGTTACTGTTGTGTATGTACCTTTAAGAGAATAACTGGCCTCAGACTGCAGTACCAGCAGTGACCACCCCTGTATAAAAGCGCTAGTGTGCCTCTGTTGTTTTAGTTTCACTATTGACTTCCATCAGTAAAGACTTATTTTGTTCCACTCCTGCTGTCCGTGTCTCAATCATTCACGGACGTAATACTGGTGACGAGCAGATATGAACCTACCTACAGTCTGCACCACCTCCTGGGATCCATTCCTACAGTGAAGTGAGCAGAGGTCGAGGCCAGAAAGAAAAGAAAGTAAGAGGCAGTAGAAACAGGCGTCGACTGTGGGCATCCGCCGTGTTGCAGAGTTGAAGATTGCTGGAGAAGCTGTCGGATGCGGGGCCTGGTTCCTGTGGACGGTGCTTCAGCTAATCGGGCTAGTGGCAGGTAGTGCACTGATACTTCCTGGGCTGCGGCGGTCATGAACGCGAGCGGGTGGTTTGCAACGGGGATGAGCAGCGTTGTCGGGAAGAAGAGAGAGAGAGGGTGGAGCACACAGGGCGCGGCCGGTGCTACGAAGCTGGGCTGCGTATAGACCCATGAAGAGGGAGGCAAGAGTCCCACAGGGTAGTGCCATGATGGGAAAATAATAAAAAAAAATTAAACACGCAAGAAACCGTGGAAAGCAGTGCTAACAACAGCGGGGAAGAAGGCAAAGCGCGGGAGGCGCCATCTTTATCAGCGGGGAAGAAGGCAAAGCGCGGGAGGTGCCATTTTGTTAAATTGGGGAAGAAGGCAAAGCACGGGAGGTGCCATTTTAGATTTGCAAGATGCCGAAGACTGGCTGTATCACTGCTTTTGATAATACAATAGAGGGCTGGACCACGTATGTGGAAAGAGTCGAGGTATATTTCGAGGCAAACAAAATAGCGGAGGAGAAAAAGGCATCGATATTGCTAAAATTAATGGGCGCTAGAATGTACGGCCTATTGCGGGACCTGATTACTCCAGCCAAACCGAAGGCGAAGAGTTTTAACGAAATTGTTGCTGTCCTACAGGAACACCTAAACCCTGCACTGCTGTTGATAGCAGAAAGATTTAAATTCCACAGGAGAACTCAGCACAAAGATGAGAGCAATGCTGAGTATCTTACGGAACTACGCAAGCAATCAAAGCACTGCCAGTTTGGAGCAGGACTGGCAGATACCCTACGGGACAAATTTGTCTGTGGACTCCTGAGTGAAGGAACACAGAAGAAGTTACTCTCAGAGAAAGAGCTGACGCTAGATAAGGCTTTCAGTGTGGCAGTATCGTATGAAGCAGCAGCCAGGGTAGCTGCAGAAATTCAACAAAAACCACAGGAATACGGCACCCACGAAATGACACAGAGATTTGCAAAATGTTATCGCTGCGGCAGAACTAACCATGACCAGAAGGACTGCTGGTCCAAAGACAAAATATGCAGGCAATGTGGGAAGATGGGACACATAGCACGAGTTTGCAGGTCTGGGAAGAAAACCAGCGACAACAAAAAGGCTATTGAGGAATCGTACAAGAAAGTACAAAAGATGACGGACAGTAGTTCCGAAGACCAGATGAGTGATATTGAATCCGGGAACAGGAGACTAAGCTGTCTCAAACTTCACAATGCAATCGCAAAAGAGGATCACCGAACCATTTGGGTCACCCTCACGATAGCAGGGTCCCAAGTTAAAATGGAATTGGATACAGGATCAGTGCTAACTGTCATGAAACGACGAGACTACGAGCGGCTATTTTCACACATACACTTGAGAGAGACATCCATCGTCTTGACGACGTATACGGGGCAAAAAGTATACCCCAGAGGAAAAATAAGGGTGCCTGTCGAATACAACGGCAAGAAAATACGGAAATTGTATCTCTACTTACTGCCAAATGGTGGACCACCATTATTGGGACGGGAATGGATCAGGAAGATACACTTAGATTGGCACTCCATTCATGCCATGACGGTGGACGGTAAAAAAGATGAAGACGTCACTCCTGGACGATTGTCAACAATCTTAGCTAACGCCAAAGAGGTATTTCAACAAGAACTGGGCACGCTTAAAGGCGTAACTGCCTCGATAAAAGTAGAAGAGAATGCAATTCCCAAGTTTTTCAAAGCAAGACCGGTACCATATGCAATTCGCTCAGCCGTCGAGGCAGAGCTGGAGAACCTGGAGAAGGCGGGCGTGTTGTCTAAGGTCGACTGGACTGAGTGGGCGACACCCATCGTTCCTGTCATGAAGAAAACGTTAAGCAATAAGTCTGGGGAGCCAAGGAAGATTCGCATCTGTGGGGATTTCAAGGTGACGGTGAACCCAGTCCTTCACACAGTACAATATCCTCTTCCAAGGATAGAAGACATCTTCGCCTCACTGTCTGGAGGGACGCGTTTTACAAAAATTGACCTAGCACAAGCATATTTGCAGATGAAGGTTGAAGAGTCCTCTTCTCACGATAAACACTCACAAAGGTCTTTACCAGTATCATCGATTGGTATTCAGAGTAGCATCGGCTCCAGCGATATGGCAAAGTGCGATGGAACAAGTCCTGCAAGGGATTCCGGGGACTCAGTGTTACTTGGACGACATCCTTGTGACAGGTGAAGATGACAGTGAACACCTTAACAACCTAGAACATGTGCTCACTGGACTACGGGAACATGGGCTGCGAGACAACTGCCCCAAGTGCGAATTTTTTAAGAAACAGATATCTTATTGTGGCCACGTGATTGATGAAGAGTGGTTACATAAGTCCCCTGACAAAATTGAAGCGGTTGTTAAGGCCCCAGCGCCTGAAAATGTGTCGCAACTGAGGTCATTGCTCGGATTGGTGAATTACTATCATAAGTTTTTGCCGAATTTGTCGACAATTCTGCACCCACTGAAAGCCCTGCTACGAACGGGGGTAGCATGGAAATGGAGCGATGATTGTAAGCGTGCTTTTCAGAAGAGTAAGGACTTAATCACATCAAGGGAAGTATTGGGTCACTACAACCCAGCACTGCTGATCAGACTGGCGTGTGATGCGTCTCCCTACGGCATTGGGGCGGTACTGTCACGTAAATTCCTTGATGGTTTAGAGAGGCTGATAGCTTTTGCGTCACGCTCGTTAACTTCTGCCGAGTGTAACTACGCCCAGATTGACAGAGAGCCCTCAGCCTAGTGTGGGGGGTGAAGAAGTTCAATCACTACCTGCACAGTCAAAAATTTACTCTACTAACCGATCATCAACCTCTTGTCTCCATTTTCAACCCTCAGAAGGGCGCACCGATAATGACAGCACAACGGCTGCAGAGATGGTCCCTTTTCCTCGGGGTTCACCAATATGACATCGAGTACAAAGGAAC